>NC_141053.1:975000-982500 GCF_041138505.1 Cibotium barometz
CGTAAGCCACTATGGCTTAGTGACTATGCACAGGCACTTATGCATAAGCCGGTAGCTATACATTACCCGCTTATACATGGATGCATAGGCCCTTATATATAAGTTAGTCTATGCATGGGGCTATGTATAGGCCTTTATGAATTGGCCTTAGCGCGACGACTATGCATAGCCACTTATGCACAAGCCTATAACTATTCATAGTTCACTTATGCATAAGTTCGTATGGCTAAGCGACTATGCATATGTTGCTTATGCATATTTGCTGGCTTATACATAAGTCGCTATGTATGAGCTACTATATATAGGCCTTTATGAATTGGCCTTAGCCGCTATACGTAGCCACTTATGCACAAGTCTATAACTATGCATAGTTCACTTATGCATAAGCTCGTATGGCTAAGTGACTATGCATACGTTGCTTATGCATATTTGTCGGCTTATACATAAGTGGCTATGTATGAGCTGCTATATATAGGTTACTATGGTTAGTCATGGCTATGCATAAGCGGCTATGTATGAGTTGTTGTATATAGGTTTCTATGACTAACAGCTAAACATATGCCTTTCTATAAACTCATGGCTTGATACTTCATGGTAAGTGCACCTTTTTCAATCCCTAATTTCATTTCTATAAACTCATGGCTTGATACTTTATTGTAAGTGCTCCTTTTTCAATCCCTAATTTCATTTTACTAATTAACCATTATATG
The DNA here is from genome assembly GCF_041138505.1 of Cibotium barometz. Taxonomy (NCBI): domain Eukaryota; kingdom Viridiplantae; phylum Streptophyta; class Polypodiopsida; order Cyatheales; family Cibotiaceae; genus Cibotium; species Cibotium barometz. The sequence goes on from NC_141053.1 coordinate 975,711, forward strand.
TTTCTTTGTGAATTTATGTGGAGTTTTCTCCTCTAAATATCTTAGAGATGAGTCCTTCTCTCTTTGTTTTGATTTATATTCTTGTTCTTCCATTTGTTCTCTCTCTTGCACTTTTTCTTTTCCATTCTTGCTGTTTGTAGGGCCTTTTCCAAGAGCTACTATCATCAAACTCTCCCCCCACGCTCATTGATGGAGGGTTCTTAACTAATTACATTTTCTTAGGATTTATTTTGTTTAATTTTATTGCTTTTAGGCTTAGTTCATACTACATAGTTTCTTTGACATGTCCACAAGGGAGCAAGTCCATTTACCAGTTTGCCTGCAATCTTGCAAGCATGTAATTCTGTAAGCTTACAATTTTGTAAGCCCGCAACCCAGGGCAGTCACTCTTCAAGAGAAGTCCATATCATGTGCATTTAAACCCCTATATATAGACCCCCCTTTTTACATTGTTTGATTTAAAGGACCCCCTATTGTATACAAACTTCTTTTTATAAAAAGTTCTAATGTATGTTTATATGTATCCTTCCATATTTTTTTACACCCCCTATGTATAAATATTACAACGGAAACCTATAGATATAGCCCTTGTATACATTGTATATGGTATGATTTAAAAATATCTCGTCAATTAACTCACGTGATATCATATATTTCTAAAAAGTGGCCACCTAGAGGCCTTCAAAAGTTGGTAAGTCTAAAAGTCCACAATTCCATGAGTTAGTTAGTCTATTTACTAGTAAGCTTGCAAGCCTGCAAGCCCATAGGAAAAGTATGCAAGCTCACAATTTTGCAAGCGTGAAAGTCCACAATTCTACAAGCTAGTAAGTCCTCAAGTCTATAAGCTGGTAAGCCTACAAGCTAGTAAGTCCTCAAGTCTATAAGCTGGTAAGCCTACAAGCCCACACAAGTTTGTAATTTTGCAAGCAATAATTTTTGCCAACTCGAAAGGTGAAAGACCATAAGTCAATAAGATAAGCTAACAAGGCCACAACCCTACAACCCTAGCAAGCCCCCCAAGCCCACAAACTACTAGTAAGTTCCTAAGCCCGTAAATCGATAAGACGACAAGCCCGTAAGCTAACACGTTAGCAAGCCTCGAAGCTGGTAGAGGCACAAGCCCCCAATTTTGCAAGTTTATGAACCCGCAAGCCTTTAAGCTCTCGCAAGTCCACAAGCCCATAAGCCTGCAAGCTGTCGGCAAGTGTGTAAGCCAACACACCCATAAGATCATAAGCACTACAGCTGTAAGTGTGTCAGAACCACAAGCTACACCCATAAGTTGTTGATTTTGCAAGCCAATATGCGCTCATGGCCTTACACAAGGGACTTTTAACACATTTCTATATAGCAAAAAAAAACATTTTGCTAGATAGTTTACTAGAAAAAATGAACATATCTAGTAAAAGTCCGAATCTAGGAAAAGTGGAACACTTTCTAGTTCTTCATTCTAGGAAAACGCTTGCTATATAGCAAATAAACTAGCAAAAAATCCCTATATAGTAAACTATGCAATAAAAAGTTGCTATATAGCAAAAGTCATGAAAGCATTCACTATATAGTAATCGATCTAGGAAAACTTTCCTATATAGTAATCTATATAGAAAAATATTGCTATATAGTAATCAATAATCAAAAATTACTATATAGTGATTTATCTAGTTAAATATAACTATATATAATTTATCTAATAAAATATTACTATATAGCAAATTAATATGTAAAAATTCATTATATAATAATGGTTATAGATTATTTTTTTAAGTTGAAGATTAGTTTTTTAAAAGAGAAATACATTGAAAATTAGGTTTTTTATTTTACTAAGTGTTGTTATTCAAATGATTTCTATATATCATAGAGAATATTGTACGATTATGTAGATAGCTAAAGACACGTTAACTTTGAGAGAGAGATTCAAAGTATCTTTTACTATATGTTGTAGAGAATATTTCACTATTATGTGGACACCTAAAGACACCCACATTTCATTTTTATGTGTATGTAAGAGAGAGAGAGAGAGAGAGAGAGAGAGAGAGAGAGAGAGAGAGAGAGAGAGAGAGAGAGAGAGAGAGAGAGAGAGAGAGAGAGAGAGAGAGAGAGAGATTTGGAGCATTTTTTAGAATACTTATAAAGTAAAATTTCATCATCAACACCTAGGTCATAATATTTTAAAACAAAAAGCTTCTTTTACACTTTATAACTAAATAACTTACTCCAAAATAATATTTCTAAATAGCTAAAACTTTTAAATAATTTTAGATTAAAAAAACATTACAATAGTTTGAGATAAAAAATCACAATAGCTTGAGATTTAAAAAATAAAAGTAGATAAAAAAAATACATTACTGTGAGATCTTAATTGTACATCAATAGTTTAAGAAATGAAGTTTTCTATAGTTTTAACATCACTTAGGTTAACATCATCTAAAGATAAAGAGTCATTTCTCTTCTTGGAGATGGTCACTCATCCTTCTTGTAATAACCAAGCTACAAGGTCTTCTCTCATCCCTTTAGAACTTTGTTCACTTAGCAGAGAATACTTGAGCTTTTCTCATCATGACATATGTCAACTTCATTGACATGTACATGTCCTCTATATTCTTCGCACCTAGAAACTTCATTGACATGTACATGTCCTCTATATTCTTCGCACCTAGAAACTTCATCAAAATCGTTTCTTGGTCCTCTGTGGTATATTCACTTGCTTCCTAAAGCATAAAACCAAAAATGATCTTAAGCTTCAAAATAAGAAGTATAGAAGAAACTACATGTATATCATATTTAAAATAAAGAGATTAAAATAATATACACTAAAAACCTTACTTTTCGAGGTTGAGTAGCTTCGAGAGAAGATGGTGTATCATCCATAGAAGAATCACCCTGAGAGAAGTAGTACACTAAGTGAGTATCATAAGTGTTATATAAGAAAAATAACATTTTAAAAAAATAGATAAGAAAAAAATGAGTTTAAATTTTTAATATAAGTAAATTTTATAATCATTCAAGAAGAAATCCTATTAACATCATATATCTAGCATTTTAATCATTCAATATAAGTAAAAAAACTTTAATCATTAAGGAAAAAATGCTATTAACATTATATATCTAACTACCTTGAGCTTTTGTAATTTGAAGGTAGAAGAAGGCAAGGTTTATCCTCCAATTGTTTCTGTAACTTGGTACTTATCTACACCAATACCAAAAAATAAATTAAAAAATATCTTTATGCTTTTAATTATCATAAAGAAAGTAGATGTGGTAGAAATGTTAGCTTCCGTGCTCGTGAGCTTTTTCTTGTATTTGCTTCATGCATTGGTGAGACACTTTTATCTCCAACAATCTTTATATGAAAAGTGATGTTCGTTAGTATATATAAATCTACTCGACAAATTTATTAAAAAATAATAAAAAAGGTGATAATTGGACCTCCTGAGTATGGCATGCGATACTATTAAGCAACTCTGTATAGGTTCTAGTATTTGAATGACCACCAACATCTTTCTCTATGTTCCAAGCATCATTATCCAAATTGCCATCTTGATTAAGTACCTATCATCAATTAAAATACTTTCATAATCTATAATTAAAACAAAAAGAATACTTTGAAAGGAGTAGATATGAACATAAAAATAAAAATTGATGTATCCAATATATTACTAACCTTCTCTACATTGGTATTGTTCAGAAGTTTCATGTCCAAAATATAAGCACTTATATTTTCATACTATAGTTAAAAAATGATCAATGAAACCAAGGTTAAAGTATCAAATACACGTATGACTCCATAAACTTCTCTATAGTTAAAAATGATCAATGATACCAAGGTTAAAGTACGGCTTTATAAACTGATCCAAGGATGAAATAATATTTGTACAACTTGAAACATACCTATCTCATCAATGCTTGTAACCTTCTTCAAGAGCATATTTGGAGTAGGAATTGAGCTTGCATTGTCACTCTAAGATCATAAATATAAATGAACAAGTCAATAATATTAACATTATAACTTTTTAATAAATAATAAATCTTTTTTCAAAAAAACATAAAAGAAGTATTTTTAAATTATATTACCTGTAATGTATCAATACCATTGGTATTCTCCTCATTCATATGAGGGCGGTTGCAAGATGAGGGTACTCACTTTCATTCACTCTCTCTAAAATTGGGACATCCACGTATCTCGGGCGGAGTACCTCGATCGTGATATCGCCATCGATTAAAACACGACACGTGCCTCCCAAGCCTAAAGCGATATATCTCGATCGAGATACCAACTAATGCCACGCTAGTAGCAGGTCCGGGTTTCCAATCATCATCCATGTCACCAATATAGGTCACCGCCACCACACTATCTCGATCGAGATATTCATGCCACTCGGATCCACATCAATGCCACGATGTATCCCACTAGGCATATTTGACCAACCCATCTCCACCGTCCACATATCTTGAAAACGAGATATTGAAATAAAATCTCGACCATTCATTGAAATACCTCGTTTTCGAGGTATAGAGATGCAATCTCCACCGTCCACATATCTCGAACGAGATATTGAAATTAAATCTCGACCATTGAAATACCTCGTTCAAGGTATAGAGATGCAATCTCCACTGTCCACATATCTCATTCGAGATATAGAGATGCAATCTCCACCATCCATTCACGCACATTGGAAGATGCGATCCCAGCCATTTAAATATCTTGATCGAGGTATTAAATGAATCTCCACCGTCACACATACCTTGATCGTGGTAATGACTTAAAATCTAAGCTATCCATGTACCTCGAACGAGATACTAATTTCAAATCTTAGCCGTTGATCCTTCACCAGCCCTAAAATTAAGTGTGTATCTTGGCCGTTTGTCTCACTAACCCTAAAATCGAGAGCGTACATCTTGTAAACCCTAAAGTGCATGATGCCACACCGAACCTCATTCGAGGTTATAAAACCGAAAAACTTTTTTTTTTGCCTCATTGTCAGAAGTCGTTTTCACTCTCCTTACTCTCTTGATTTGGATCAGCATTAGTGGGCCCATTAGCATTGTTTTATAGCTTCATTAGTGCTACTTAGCACTAAGCATTGGACCTTTCACATTGGACCTTTGTGTTAGGCTTAGGTTTTAGCATGGAGTCACGCGAGGAGGGCCACGAGGAGGGCCGCTCGTCTATTGTGGACCTCATCGATAGATCGCGAGTTAGCGGCTTCACGATATTGTTTATGTAGATGAGTGGATAGCCCACCATCGCATTGCTCCAATGTCATATGGCCTGACATATCGTCAGGTCTGTGATCTTGGTCCGATTAGGGATGGAGCCTACTTATATCTTTTCCTCGATAGTCGTGGGATGAGGCCTGGGGCGGGCAAGCCCCTTACTATTTCGCGGTGTTCGCATCCTTGTATGGCAGCACATATCTATAGTCGATATGTTGCCGCATATGGGAGGATGCCGAACAACCGCCAGATTCCCATATACTTTGCAAAGCAATTATATGCGGAGTTTGTCTTAGGGGAGGAGGTGGATTACACTAGCCACGGCTGGGTGGTGGTGCTGGCCGAGGCCGTCTGTAGGACCAGGGTAGGCAGCCTCCACCAGCCCTTTGTGTAGCTCCTACAGATCCTTCATTTGTGCCTATGTCGACAGTCGAGACTCTTGGCACCCAGGTTGGCATCGACGTACGGAGTACCACGGAGAGCATCCAACACATGGTGCGCTTGTTCTCACGATCGATACCGATGACAGATGTCGAGGTATTTACATATTTATCACTTCTTAAGTTTTTTTAGTCATTTATTTATATGTTTATATGTACTTTTCTATATTTTTTACATGAGCAGCATGGTTGATTGTGTCATGTAGGGTCCCACACCTACCACACTGAGAGACTCACACAGGAGTTGGTAGAGGCAAGAGCAGAGATTGACCGCCCTAGAGCTGCATTACTACAGACGGCAGAGGCAGCTATTGTAGAGGCATGGCATGTGAGAGAATCTGACATCCAGCAGGTAGGTTTCTCTTGCACGTAAAAGAGTTATAATTAAGGTCCTAAGTTATAAATTTCTTTAAGTAATACCTAATGAGAGAGACTAATAAATTATTTTTTATGCTTTACTTTTTGCATAGGCCCGGATTGAGGTAGAGAGTTCTAGAGCTGAGGCGTAGCATCACATGATTATGGAGCAGATTGCACAGCATAGGGCAGAGCAGTTGATGCTACATGTTCGAGAGTTCCAAAAGATCCTCAGACGTGATAGTGCCCTACTTGCCTCTATATCCACGGCCTGTTATTACAGAGGTTTTTCGACGACCTCTCCCTCAGGATGCACCACCATTCCTCCGTGATGCCTGCTGCGCTCTCTGTATCGAGGACATTGACTGTACTGGTGGATATGCTCTCGGATGTGGACATTTTTTCCATTTGTCTTACATCACCCCCAGGAGCTAGTACGCTTCTCAGCATGTCCCTCTTGCCATGCACGCGTCGACCTAGCGACATACAGAGTTTTGGGCATTGATGATCTTCACCCAGGCTTCGCTCGAGTAGATGCTAGGACTGACAGGCCTCTTGATTTTACCTCAGCTATACTGACTTGGGACTCGACGCCGTCGATGACAGAGATCAGGAGCCTGAGGTGCCTCCAGAGATTGAGTGGAGTGCACATGAGTTTGATGCATACCAGAGAGTCCTTCACGAGAGCCAGATCACAGCATACGAGCATGTGGGTGGTGCTGGTCCTAGTGGCACCTCGGGTGATGGTGCTAGCAGCAGTGCTGCTTCTCATAAGCAAC
>NC_141053.1:995000-997500 GCF_041138505.1 Cibotium barometz
CAGTGCCACATGTCAAGAGAATGCCACGTGTCATGCACGCATGTAACACGTGGCACCTCTTTCCCACCTTTCCTTTTTAAAAAAAATATATTTTTGAAAAAGTTAATTTAGTAATTTAGAGAAATAAAATATAGAATTTTAAATAATAAAATATATATAACTTATTAAATAAAAGAATTTAAAATCACTAATTTTAAAGGATTATATTTTGGAATTAGATCAATAATATTATTTTTAAAGTTCATGTTATTCAATTTAAAAAAATAAATTTTTAAGTTTAATATTTCTTGAAAATATTTTGTGTAGAATAAATCTTTTAATAAAATTTAAAAAAATATATATTATAAAAAAATATGGTTATATAATTATAAAATAAAATATAAATTTAAAGATATATTTATATATCTAGTAATGATAAATATTTAGACTTGTTAATAAATATTATTAATAATATTGATTTTTAAGTAGATAATAGTTTATCTTTAATTATCTTTATATTTATCTTAATTATTCAATCAACCTTAGATAGGAAATCCAATGAGATTTGAAGTGGACAACCTATTTTTCCTATATAATCACACATCTCTAGTACTATTCCACACATCTCTAGTACTATCCTATCATTGAGCCTTCATAATTTTTTCTCTCTTAGCTTCCTTGAGAATGGGTTCTCAAAGTCGTAGGAGTCGGAAACATGATAGAACTAGACTTCCCCCCGTCCACCAAGTTCAAGAGGAGAGGAAAAGGGTAGCTCTCGTGAGAGAAAGAGAGAGTGGAGAGCACATCAACGAGCAACACCTTCCGTTGTGGTGATGATCCAAGCCTTGCTCCTTCTCTTCCACTTCCTCTCCCTCCGCCCTCTTCCTCCCCTCTAGACCTTAGTTTAGATAATCCACATGAACCCGCCCTTCGTGAGTCCCCTTCTCTTCTACAAGAACCCACCCTCCCTCCTTTGGGCGCCCATTGTGTGGATAGGAAAGAACTATCAAAGTCAAGGGCACATCGTCGTGCCCATGTAATCTTCCATTCTTATTTCAAAGATCTCACGCCTTCATCACAGGCATGTGTGCTTGATGTTTTGATCGATCTGCCCAACATGGCCAACCGCGGGGCGCTTTCCGACATTGGAGGTCGAAGAGAGAGGAGAGCTGGCATGGTGGTGCTACAAAGTGTTCGTCATTCCTATATAGTTAACAAGAGGAACTCTGCGGACGCTTTGGCTGCTCGACGGGCTATTGTGGCAGAATGAAGGGTAAGGTGAGTGCCACATCTCGCATCCTTTCCATAGCACCACACGCACTTAGAGTTGGGTCTATTAGACGACAAAGTTTAGATGCCAATGAGGTCGGTGCTTTGTGGGCGAGTAGTGGTCGTGTAGCTAGGCATGATCGCCTACTAGATAAAACCACTAGAGCCTTGATGGAAAGTTTTTAGGAGGAGAATTGTCGTGCCTCGTTAGTTTTCAAGAAAGCTTTGCGTAAGAGAGTGACAAGAGGAGTGTTCATTGAGCACGGTGACAAGAGGAGTGTTCATTGAGCACGGTGCTTGCTTTCTTGAAATGACCCAAACAGAGTTGTATTCTCAGTTTGTGGCTTCGTATCTAGAGCTTAAAATTGGGCAAAGGTCATTTGAGGGGTGTAAGCCTTGGTTTGTGAGGTACTCACATCAGCATGACACATGTTGTCGCTATCATGTTGAGTTCAAACTTTTTTATGGTGTGTTCCGTTCGTTTAGTGGGCATAGAGAGTTGCCTCGTAGTCCTCGTGATTTTATCCACTCTCTTTTTTGTGCATGCACAGAGGATGCCCAATTCCATAGGATGCCTTGTGTGGAGAGCAATTGCAAATCATGTGGTTCACTTGCACATCTATATATGGTAGATCTTGATGCAAGTGACCAAGAGACAGTGCCATGGCAACGTTATGAGTATGTGACACACTAGCTCCAGAGTGGTGGACATTCCAGGAAGTTGCAGCTCGTGGACAAACATACACCACGTTGTCACTTCACAGCCACATTTAGGGAGCAGATCTACCCCTATATACGGCACAGTCATTGTGCCAAGTGACAGGATCGTCAGTTTTGAGCATGCCTGGCAGAGTTTCCTATTGGTGTGGTCGTCTCTGTGATTGATTTTGCAGAGAACTACACCTTCACACCTTTTCAGGAGATACAATCTGAGTATTACTTCTCAGAGCAGGTAATGGTTATATTTCATAATGGTTATATTTCAGGAGATACAATTTGAGTATTACTTCTCAGAGCAGGTAATGGTTATATTTCATAATATTTGTTTCGTGTTTGAGCTATATTACTTATTTAATTTTTGTATCCTGATCGTCTGTATTGCTTACCTTACCAGGTTGCTATTATGGTCCACATTAGCTATCGACATGCAGAGGCTCATGTAGATGGGATAGCGAGTACCCCTGAGATCCGTGTCATTATTCGAAAGTATCATTTCTATATCAGTGATGATTGTTCACATGATGCACATTTT
>NC_141053.1:1002500-1307500 GCF_041138505.1 Cibotium barometz
GGGTTTTTTATATGACCATTATCATTTACTATATAGACACTTCACAATGCTATATAGAAAATATTGTTTGCTATATAAGAAAAACCTATTTACTAGTTGTAAGATTAATTTCCTATATAGATATTCACATTTTCTATATAGAAATCACTTCATTACTAGATGTAAAGTCGATTTCTATATAGATATTGCCATTTTCTATATAGGAACCATTTATTTGCTAGATAGATAATGTAATTTACTAGATCAATATATAGGAAATCGTGTTTACTATATTGAATAAGAAAAATGTGTGTTGACATCTAGCAAATTTGTTCAAATTTGCTAGATAGATTCAACTTTACTATATAGAAATGCGTTTGAAGTCCCTTGTGTTAATTGTACAAGCTCGCAATCTTGCAACTCCATAAGCCCACATGCCGGTAAGCCCGTAATAACTGTGTATGTAAGCCCGCAACCCTAAGTCTAGCCAGTAAGCCTTGCAGCTTTACAAGTATGTAAGCTAGCTAGCAAGCAGGTAAGCCCATAAGTCCATAAGCTTGCAAGCCTAAGTTTGTATAAGCTGGTAAGCCCACAAGCTTGTAAGCTGATAAGCCACAAGCCTCCAAGCCCAAAGTTTTACAAGACAGGAAACCTATCAACTCGCAAGTTCATAAACTGAAGCTGATAAGCCCACAAGTCCTTAATTTTGTAAGCTATAAGCCTGTAATCTCACAACTACGTAAGCTCGTAAGCCTACAACTCTCCAAGTTCACAAGCCTAAGAAAGTCCATAATCTCATAAGATGACAAGCCTATAAGTCCGTAATCAGTAAGCCTACACGTCCACACATGTCTGCGATATTTCAAGTATGTAAGTCCATGACTCTGTAAGTTTGTAAGCCTATAAGCCAATAATCATGTAGCCACTTGTAGGGCAATCATGTGGGACACAGGTTAATAATGGGCCAAGGCTGTTTTTTTTTTTTTAGGAGGTTTTTTCCCTTAAGCATGTGTACAAACTTTTATACGTGTGTGCAAGTAACCTTATCATGTTACTTTACTTGTACATCACTCATTCTTGTCAATCTTTCATCAATTTCTAAATGAAAGTCATGACATTATATCAATGGATGCATAAAAAGGCTAGAGAAAGAGAAAAAGAAAGAGTCAGGTGCATGGCTACATAATGCATCAATACCAAGTGTTGAAAAGAAGGAGTCAGTGATGAACAATGCATAAGATGATTGGGCATTCAATGCAATGCACTTATGGCCCTTCTATCCACGATGTATGCATGATGTCAATGATGACATCATCATGTTTGGTATTTTGATAGGGGCGCTAACAACCATGTTACTTCTCAACGTGATTTATTTTCCTCCTTTGAGTTTGCTCTTCAAGGAGGTAAAGTTACATGTGCTAACAAACCCTCATATCCAATAAAAGGAGTTGGTAAGCCTTGTGGTCACTACTAGAAATGGTGGGACTCAGTCTCTCAGAGGTCTTGTTTGTTACAAGAATTGAAAAAAACTTGATGTCAGTCTCTACCATTGCTATGGTAGACCTAGTGGCTAGATTTGTTGATGAGACAGGTGTACAGTTCATGACTACAGTGATGGAGACATAACTGTGGTATATCCGGTACTCTAAGCATGGGCTTTACAAGTTGGATAGGTATGATTGATTGGCATGTGATGATGCTTGTTCGGTTACTGCCACATGTGCTATGAGTGACACGGAGCCGTGGCATGCCTTCTTTAGTCACTTTAATTTTAGTAGTTTGTTGCATCTTAAAAGGTAAGAGATGGTGTCACAATAGTTGCCAAAGCTTGGGAAGCATATATGTGATGGGTGTACTTTGGGCAAGATGCAACGGATATCATTCCCGAAAGATGGATCAATTAGGGTTGTCCAAAAATTACAGGTTATATATAGTGATGTATGTGGTCCTATGAAGACACCATTGATCAAGGGATATCTCTACTTTGTGACCTTTATTGATGACTACTCTAGGCACACCTTGGTGTACCCATTATTAAAGGTAAAGTCATAGGTTTTTATGTGCTTTAGACACTTTGTTTCTTTGGTTGAAAATATGTCTACACATGTAAAGTTGGATAGATCACAGGAGTGAGTATATATCAAAGGATTTTTATACATACATGACTCAAAGAGGCATAAAACATCAATGCATAGGGCCTTACACACCTTAACAAAATGGTGTGTCTAAGATCTCTCATGGAGATGGCACATTGTATGGTCAAAGGCTAGGATTTACCTCATGATTTTTGGTTGGAGACAATTATGTGTGCCACTTATGTGCTAAATAAAAGCCCTACCAAGGCCTTGCACACAATTATCCCTTGTGAAGCTTGTGTTGAGAAATGTGGTGCCATTGAGCACAAGGAAGAGGTAGGGAGTGAGTATGAGTAACAAAGCAAGAGGACAGTCCAGTGAGCTACCACATGAGCAAGCATGAATTATCCCACATGAGCAAGCATGAATTATCCCACATTGATGTACAAGCCCAAGGGTATACCTCCTTGTATAAAAGGGGACCATTTCAAGCAATGAAACATTAAGCAAGCTCTCAAGCCTCTTTATGAGTACAAGTCTCAATCTTGTAACCTAATTCTGCTTGAGCCTTACGCTTAGTAACATAATCTTTTCGTCATCATGTGTGTTACACTATTTAAGTTTAGGATTTGGGATTAGAAAGCACACCATTACCAAGCTTGAGGTGCCATGTCTGATTTCTGACATGGTATCAAAGCTAACCCTCTCCTCATGAGCCTCTCCGTGTGACATTTCTCTTAGCTCACTCAACATCATTAACACTAATAATTACATTTAGGTCACTAATACCAAGCTTATGCATCGAACCCCCTTTGACGTCAAAATTCTTTTAGCTTGATTCTCTATACCCTCTTCATCATTGCCAAATTCCTCTTAGGGTGCATCTTGCTAACCTCATTCCTAAGCCACAACTCCAAGCACTCCATCCAATTTTATGGCAATCGTTTGATTTTAGCACATTTTTGCTGACTGGTATTTCGCTCCAATCGTCATCTATGGTCCAAATTAACCCAAGTGCTTTTAGGGCTGGTTAGTACCACGATCTACACAATCCAAATCTCAAGAAGTTTGATACAACACATGAGCCAAGAGACGCAAAAAACTAGTCATCAACTTTTGCCATGTTTATGTTGATTCGTGCTAAGGATGAACTGAAGTTTGAGCTTAATCCTAAGCTAAACATAATGCTCTTAACACTCATGCAAAAAGCCCCATCAATGTTACCTTCTCTAAGCTCAATTGAACACTCCAAATTCAAGTGTGTTAATCAAGGATTAAAGCCTAGTTAGTATCATTAATAGTCAATTAATAGAAATTAAGCTAATTTAAGATTAAAATCATCCTTTGCATACTAAGCCTTTCATACTCTCTCTCATTGCATTAATCTCTGTATTTTTACTCCTTATCTAATTTTTCATCGCATTAACACATAATTTGTATCTAATCCATTACATTAAGCTTGAAATCTGAGTCTATTTGTCAAAATGTACGAGAAATAAACATTGCCCACCACTGATACTCAAAAGGGATCAATAGGTAAGATCTTTCTCAAATGGCAAACACACACATGACATCAAGCATTAGGAAGTTCATTGGAAAAGGGTCACATATCCTCGAGCAAATCAAGCACCTTACAAAGCAAAGCATGGATACACAACACACAATTCTAAGCATGAGATGACCACAACACACATTATGGCATCCACACTAAATGCATTAATGGCACATAAAGAAATCAAGAACAAAGCATCAAAAGAAGCATAAAGTGGCATGAGAGAAAATCTAAACCAAAGGCACACTAAAGAAGACAACGCAAAAAGGTGGACACAAAGACAAGCAAGGATAAGAAGTCTAAGAGCAGAGTCAAGCCAAAGAGCATCCAACAATGCAAAGAAGGACATGACATTGACATGAAGCATGAACAATGAATCTTCATTAAGCAAAAGCAAGGTGATCTCAAGCAAGCAACAACACTGCACAACGAAATAGCTAACAACCACTACTATAACCTAATCAATTTATATGTTGTAAGCCACCAAATGAGTAGGCAAATCTGTGTTTGTAAAGCATGCTTTACCACCTAAGAGTAGCCAAAGAGCACCTAGGGAAAGTGCTACAAATGTAAACATTCCTAACGACCAGAGAATAACTAATCAAGCACCCACACAGAAGGAGATGTTCCATGTTCAAGTCAAAATGTCAATCCACCTACCACCTACATTAAAGGGGAGTGAAGTATTTGTAAAGCGTATAAGCTAGTAAGATGACAAGCCCATAAGCTTTTTTGTTTTTGTTTTTCGAGCCGAGGTGAAAGATGAGCATGCTCATCTATGAGAGTAAGATGACAAGCCCATAAGCTTTTTTGTTTTTGTTTTTCAAGCCGAGGTGAGAGATGAGCATGCTCATCTATGAGACTCGAGCAGAGAAACGCTTTAATCATTAGCTTCGTCGCCTCGGTCGTGAAGACGATTTCGCTACTTCCTTAAAAGCCCATAAGCTAGCAAGTATGCAAGCTGGTAAACCCCCAAGCTCACAATTTTACAAGCCCGTGAACCTGCAAGCCGATAACCCGAACAAGGCTAGAAGCCAATAAGCCCTTGTGTATGCAAGCGCCTGAAATTTTAAAAGTTGATAAGCATACAAGTTCGTAAGCCGCTAAGCCAGTACACTCACAAGCCAATAAACTAGTAAGACCACAAGCCAATAAACCCACAGGTCAAACTGATAAGCCAGCAAGTTTGCGAGGCGGTATGCTTGCGTAAGCCCCATAATTTTGCAAAGCCAATGGCCTCCAACAATCTACAAGGTACTAAGCCCGCAAGCTCATAAGTTTGTAAGAGCCGTAAGCCCACAACAAGATAAGCCCGCAAGATTGTGCTCCTCCCGAACCCTTTGCATTTCTGGCTGGCCAACCCCTAATCGAGCTTCCAAGGTCATTGGGTCATTGTTAAGGTATTGTTAAGCTGAATTAACATTGGGTGATCATTAATCACCATAAGTTGCCCTCAAACATAGTGCATATCCGCTTAACGCGGAGGGCAGGAAGGAGACGGAGGAGAGGCAGACATGGTGGTAGGAGGGGAGCAGGCGCGGGTTGGTGAGAGGAGAGTTAGACGAGGTGACAGGAGCGGTACAGGCGCAGGTGGCGGGAGGGACCAGACGTGGTGGTCACTGGCTGAGCGGCGACGTAGGAGCGCAGTCCGGAGCGTCGATCAGCTTAGCGCATAGCACAAGGCTAGTGCCATGTACTTCTTTTCCCACCATTGTGTAACAAACCATCAACTGAGTCCAAGGCATGAGGCCAGCCACAGCAACATGTATGTTTCCTCGCACATGTTGAGACGAATACAGCACGTTGTAGGATCCCTTCTCATGACTATAAGGGCGCACATAGTTGAAAACAACCTGCTGTAGCTTAGCTTGCTTGAAGGTATGCCACCTCCAAAGCCCTCTTTTTTCCCTAGTGAGGGCCGTTCCAGGCTTTTGCTGAACTGGCTTGTCTATCTCATTGCATGCTCATACGTCACTCCTTCAAGGGAATTCTAGACCTGATCTTATCAGTGCAGATAGATGTAAATTACTATTAAGCGCATTTTGATGTTATTAAGGAGCTTGCATTCAACAGTCCACATAACCCAAAAAAACCATGATTTTTCAACCATGCAGATCTCAACATAACGAGCCTTCAATTGATTTACTACTTTTCATGTATCGGTCAAATTACGGAAATCGCCAGCGTCGTCATACCAGGAACCTTGGAATAACCCAAAGCAACAATGGCTATTGAGAGCATTGCCCTGGAGTGCAACCTAGTCGACATGGACAACTGCTGCTCGCGACAGCTCTGATATATACACAAGAAGACAAATTAACGCCGTTTAATTATTCAAACCTACCCGCTCCAATAAGTGATGGTATGTAATTTCAATACACATCTTGAGGTTCCTACTCAAAACAAAGCATTAGGGCTCAAACCATTCATGTTGATGCTCCATGCTGCTGGCCCTAATCAAGGAATATGATTGACTATGGCCACTCATGCAACAATTATTAAGCATGTCCTTTTACACGCTGGCCAACAGCCTTGCAATTCACGACGTGGTGCCTAAATTTGACCAACCACGCCTTAACCCAATACATGTGCGCTCTAGAATGAATATCTAACCATATTTATCGTTGAGGAATGAATACAACTCCAACGAAATGCATCAAGAATGTAATAAAAGTATCATGATGTTCTTGTTTGTTTTGTAATAACCACGTTTAAGCTAAGTACTTCAATGTAACTTTGAAGTCTTAAATAGCTCGAAAATGGGCGGGGATAAAGAAACGAAACACCCTTACAAATTTATCTCTCTAAAAGCTTTTAAGTCTTAAATCAAATAAATAGCCCGTGTCTTAAAATCACCACTAGCTAGTAGCAGATTTCATAATTGCTTAAAGATTTTATGGACTTATAAACACTGGCTTGCAAAGTTAAACCCACTCTACAACCTCAATGACAATTTGTGGATTGAAGGCATGCAAATTTAAACCCACTCTACACAATAATCTCTGTTACTTACAGAACCTAAGCCATGTTACACGACATGCCCAACTCGGACAAAGCTCAAGAGCTACAAGGAGCTAGAATTACATTATACTGTGTAATACATACCTAACATAGTTTATGGAATGTCAGTCAGACCAGAATACATATTTGGTGTCTAGAGGTAGTTTATCATCAGCAAGACGTTGATGTATAGCGAGGGATGGGCCTCTCAGCTGGCAGCAGCTACTGCGAAGCTGCTGGGATTAATGGTGATGCTCTTGGTGCAGTTGTCTGTCTTGTAGATGCCGATCAATCGATCGGCAAGCTCAAACATGTTGTTACGCAAGCTGTGGGTAATCAAAGGCCTTGTCAGTTTATTAGCCTTCATGAGTTTTTTTTTCCCTTTTTATTTTAGCTGCTAAAAGGATACCTGATGATTATGAACTGCGCATCTTTGGTACGATCCTTGATGTAGTGACCCACAATCGACACATTTTTGAAATCTAGGAGAGCAAGTATTCAAAAATGCGATGATTAAGGCTATGAGCCCTCAACAACACATGGAACCAAGATCATAAAAACTGTGGGGGCAAAAATTCTTACCCAGAGCGGCATCAATTTCATCCATAACATAAAGTGGTGTAGGCTTGTAGTGATGAAGAGCAAAGACAAGTGCTAGAGAGCTGAGGGTCTGCAAATACCCCAAATGTTTAACATGGGAAGAAGACAAGGAGAAATGCATTTATGAACACAAGGAGCAATGCATTAATACTAGTCAACAGGTTCAAACCAGTCCAGCTCTTGTTTGGTGTCCTGGAGTTTCACATTTTTTGCATGTGCGTTACCCATGTGCTCCAATGTATCTACTTACAGCATGATGGATGCATGTCATGCCATGCCATTGCATACCTATATATATATACATACATGCAGGCAGGTGGATAGTGGTATGATGCATACCTACATAACAGAAGTATTTATGAACATCTGTTTATTTAGTTATTTAAAAGGATCTACCAACATAGTATATGCTTATGTTATTGCTCAGACTGTGAACATTTTTACTTACCTTTTCGCCACCGGACAAGTTCCCAATATTCTTCCAGCTCTTCTTTGGTGGCCGCACACTGAACACAACTCCTTCAGCAAAAGGATCAAGAGAATCCACAAGCTCGAGTTCAGCATCTCCACCCAAAGTTATCATCTGCATTGGTGGAAATTACTCTGAATGACAGGTCCTTGAGGACAGCAGTCCATCTTTTGACCAGGTGTAATGTCATCTTGATGCAAAGTTCAAGTGGGTGAGCAATTTGCATACCTGATACATCTCTTTTAACTTAAGCGAGATGGCATTGAATCCAGCCATAAACTCGTCCAACCTGGAAGCATATAGTTGTCCAGCCATGAAAGCATGCATCAAACCATTGAGTTAAGCATCATGCAGAATGAACTTGGATCAAAAAAAGCATGCATATTCGCTTTACCTTTTCTTTCTTAAATCATCGTATGTCTTCTTAAGATCGTCTCTTTCTTGGGTCACTTCATTAAGCTCATTCACCCTTTCACTATAAACAGCTGCCTTTTGCCGGTACCTTCATGGCATACGAAATAGTTGAGGAAATAGTTAGATGATTTGTTCAAGTTGTTACTTGCGTGCTTACCACACGTGTACACATCAATCAGACAAGAGAGGGTTTACTCTGCGATGGCATCCAAATTTGGATTGAGCTCTTTGAGTTGAGCTTCAATCAGTGCAACTCTCTCTTTAACCGTAGCTAGCTCATTTGTCTCGTTTAACTGCTCGAGTGCTAAAGCCATCTGCAGAAGTCCTGCATCAATGCCTTCCTTTTGGATTCTGTAACATGACACATGGAGATAAAACATCAGCAGGACTTTCACAAACTGGCAAACGTTGCGTGATTTGATGGTTCACAAACAATTATTCTTACTGTTCCACGTGGTGTCGTAAACTTTTACTCAAGTCTTCCATTTGTTTCTGATAGCCTTTACCTCTCGTCTCCCAATCCTTCAGAACCTTTTTGAGGTCATCCAACTTGTATTGTGCATCGACCTAAATCCAAACACCGCCGTCAAAATACTTCTCTTTCAGTATTTGTTACAAGGTGGCATATATCTCTAGAGTACTTCAAATAAACCGGCTCATTTCCCCTGTACCCACCTCGCCTGTGCGTAGCTCATCCACTACCTTTTTTCTGTCATTATACTCTTTTTGAGCACTCTCCAGCTCCTCTTGCTGCTTTTCTAGTATCTGTGTACACAGGAACAATTCAGCATCCTTACACTTAAGATCAGAAATCAAAGCAGGGAAATAAGAGATACGGAACCTCTTTCAAATTCTTGTACTTCTCTTCCACCACTAAAGCTTTCTTCTCTATTTCTTTGAAATCGATTGCTCTTTTATCTTTCTCTGCCGTGCCAGCCGCCTTTTCTTTAACTGCTTCTTCAACTGCCTTCTTCAACTTTTGAACTGCCTTGCTGCCTGTTGTTATCTTGACCTTTCTTCTGTTTATCTCTGTATTCTTCGCATCGATATCCTGCAGTAGTTCCGCACTCAAACGCATGTATGAACTTGCTTGTTAGTATGCATACGGAAAACTTTGGAAAAACGAATATTTAAAACCATGAGATGGATAGGGGAATCTAAAAGATCCTTTACACCTCTACATGGAGAAATGTGGGTACGGGGAGCATGCACATAGAAGGGCAGGAAAAGAGGGGGGGGGGAAGTTGTGCAAAAAACATGTAACAGGCATGAAATAAGCAAAGTTGTGCAGAAAACAGACCTTCTGAATCTTCTCGACGATGGCTTTTTGCTGTTGCAGCTTCTCTCCACCTGCGTTTTCCATTTTCCGCTGCAACTCGTCGGCCTGTTTTTACATAGCAATGAGCATTGGTTGCAGTGAATCCTTTGCATGCCTTCCATTGCACAGCTTTAACTAACAGAAACACTGGAGGTGAAACCTTTTCTTTCAAGCTTTTCGAGTTTTTCTTCAGTCTGGACATCTCTGCGTCTGCACTGGCAATAGCCTTTTCAAGGTCCATAACTTTTTGCAGTTCTTCGTTCTTTGGATTTGCAGCAGCCTTCAAGGAGTCAAGCTGCTGTTCTAAGTCTTGCTGCTGAGCCTTCAAACCTTCAACCTATTATACAAAAATGTGTTGAGACTCGGGACAATATGTTTATATTTCCACCTGTATATTGAACAAAAATGGCCACAACACATCCAAGGTTTCTAATCCAGAACAATCACATCTTTTCATTCAAAGTACTGAAGGCAAACCTCCATTTGAATTTTTGCTAGTTGAAGCTCAAGTTGGGACACAGTCTTCTCAGCTGTCTTGTACTGATGTACTGCAGCATCAATTTTTTCCCGCAAAACCCTCCGCTGTTCTGTCAAAGTCACTAGCTCATCCTCAGCTTTAGATATGGCCTCGGCGGAAACACTACAAGCTCGAATTGCAGTTCCCATCCTTCCCCCCTTTGGTTTTCCACCACCTCCACTCATGGTACCAGATTTCTCAAATACTGCACCATCCATAGTAACAACCCTTCTGAACTCTTTGTTGGGACCATATGCTATCCTTGTGGCCTATCAATAAAAATCATGGAAATTACCAAATAAATAAAACAAGCAATCCCTAACCTGATCAAAGAGCTCGCAAAATCATGCATAAACCAAAACTTTTATGACAAAAAGCAATTCCTGAAAACCCAGCTGAAGGACAGCCTTAACAAAATATGCCATTCTTGAGGGAAGTTAATGTTACAAATGATGAAAGGGCAATCTTTTCACATTTTTTCTTTTGTAATGCCCCTTATTGTTGTGTTCTCGTTTGCTTTCCCTTTTGCCTTGCATTTCCTCTGCCTCATCTTTTAATGCAAAAATTACTCACTGTAGGCAGCCACCCTAGTTCAGCCAGCTGCTTCAATTCAACAGACCTGATAAGATGATGCTGACACTTTTCCAAACAAAATAGCTGGCCTGAGGTTCACTAATTGAGTCCCCAAGGTTTAAGGCGTTTTCAGTTCACCGATGAAGACGCAGTCACAGGTTTAGTGTTGTGCGATCGCAAATCGAACACTCATTAAGATTTTGTACTGTGTTCGGTAGGTTCAATTCCTCCTGCATCGAAAAGAATGCACTGGATGGATGCCTGGGCATTGAGAGAGAAGGACGCTTCCAAAGGCAAAAGGCCATGGGGAGATACCGTCTGTGATCCATGGGTTTCCAATCAAGAAACCGTATCCAAGCTTGCCGGGCATGCCATGTGTTGTGGCTCTGCCTCAGACTTGAGAGACTTAGCGAACTGAAACATAACTATAGCTAAAGGAAAGGAAATCAACTGAGACTCCATTAGTAGCGGCGAGCGAAAGCAGATTAGGCAAAGAAAGGGAAAGGGACCCCAACGGGGGGACCCCCGCTTTCCCCGGCCCCGTGCGGGGGAGAACTTGCAGTAGGGGGAAGGGTGGGAACCCCCCCTCAAGGAATTCTGAAAAGGTTGGAAGATCTGGCCAAAGAAGGTGATATCCCCATAGATCTTTCCTGGCAAGTTTGATTACCGTTGCAAAACGCGGATACTGGGGTTGCAGAGAACCAAAAGGCACCATCATTACACCTTTGCTCATAGTTATTCGTCAAGCATGAAGCTTTGCAAGCAAGCTTGGTCCTTGGATCTGAGCGTACTAAGGATACACAGGCTTGATATCTGTGAATTGAAAATGGATATGACAACAGTATGCCACAGCTAGAGCGAAGCACCAAATCATTAGCCCTTATTTTATTTCTCTAGATGCATAGGAACAGAAGGCATGACAAAGTTTGCGAATTGTGCTTGACAAGAGCAAGTGCTAGAGGATTAGGTTTCACTGGAGACAGCTTTGTCAACGAATGATCAGGCAGAGGATGAGGTTTCACCGGCAGAGACAGCTTTGTTAACGACTGATCAGGCAGAGGTCAGAGTGTTTTCTTTGGTGTATCACAGAACATACTATCTGGAGTCTGTTGGAAAATGTCTATAGGAGCCCAGCATGCAAGGAGATGTGGATCTGGATTCTGAGCATAATGGTGCCCAAAGGTTTTGGCAGACACACAGGTTGATGCAGCAATTCTGAGGAGCCGTGTTTCTGTTTGATTCATTCATCAGCAAGTATATGTAACTTCTAAAGGATCTACCATTGGGGAAAAAAAAAAAGGTATTTGACAGACAAAGTGGCATTGTACATGTAGACCTTGATGACAAGATAAGTGAGGCCTGAATCTCATCACTAACCATCTGTTATATTAGCTCAACCAGTACTTTAATTTCAGCTCTGCTTTGGACATTATTTTTACCAACCATACTTTCGATAGCACAATTACCCCATTTTTTTGATAGAAAATTAGAATCAACTTCTTTCATCGCACAACTTTTCTCTATGTATAAATCAAACAAAATATCAAAAATTTATTGAATTGATACTTGGCCAGAAAGTTGTTATTACCTGATCCAGATCTTTTGCCACCACTGTGTTTCCAAGGACAGCAAAAAATGCCAATTTGAGTCTATCATCTTGAGTTTTGACTAAATCAAACAAACGAGGAACTGCTTCAGGTGTTTGAACCGCCTCCTTCATTTTCTGAAGATGGCCTTCTTGTTTGTCCTGAAACCACTACATGGTAAGTATCCAGGCGCACCATTGCGAACAGGAAAGGTTACGAGTAGCAACCAAGGCGCTCGTGAGAACCAAATATTAATTAACTGGCTTAACCTGCAGACCGATACTTTCTCACGCAGGCTTCCTTTATGTTAAAGCTTAGACCCTTGATATGCCAAACATTCAAGTATTAGTTACCAGGATCAAAAAGGTTGCAACCCCAAGGTTTTTCGTTCTCAAAAGTTCCACACAAGCCTGAGCTGTGGAGGCAGTATCCACGACAATGTAGTCTAACCCAGCACACGCAGTTGAAATCGCGACATCGTATTTAGCTGCGCTCCACATGTTCCAAAAGAAGAACGTCAGCTTCACTTCATCTCCAGATGTAACCAAGAAGAAGGAGCATAACCAGCTTTGGACTGGAGGCACATGTATGATAAAAAACTGGAGTTAATGCTAGAAAGCATACATGCAATCGCTCCAAGGTCTCCAAGACGCCCAAATATTCCTGGAAGTTCTCCAGATTCTTTTGCGTGAAGCATGGCTCTCAACACAGAGCCTTGGCTCTTCTCCGAGTCAATTATAGAATGCAGCTCAGCGACTTTCTGCCTTGCCACCTGCTCTTGTGAAGCAATGATTTCTTCCTCTTTCAAGAGAGACTGAGAGGGAAGGGAACAAATCATATGTTCACAATATTAGTAACTGTGTGAAAAAGACCAGTAACAGTCACTAGTAAATATGTGGCACCTTTTCGTTTTGGTGCCCTTCTCTTGCAAGAGACTGACTTTTCTGTATGGCAGCACCAATGTTCTGTAGTTCCCTCTCCTTCTCTACCACCTTATTCTTACTAGACTTGATTTGTTCTTGTGCTTTATCGAAGGCCCTCTGCCCTGCTTCATGCTGCACATGAAGTCGTCAGATGAATTTCAGTTTATTAACCTGTCACAGCAGGCAAATTAAGAAAAATGCTTTTTTGCACATCTATCACCTTCTCTACAAGTAGCCTTTTTTCAGATGCGGCTAGATCAAGTTTTCCTTGGCAGTCTATTATCTGTTTTTCCCAAGGTTCCAAATCAGCACGTACAGCTGCTAATTGCTCACGATGTCTTTCGATTTCACCTGAAAAGAGTTGACCGGCACTTGTCCTTGTAAGCCTTTGTCAAAAGCCAGAATATATGTTACGTTAATGTAGCATAATCCCAATTCACACAAAGGAGCAGAAAATATGGCTGGATTTTTGAAATCTAAGAAAAAGGCCAGTACGCTTGCATGAATCATGCCTCATAAGAAACAGAAGGGCTTCATGAGTCCACCACAGTTTGAAGAATGCTTGATGGATGAGATAAATATACCTCTCTTTATCCTATATCAGTTTCAAGATTGGTGCAACTTAGCATGCTTTTCAATACTATGTGTTTCATAGAACAACTGCCAAATCAGTAAAGGTGAATCCTATATTGGAAGAGTCAATGAAGTTTGATGACTGGTGTACCTATTCAGATGGATCTCATGTCCATTGGTGATTTAAAAAGGCATGGTACCTACCTCTGCAACGTTGATAACCATGCATTGGTGGTTTAAAAAGGCACAGCACCTACCTCTGCGACTGCCAGATACTTCAATGAGTTCAACCAGTAAAAGTGAATCCTATATTGGAAGCAGACAATGAAGTTTGATAACTGGTGTACCTCATCCAGATGCATATCTCAGATTTAGAAAGGCACAATGCCAATCTCTGCAACGTTGATAACCATTCGTGAGGTTGAGCAATAAAGGAGGTGGGTAAGGGTGGAAAGATGTGAAGGAAGATGTAACATGGCAAGCCGTCACAAGCAGTTCAAAAAACTTAGGGATGTGAATGGAAAGGTGAGGCAAGTTGCTAAGCACCCAACAGTAACGTCCTTACTAAAAGCATTGGAAAAAAAAACACACCATGAACTAGTCACCTCCAGTAGCACCAAATGCATCTTTCTGCCTTAGAAACCTGATGCCTCTCATCAGCGTATTTATTTGAAAGCAGCCAGTGAGGCACTAATCATGATTTGCTCATTCATGATTGGCTGATTAATTATGACGGAGATATGGAGGCAGAGATAGTACCCTTAGAGCTTTCTTTAATCTTGTCGAGTATATTTTCTTCCTCCGGAAGCTTTTCTGACAGCTTCACCACCTCCTTTTCTAAATCTGCAATTGCAGCAATAGAATCTTCTGATTCTTTCTCAGTCTCATGAATTTTTGCAGTATCCTGTAACCGCATGATTTATATCAGCTCAAGAAAGAAGCAAACACTGTCATATAGCTGGTCAAAGATGCGTTATCTTTACCTTTTCCACCTTCTCATCAAGTTTTTTTAACTTTTGTTTTATATGCTTGAAATCCTCGCGGTACTTTAGATCTTGCCTCTCAAACTCTTTGAACTCCCCTGCACAGTTTTTCAAATCGTCCTCGAGCTCCTGAATCCATGAAACCACAAAAGTCATGAATTGAGTATGAATTCACATCATGCTTCTGTATCAAAGAGAAAAATTGTTGGTGTATGGCTAAGCATGTTAAAAATATCCGTAAGTCGTTACCTCACGCCTTTTGTTTTGTTTGTTGTATTTGCTCTCCAGTTCTTTCATTGCTTTCAAATGCTGCGCGAATGCCTCTCTGCTAGATGCACAACAAGAATCATCAACTAGATCATGTAAAACCACAAGCTTGGACGATTTTGGGCCAACATGCCTGTGATCTGCATTTTTATACCTTTCCAATCTAAGGTTTTCTTCAAGATCTGTAACGTTTTGTTTAATCTTCAGCGTGTTTGCCTTTGCATCCACTGCAGATAACTCGGCAGCTTTACCTCTCCATTTAAAGAGCTCTACTTCCTTAAGCATATAGCCTTCTGCTTCATTTTTGGATTCCTTGAAATCCCACATCAATCTGGATTTAGGTCCAACATTACCACTTACTATGTGCCTGCTCCAGAAATCTGGGAAGAGGCTTACAGTGGAATTGAACTACACCGATACTTTGTTTCAAAACATGTAAACTTACTTCTAGACCATCTTTCTCCTTTTCTGCAATTTTAACTCTCTGGACCATGCTTCCTCTCTTTTCATTGAGAGTTTCCAGCCTGCACAGGAGCACGTAACCCATAGCAGTCATCACCTCATGGATGGCAGAGCCTACGTGCATGAAATGTGCACGCCAAACGCACAAGCAAGGGACGAAAGAAACAGATGATACAATAAACTGAAGCCAATCACAAACACAACAAATGTAGTGCATGGGAAATTATTACTCACTGCTTGCTTGCCTCTTCGATGCGCTCTACATATTGGTTTGACCCAATTATATCTTCTAGATATTCTAAAAAACCTTCATCATGGGGTCCTTGTGATTTTGGCTTCATCAAAGAAATCTGCTCAACTTCACCCTGCACAAGAGAGGCATCGCTTTAATATGTTTCAAGCTTAGATGCACCAAAACTGTGTGGGTATTTCAAACATAAACACTACCAGACAGTGCTAACACATACTTACCTGTAGGATCAAAAAACGGTTGTTATCCAGATCCACACCCTTGGCTCTCAATTTCTTGGTCACTTCGGTGAAGTTACTAGGGCGATCATCCAGAAAATATTTAGAGGAGCTGTCCCTAAAGGCAACTCTTGTTAGAGTGAAATCTGAACCTGGAACAGGCTCGTAGCTACCATCATCCTGTTCATCAACAGTCCGCCATTGCAAATGCAAGTCGTTCAGTGGTTATCCCTTCAAGAAGCAGACTTAAGATGGCATCATGAAATCACACTTCCAACCCAGGAGAGTAAATATGTAGAAATACCAGGTCTATTATTTCTTGAAAGTGTACTGAAACACGAGCTTTATCCAGGTTCTGATGATTTGAAGAGTTGTGAATCAACTCTGCTACTTTGTTCAACCGCATCTGTTAAGAAAATATGAGAGGATCAGAAAAGGAGGGCAGCTGAGATCAATGTTTCAACAAATTGATCTTGATTTAAGCAAGCCCAAAGAAGCGTATGCTCAAGAGATTCATCTATATGAATTTCTTGGCAATAATAGGTTGATTGGCTAGGCTGATTTCTTTACAATTAAGAAAAATAGCATGCATGAAAAAAAACATACCTGCTTTGCACGCTTGCCAAAGACAAAGAGCATTGCATCTATGACATTGCTTTTGCCACTACCATTTGGTCCGACAACTGCAGAGAAACTCTGCGTATGCCATACAAACAATGATAAGACAGCTAGTTTGAAGGTACCCTAACCATAATAATTCCAGCTAAGAAGATGCCAAATGTGCCTCACGTAAAAAACTTCCTTGTAATGAAATAGGGTCTAGCAACAAGAACTTTAGAGGGATTTTCTGTTGATGTGAGACATGTTCTGCCTTCACTCCATCCCATGGCGATCTTCACTTTCTCTAGTTGATATAAGGATGATTTCACACATTGCAGACAGCCAAACCGGTAAGTTGATGTGGCAGAAAGAGAGTGGCGCAAATGAAAGTGGGACAGTTAGAATGGGTTTCGTGCATGATGCTGATTGGGCAGGCAAAAAGCTGATATGAAGTGGCATGACACGGCCAGCTCTTGCTTGATAGTGTTCAGCATCCTAACCGACCCTCCTGATGGCAATCAGCTGCTAATTAGAAAACATATTCTTAACCTTGTATGCAAGAACTACCACACGGTCATGTGAAGCAAGGCACGAGGGGCGGCCTTGGCTGAGCTGATGCCGAGGTAACCTGGCCAGCTGCTGTTTGTGAAGGGGACCTAAAAATCGTTGTCAGCTGAGATTCTTCATCAGCTAAATGCATGGTCCTGATATGCGTCTCTGAGCTGCTTACTATGTACAACCTGATCGAAAGCACCAAGCTTTTCTGGCCAACGGAGGCCATACTCTTTTCCGGGATGCTGAGATTTTAGACCTGATATTCTTGGTTTGTAGAAACCCTCATCCTTAAGGGTAAGGAGGGCAAATTACGCATTTTCATGGTTCTGCTGAAAACTCTGTTGAGCCTGTTACAATTGCTTAGCCATTACAAACGGAATTCGGATATTTCCCGTTCTAACAGTGCAAATAGTGTAGAATGCAATTTGAGCAGGAAGCGCACAGGTCATGGAAGAGGTTCCTTTCAGGGTCTTCCAGCATAAAACACACACACACAAGAGGAGAAGCCGACCTTGTGGAAGGGACCAACGCGCTGTTCGCCTGCGTATGACTTGAAATTCTCCATGACCATTTCGCGGATGAAGAGCCTGGAAGCGCGGGGGGCATTGTTGGCGTCGGGATCGGCAGGAGCTCGACCCATGGGGATGCCGATCTGATTGTGATCAGAGAGATCACTCAGAAAATGCTGTTTCCAGGAAAAGGAGAAACAAAATGGGGCGAAGAAGGAAAGGGAATAACATAATTGGAAGAAGGTGAAGTTCAAAATTCCGACATGGGCGGGAAACCCTGGGCAAGGAGATTTCACACCCAAACGCGCACATTAAAATGCGAGCGGCCGGACACGATTTCTACCTAGCAGCCTTTTCCCACGGTGTTCCAAATTGTGACTAGGGGCCTATGCCTACCATGCAAAAAAGGTCTGCCACCTCACTTAACTTGGGCGTGGGAAAATGGGGGGTGGTTACGAATTGGCTACCTAAAATCACTCTTTTGAAAAAAAAAATCCTCTTAATTTTTCAAAGCGCAGAATACATCTCTTGAATGGCCAATATGAATTTTTCACCGCATAAAGGAGAAGCTAAAGCTTTCTCCATTGTCAAACACACATTAAAACTCCCAAAAAAAACCCAAATAATGTATATTTCAATGAATATATATATATATATATATAGTATTAACAAGGAAAAGAAACTTGTTTATGGAGTGCCTTCGAAAAAGGCCTTGCTTCTTCCACCAAAATCAAGAAAAAAAGATGGTTATAGTTAGTAAAATCTACACAAAACTCCTACTCTAATCACACTTTCACCACACTAATCACTCCAAATCTCAACACTTCATCAATCTATCATGAGTTTTGCAACTCATGAGCAAACTAAAATAAACAATGGATGTTCCCCCGAGAGTGGCATCTCTTGTTAATGGAAGGTATAGCTTCACAACAAGCATTGTCTTTACCAAGGAGGACAACTTGTCTACAGCGTGGAAGTGCATTGATTGCGGGAATGGAAATCGCAAGGGTGGTGAAGCCCTCAAGTTCTACCAATCCTATCACACACACACACACCCCCCACACATAGAAATTACCTCTTTCTCTAACACGCATGCGCACGCACACATCCATGTATCCTCTCTCTCTCTTACACACACACATACACATGTATGCATTCTCTCTCTCTCTCTCTCTCTCTCTCTCTCTCACACACACACACACTGCATTCTCTCTCTCTCTCTCTCTCTCTCTCTCTCTCTCTCTCTCTCACACACACACACACATACACGCATACAAATATATAAATTATTGTGTTTTATTATACTTAGACACATATACCTATACATGCATATATATGTGTATTTATAAATATGATTAAATTTGTATATACACACGCTTACACATATAATTTTAATTAATTAAACTTTAATTTAGATTAAATTTTAATGGTTGGGGATGCGCGGTGAGGTGTGTTCGCTCTCTAATAAACACATCTTACTTGTAAACTCTCTCTCTCTCCCTCACACACAAAAACACACACATGCACATCCACCCCTCTCTCTCTCTCTCACACACACACATGTACACATGTACACATTCGCACATGCACTAATGCAAAACGCACTCTCTCTCTCCCCCCCACATACTCTCTCTCTCTCTCTCTCTCTCTCTCTCTCTCTCTCTCTCTCTCTCTCACACACACACACACACACACACATACATGCAAATATATATTTTATATAATATTATGTTTTATTATATTTAGACACATATACCTATACATATATATATATATATATATATATACATATATATATATTATGTTTTATTATATTTAGACACTTATACCTATACATACATATATATGTGTATTTATAAATAAATAAATTTATATATACACATACATAGATATAATTTAAATTTTAATAAGTGATGATGGGTGATGAGATATGCTCACTCTCAAATAAATACATCTTACATGTAATATCTTTTTTCTTTTCTTTACAATGAGATAGAAAGAGAGAGAGACACCTACACCTTGGAGTTTTCATTATGAAGCTCACCTTTTTAAGAGGGAGGTCCCTATTTTTTCTCTCAAGGAAATCATTAGGTAAGAAGAGATAGCAAATCGTTCAAAAATTGAGATGAGATGAGAAAATTCAAAATTGAGAAAGGGTTAGCATGAATCGCTCCCCTTTCTCCCTTGCCCCTCTCCCTCCTCTCCTTTGGCCATGTGGAAGGGGGAATAGGTTATATTTAATAAGAGTACAAGTAGGTGACCAATGCGTTGCTATGGCATGAAATTTTTTATTGTATCCATATATGAAAACATATGTATGTGTGTATACAAGTGTATGATTGTGTGCATGTGTATTCATCTATGCATGTCTATGTGTGTGCAAGTGTGAGTGAGTGTATGTGCATGTATGTTTGTGTGTGTGTGTGTGTGTGTGTGTGTGTGTGTGTGTGTGTGTGTACACACATGCGTATATTTGTGTGCACATGTGTATATGTATGTGTGCATGTATAAGTGTGTATTTGTGTGCATGTATATCTATACGTGTGTGCATGTGTACATGTGTGTGTGTGTGTGACTCACACATAGACACATATCTGTGTGTGTCTCTCTCACATGCATTCTCTCCACGTTTTTGTCACGTGCACAAACACAACCCTCTCTCACACACATACATGTCTATATGCACTCCCTCTCTTCTCACACGTCTCGCATACACATAGAAACTCTCTCTCTCTCTCTCTCTCTCTCTCTCTCTCATACTCACACACATACGCACCACACATACGTGTGTGATTGTGTGTACGCGTATGTATGTGTGTGTGAATGTGTTTATATATGACAGTATTATATATTTACTATATAATTTTAATTTTAATTTATTAATAATATATTTATATATTACATAGTAATACTTATATTAAGCTATCATATTTATAGTATATTATAATATATACTATATATGTATATCTTTACTGTAATTTACATATATCTTATACTTATTATATATATATATATAATTATTATACTATTTATTTAAAAAATTTCTCTCAACATCCTCTCTCTCTCCCCCCCTTCCTTGCCAAGATATGTAGCCTCTACCCTCTCTCTCATTCTCTCTCTCTCTCTTCTGTCCCAACACGTGGCTCCTCCCCTCCCCTCCCAAAAACTCGCACATAATAGATAGTAGAGATAGATATTTTATACACATATACATATATATACACACATATATACATGTGTGTGTGTGTGTGTGTATTTATAAATGTTAAAAAAAACACACACATGCACACACACACACACGCTTATTTATTTATATATAATTTAATACCTTTTATTATCTCTCTCTCTCTCTCTCTCTCTCTCTCTCTCTCTCTCTCTCTCTCTCTCTCTCTCTAGGCATGCACCCATCTCACTCTCTCAAACATACACATGCTCTCTCTCTCTCTCTCTCTCTCTCTCTCTCTCTCTCTCTCTCTCTGTGACACACACATGCACACACTTCCTCTCTCTTCTCACACACACATGCAAATATATAGTATGTTTTATTATATATACATGCACTAATGTAAATGCATACACTCTCTCACACAAAGAAATTCTCTCTCTTTCTCTCTCTCTCTCTCTCTCTCTCTCTCTCTCTCTCTCTCTCACTCACTCACTCACACACACACACACTTCCTCTCTCTTCTCACACACACACTCTCTCTCTCTCTCTCTCTCTCTCTCTCTCAAAAATTGAGATGAGATGAGAAAATTCAAAATTGAGAAAGGGTTAGCATGAATCGCTCCCCTTTCTCCCTTGCCCCTCTCCCTCCTCTCCTTTGGCCATGTGGAAGGGGGAATAGGTTATATTTAATAAGAGTACAAGTAGGTGACCAGTGCGTTGCTATGGCATGAAATTTTTTATTGTATCCATATATGAAAACATATGTATGTGTGTATGCAAGTGTATGATTGTGTGCATGTGTATTCATCTATGCATGTCTATGTGTGTGCAAGTGTGAGTGAGTGTATGTGCATGTATGTTTCTGTGTGTGTGTGTACACACATGCGTATATTTGTGTGCACATGTGTATACGTTTGTGTGCATGTATAAGTGTGTATTTGTGTGCATGTATATGTATGCATGTGTATTTGTGTGCATGTATATATATATGTGTGTGCATGTGTACATGTGTGTGTGTGTGTGTGTGTGTGTGTGACTCTCACACATAGACGCATATCTGTGTGTGTCTCTCTCACATGCATTCTCTCCATGTTTTTGTCACGTGCACAAACACAACCCTCTCTCACACACATACATGTCTATATGCACTCCCTCTCTTCTCACACGTCTTGCATACACATAGAAACTCTCTCTCTCTCTCTCTCTCTCTCTCTCTCTCTCTCTCATACTCACACACATACACACCACACGTACGTGTGTGATTGTGTGTACGCGTATGTATGTGTGTGTGAATGTGTTTATATATGACAGTATTATATATATACTATATAATTTTAATTTTAATTTATTAATAATATATTTATATATTACATAGTAATACTTATATTAAGCTATCATATTTATAGTATATTATAATATATACTATATATGTATATCTTTACTGTAATTTACATATATCTTATACTTATTATATATATATATAATTATTATATAAAAAATTTCTCTCAACATCCTCTCTCTCTCCCCCCCTTCCTTGTCGAGATATGTAGCCTCTACCCTCTCTCTCATTCTCTCTCTCTCTCTCTCTCTCTCTTCTGTCCCAACACGTGGCTCCTCCCCTCCCCTCCCAAAAACTCGCACATAATAGATAGTAGAGATAGATATTTTATACACATATACATATATATACACACATATATACATGTGTGTGTGTGTGTGTGTGTTTATAAATGTTTATTAAAAAAACACACACACACATTTATTTATATATAATTTAATACCTTTTATTCTCTCTCTCTCTCTCTCTCTCTCTCTCTCTCTCTCTCTCTCTCTCTCTCTAGGCATGCACCCATCTCACTCTCTCAAACATACACATGCTCTCTCTCTCTCTCTCTCTCTCTCTCTCTCTCTCTCTCTCTCTCCTCTGTGACACACACATGCACACACTTCCTCTCTCTTCTCACACACATGCAAATATATAGTATGTTTTATTATATTTAGATATATATACCTATGCATACATATATATGTGTATTTATGAATATAAATAGATTTATATATACACACACATACACATATAATTTCAATCGATTAAATTTTAATGGGTGGGGATGTGGTGAGGTGTGTACACTCTCAAATAAATGCATCTTATGTGTAATGTCACACACACACATGCACATGCTCTCTCTCTCTCTCTCTCTCTCTCTCTCTCTCTCTCTCTCTCCTTCTCATGCGCGTGCGCGTGCACACACATATTCTCTCTGAAATGTTGAAACTCCCTCTCTCTCTCTCTCTCTCTCTCTCTCTCCTGACACACACACACACTCACATGCACTTATGTAAATGCATACACTCTCTCACACAAAGAAATTCTCTCTCTCTCTCTCTCTCTCTCTCTCTCTCTCTCTCTCTCTCTCTCTCTCTCTCACACACACACACACACACACACACATTTGTGTCCTTTGGCAATTGCAATTGTGGACATGTTTGGATTTACATAATATTGCTTTTTTTCTTGAAAGCTGCAAGTAACATGAGCAGGATCAAGTACCATCAAAAGTGATTTGGGCATTCCAGCAACAAACCTGGACTGCCCAAGTCACTTTTGATGATATTTGATATAGTTTCTACCATTTTAATGGTATTTGACCTAGCTATCTATCAACTTGGGTTCTATGTTGCTTGGCCACAAACACATCATGTCACATTGTTCGTTTTTGGCATCTAGGCATTGTGTCTTTCGCTACACACCTTATCATCTTGGCATCTAGGATTCATTATTTCTATTGTGAATATTTACTTATGTCATTGTGTTGTCATGGTGCATATAAGACTCATAGTGCTTTGGCAACATGTACTCACATGTAATCCTCTTTGTTTTTGGACTGCTATCCTTTTGGGTTCTTCGATATGTAACTTTTGGGGTTAGTATTTCATTCACTTGTCAAAGGGCTTATATAGGAGTTTCTGTGTTATTAGTGGCAAGGTACCATCAAGAGCGATTTGGGCAATCCAGCAATTAGTACTTGACTAGATGTGTGTCAATAATGTCCTTTCTAGCCATTAGTCAACACAATGTGAAGGTTGTAGGCGTTTAGCATTTCAATGTTAAAAGGCTCATTTTGCATTTAGGTACTTATTTTGCAGAGTAAAGAGGCTTGAAGATGAGGCTAGATATCTTAAAATTGCTTGCTAGAGAGCATGTCCCATCTCAGGGTATACTCATGTTTCAGTGGTGGTTCTAAATTGACTTATGCATGCTTATTTCTTGTAGTGCTTAAGAAGGGTTCATTTTCTAGGAGCAGCTTCTTCTCTTAAAGAAAAACTCTTTGAATTTTGGTGGAAGCTAGTGCCCCACCATTATTTTCACAAGTTTAGCTATGTTCAGCCCATTTTTCAAATTTGATGACATTTTAGAAAAGCTCAAGGATTACTATACAAAAGAGCTCAATGAGTTTGATAGGCTTGTTTTCAAGGACAACTTAACTGCAAGTGGAAAACCCTTTCTACATATTTTAGATCTTTTGGCAGAATATAATAGCAAGGTAAGGATCAATAAGAAGTATGCCAATTTTCCAAATGAAGTAAAGCTTGTGATTAAAAATTATCCTCAGCATATGCAAGGAAATGCAAGCTATTAGAGAAGAGTGTTGGCATTACTTGCTACTTGTATATAGTGGCTGGGGAGGAAGAAGCATAAGAGGAAAAACAATTGGAGATTGAAAGCCAGAGCTTGGGAGAAGAGCAAGGGGAAACATATGGAAGTGATGTTGAAGAGAGGAGATTACACCAGAAGAAGAAATGAAGTTAAGTGCATCTCTGGATTTTAAGGAGACTACACATAGCAGCACAACCCAAAGAGCTTTGCAAGATGACAATGCTGCAAAAGTGGAGAGTGATCTTGTTGTTCTTGTACTCCCATCTTTTCAATTTGGAAGTAAAGAGTTTGTGTTGTTATGTGACTTACAGATCATGTTTAACATCAGGGGAAGACTACACACTTGCGCTTATTACAAATGCTTTTAGAGATAATGAGGTATTTGTTCAACACGATGAGAAAAAGTTTGCTCAAATTGAGGATGTGTCATCTGAGTATTTTATTCTCAATAATGCATTGGAGTTGTGCTTTTCCATGGCCAGATGCTATAAAGAGGCTCTTCCATCATAGGGGGAGTCTACTCAAATTCAAAAGCATCTTGGAATATTAGATTGGGGTGCCCCTAAGTTTGTTGAAAATGATTCTTCTATAGACGACAAGGATTGCTAAGAAAAGAGCTCAATTGACTTATGGAAGGACTATATCTTAGTTTTGGATGAAAATCTAAATTTAATTCAAAAAGCTTATAAGAAAAATTCAATATGTTTTACTTGTTTTATGATATAACACCGAGTCATAAAAAATTAGCACGAGTTGTGAGTTGTCATTTGCAAGGGCTCATCCAAAATTTCACAACAACTTAGAAAATGGCCACTTTTTCAAACATGCAAACCCATTTTGTAACAAAGAGTTGCAATTTTGTTTTAAAGAAGGCTAATTTTTTAGAGTAAAATTTTATAGCATTACTTGATGGTTTCTCTGTCTTGACAAACAAGCTATTTTTCTAACAAAAAGATAACATAGACACCACCTACAAAGCTCTATTTCCAAAACTTAGCAAAAAAATGAGCCTTTTTAACCTCAATCAAATTCCTAGCACAACAACTTTCATGGTTTTGATGCTTTTGTAGCTATGCATTCAATGAATACGCCAAATAACTTTAAGAGATAAGATATCACGATACTAGGCCTACATGCATTCTATCTCCAAATAAGCTTGATGAATTTATAACCCACGAATAAAAATCCATCACATGTCAATTAAAATTCAAAACATGCCAAACTTCAACAAACAATTGCTACAATAATTTGAACTACCAATAATCGAAACAAGTATCTTCACAAAAAAAATGATAAGTTTTTTTGTGAATGTTCTCAACAAGATCTAAAACGTCATGACAACTATGTTTGAATGGTAAGCTCATCTTCCTCCTCATTCCATGCCTCCTCTCCCATTGAAGTGATTGGAAGAGGAGTGCTAGTAGCTTGTTCCTTAGCCTCTGGGCCATCTAGCTCATAATCCACAAGGTCAACTATCTCCCCAACTTGCTCACTACCGATCGGAGGCTGTGGCTCTCTAGATGCATCAAGAAAATGAGGATTGGATACCATGCTTTTCATTCCCACCTCTTGGAACTCATCTGGTAACTCTTTAAGAGCTTTCACTCTTTGCTCCATAAATTTTACCTGGAGTGGATCACATTCCACTACAACCACATTTCCACCTCTTTTCAATGCACTGACAGTTGTGGTACCAATCCCCACAAAGAGATCCATCAACCACTCTCCTTTCATAGAAAGTAGATCAATTAAATCCATCATTAAAAGCTAAGGCTTTGATATGTTTTTATGACTCCTTGTAGACCCACACGGGTGTGCTTGAACTTTTTGTTGCAAACTCTTGGTCATTCTAAAACATTTGTGCGATTTGGTTTCATATCAAAATTGTATGATCCTCTATTTTGCACACCTAGAGATGAGTAAAAACCAATGGTATCAAACTCACAAGCTCAAGAAAGACGATCAAGTTTATAACCATGGATGTTTGGCTTTTTCCTACAAAACAAAAGTTAACATCTAAGAAAAGAGCAACACATAATAATGCCTTAATGGTAGTATCAAAATTTTCAAAGGTTTTACTTACCATGCCATCATTTGACACATCATGTTTGAGTCGGTGAAGGCTTTTTGCACGACAGTAATTTGATCATGGGCATAAAAAAATACTAGTGCCCAAAAATCACAAGTAGTGACCTTGCTAAAAGTCTCTGTGACTTTTTTGTAGGCAGATACTCTGTACTTCACGTCATCATTAACTAAGTTTGGAGCACAAAAACCATAAGGAGCATCTGCAATGGCCAAAGTGCAAGGACGTGCTGTGACATAAGTGTTCATGTCTTCAACTCTCCCTTCATGAACATACCAATGAGTTGGAGACTCGTCTACATTATCAGGAATGAAAAGTGTGAGACTAGGAGTGATTTCAATGCTTTGGGGCTGTTGTCTCCTCCTCCTCTCTAGACGACAAAACGGGAAAGAAATTGCTCAAAGTCAAGAGGGGTTTGCTTGATGGCAACCCGTGGATCTTTGTTCTGAAAAAAACCAGCAGCATGTGACAGGTAAAAAAAAAGGTTTGTTAAACAAAGATGAAAGCTTAAGCACTATTAGATCTCAAAAGGTATGAGTGGATTCTAGAATCTAAAGCAAAAACAAAAAAGAAGTGCTAGAAACCAAGCCAATATTTAGTTATTAAAATCCTATTTTTTTTTAAAAATGAGGGTCATTTTAAAGATTCTATAAATTAAATCCATAAATAAAACACAAATGGAACATCCCTTTGGATTCTAGAAACCAAAGCCACATGCAAAAAATTATTAAAAAAAACGGTCTTGGGATTCTAAAAGAGCCAAAGACATCAAAAGTCATTTTCTTTCAAAGACCATGGTAATTGCACTTGAAGACATGCTACTAGAAAAGAGAAAAAGAAGGCAAGATGAACAACTCACCGTGTTACCAAATTGTTGAGATGTCAAGCTCAACGTGAGCTGACACTCACGAGGCACCTGCATGACAATTCGACATTTACATCATTGGCGGGTTTGGTAGCTAGCACCGACATATCTTCGCCAGAGATTCTACAGCTAGACTACACCAACTAGTCCACATCTACCGACTCCTCTTAGCATGTTCACATTATACACCACTTGTATATACTCTATTATGAGTGTTAGTCACTTTATCTTCTTTGTAGACCTCTTTTTTGTGTGAAGAAGAAGAAGAATTTTTAGCCTCTCACCTTGTGTGTTCTCTTATAGGGTTGTGTGTGTGTGTGTGTGTGCGTGCGCGCGCGCGCGCTTGCAAGAGCTCAAGCTCTCTCCTCCCCTGCATCTTTTCATGGTATCAGAGCCCGGTTCATACTAAGGGAGCAAGAGAAGCATAGGAAGCGGTACGAGGGTAAGAGCTTCATCTACTCTTCCCCCTTTGTGTTGGCTACTACACCCTTGTCAGGAGGCACCGGCAAACGAACTTCGATTAAGAAGCTTTCTTCATGGAAGCAAAGCTACAGAGCAACTATAACATCCTTTGGATATATTTTTTTGGGGCCGAAAACGTGTTTTGGGCATGTCCGGACCTCCGTTTTCTGTTCGCGCAGGCGTTCTCACGGGCACTACGAGTAAGTTTCGATTCTCTACAGAACTCTGTTTTTGGAACTGCATGAAGGGCGATTGGTTGTGCAGACACTAAGTGTACTGCAAGGAGGTCTCAAAGTTTCCATTGGGTGTATGTATGCAAATTGAGGTCATTGGCTATGACAGTTTGGGTGCAGTTTAGTACCACTGTAGAAAATACAATAGTTATGCAGGTCAAACAAAAGTGCTATTTTTTTGGTAAATTTGTATTGTAGAAAAGATGTCGAATGATGGAATAAACCAGATTATTGCAGAGAATCTTGACAAGAACAATTTTCATGCTTGGAGGTTTAGATTGACAAATTTCCTGATGGGAAATCACTGTCTCAAGACCCAAAAAAAAACTGATAATTTTTTTCCTGTTTCGCAACACGTTTTCAGGGTGTTCCAAAAGGAATTTTAAAAATACGAGGGAGTTGTAGTATTTTTGGAGTACAACATGTTTGCTTGAGTCATCTGTGATTTTGTCATTTATATTCTCAAAAACTAACTCGAATATGGCTCGTCATTTTCACGCTAACTTTTGTGATTTTTTGTGGTTTTGGGGCTATTTTTTACCTCGATTTTTGGGCCAAATTTTGAGGCCACTAGTCGAAGGCCAAAATGGTCGATTTTGAATTCGAATGGCTACGTCCAAAGTCGAAGAGCTCGATGTCAGCTCTCCGATGATGAGCCCTAGAGCGCCTTCATCGGATATACGGTTTAGGAGATATGGGTCTCCAAAGTTTCACGTAGTGAAACTTTAAATTCACGCCTCGTGAACTAGACTTCACAAAAAATTCGAAATTTTTTTTTACGCCTGATTTTTCACGGTTGGAATTTCTTTCACGACCGGATTTTTTCATCGGAATTTATTTCACGATTGGAATTTTCTTTCAAAATTTTTCGTCGAAATTTCTTTCATGGCTGGATTCTTTTCGCCGGAATTTCTTTCATAGCCAGAATTTATTGCACGGCCGGAATTTCTTTCACGGTCGAAATTTTTTCGCTGGAATTTTCTCAGAGCTGTAATTTTTCATCGATTTTTTTTGCTGGAATTTTCTTTCATGGGGCCGGAATTTTTTCACCAAAATTTCTCTCATGGTATGATTTTTTTACTGAAATTTTCTTTCACGAGCCGAAATTTTTTCATCGAAATTTCTTTCACGGCCCAGAATGTTTTCGTCGGATTTTCTTTTGTGGTTGGATTGTTTTTTCATTAGAATTTCTTTCATGACCGAAATTTTTTCGCCGGATTTTTTTTCGCTGGAATTTCTTTCACAGTCGGATTTTTGTTGGAATTTCTTTCTCATGGTCAAAATTTTTTTGCCGAAATTTTTCGCTATTTTTTTTTAGAGTCTAGTGGGAAATACGAATTTCCCTTTTTGGGGAGAAAATATTTTTTTATTTTTAAAAGGAAAAACCACAAAAACAAAAAATTAGTCTAAAAATTAAGCAAAAAGAATTCTTTTCAAAAACAGAAAAGAGAGCTATTCTACACCAAATCTCACACAAATCACCATCAAATCCATATCTTTTTCATGGGAAACCATTAATCAAGATAATGGGCAATGGGTTATGCGTAGATTAGAGGCAAAACAATGGAAAAAGCCAAGGGATGGCTCCCTAATAGCGGTGCCAAAAATGTTATGGCTCACCTTAACCCTCCTTGAAACACATCCAAAAAGAGATTACCTGGTGAACCGCAACTGTCGGGATCTTTCCAATGGCCGAGCTTGTAACCTTTGAGATCTCCAAGCTCTACAACTCCTTGAGAAGCAATTCCACTGTGTCTCGCGAGCGTTGTCACACCGCCGCATTACACTACGGGTTCTCGTCCCTCCTCTCACCTCACTTCACTCACACACTCTCACTAGCTTGCATTAGGGAGAGAGATTAGCAAGAGCAAGACTCAATGGCACAATGGAAGAGTATGTTGTATTATGAGAGAAATTCACTTATATTCATGGCCATAAGTGGTCACAACTTAAACTGTGGCCAGCCGGGCACTTATATTCATGGCCATAAGTGTTCACACTCACTTAACTGTGGGCCAGCCCGGCACTTTAGG
The DNA here is from genome assembly GCF_041138505.1 of Cibotium barometz. NCBI lineage: Eukaryota > Viridiplantae > Streptophyta > Polypodiopsida > Cyatheales > Cibotiaceae > Cibotium > Cibotium barometz. The sequence goes on from NC_141053.1 coordinate 1,032,427, forward strand.
CTCATAAGAGGCCTAATGCTATTACAATGACTACTCTCATAATATATCCATGAAGTACATCACTTAGGACTTCATCCTATCTTGCTACCACACGCTCTTGAAGCAGGAATCGCCATAAATACTCTGTGACACCATTACGGGTGCCCGTCCAAGTTGTAGCTTTGGACACTATGGCTTCATATCTTGAATGTATGACCCTTTGGTGTATCTATCGTGATTCCTTGATGTAAGATAATGGCGATAGCTCTTGTTAATCCTAGAATTGGGTTAACACACAACTTTTGCCATATAAGCATAGTGATGTGCCACATAACTGTCATAAGTCAACCTCTAGATAGGGTTTTTGACTCTTCCAAATCTTTGTAACTTTGCATTCATTGCTTCTATAGCCTTCTTCACACCAGGTGTCCTCATTGCTAGAGTCCCAAGTTCCTCATCAAGGCTCATCTCTGAGCCACTAGAATCTCCATCAACAAGAGAATGCCCTGTAAAAATATCAAGCATACTAAGGGGTTTAACCACTTTCTCTTTGCCTTTATGTGATGTACCAACTACATTTTCAAGACTGGTATTATGACGCAGCCTTCCACTCCATGGTCTATTAATAGAACCGCTGGATAAGAACTCTCTTGGTACACTGAATGACTGTGATTGCTGTGACTTGCATTTTGTGCAACCACATTTCCACTTACATCAGCCCCCAATATCTTTTTCAGTAGCATACCAACTACTCATCTCATCAAGGGTTGTTGCAAGATCAGGGTGTCCAATTTTATCCAGTTTATGCTAGACTGGGACTGGGACAATGCTTGGAGAGAATTTTTTTTTGGGGGGGGGGCAAGGTACTTAAAATGAGATCAAGCAAGTAATAGAAAATACGTTTGTCCTTAAATTAACCCAATATAGCTTAAATTAATATAAATTAGTCTAATTAATCAAAATTAATCAAAAATATGATGAAATGATTAACAAATGATATTTCCATACTTAGAGTGATCCAATTTATTTATCCATAGATGCACCATTACAAGTACACTAGTCCCTATAGGTTTTAGATGATTCACATCAAAAATGTAATTTTACTAATTAGATTATTAATATTTACAGGCCTTCTGATAGTCTGGAAGAATTTTGAAAAAGAGATCATTAAAAATCCAACCATTGGATTTGTAATTTTTCCTAACCACCACATTCTACTAATGTCTTAGTATCTACCCACTCTTTTGATCTACAAGATTGAGGATTTGAAGTGGTAGCTATTGTGGGTACAAAAAGTGGCGTATATTATAACACTTTAAAGACCTTGAAATATTTAAAGAAAATAGACAAATGTCTTAAAATTTTCTCAAAAATCAAGTTAAGCTCCATATTATGTGAAGATCTGAGGTACAAAGTCGGAATCTCATATGAGTTTATATGTAAAAGATATTAGCATTTTATGGAATCAGTTCAAATTTGGGACAGGGTGTATACATTGACCTTGTACCTAAGAAAATGAGGACTTTTGACTATCTAATGCTTAATCAAATTATGCAACTATATTTCTAACTTTAAATATGATGTTCCAACAAAAGAACTTGAAACGAAATTCCTTCATTTACTAGGAGAGATTAGCCACTAAAGGTAAACAAATGCCTGTTTTTTTAGAATTGAGGGTAAGCAGGGATGTTGTATTTGAGGGTGGTTGCAAGATCAGGGTGCCCAGTTTTGTCCACTCAAGCACCCTCCTTTGAATGCGCGTTATAGATAGGTCTTGTAATTGGGCCCGATTGCAATCCTAGCGATTAGAAATGCGATGATTGGAAATGGACGATCAAAAATTGGGTGATCGTGAGCAATCTTGGTGTGATAAAAAATTGGGCGATCGAAACTGTTCGAATGTGATCGTGCGAACGATTGAAGAATGAGTGATTGAACTACATGACCACAAACTGGGTAATTGGAAATGGACAATCGTGATACTGGCATTGCCATGATGTTATGACTAGCTCGAGGGCTAATCAATATGCGTTTGCGCTTAACATCATTGCCTGTAGGGAAATCCAACCATACCATGATAGAATTTTCCAAAGGAACCATGGGTATTTTGGTTATTTGTTCGGTTTCAGATCTCATTTCTGTTTCATATTCCCATTCAATTTCATCCTCTGTTTGGGTCTCAACTTTTTCAAGAGTACCCAATGCGTACACTCGCACACTTGGCCCTCTAACAATTCTTAATGAGGGCTGTTTGGAAACTTGTGAATCTTCACAGTCCTGTTTTATGGAGTTCCTTATGTCCTTGTATAACTCAAGTTAAGCCCTTAAAGGTGCAAGCGCTGATGTGATGCTGGCTTTATTCACGAGAGAAAAGCATTCCTCCAAATGAGGTTTTGAGAGACTGTTTTAATCTTGTAAGGAAATTATCGAATTCCTCACGTGCTTTCTCAAGCATGTAGTTCGTACAATCTGTTTCAAATGACTTCTGTATTTGGCCAAGGATTGCAAGACCAAAGGTACAACCCAGGCCAGGACCAAGTTTTCAAAGATAGGAAACGTTCATATACAAGATGATGAATCTAATACTTCTAGTGTCCCCAAGGCTGCAAAAGCCAAGGAGGATCTGGAGGGTCAACTTCTATAGTTATACACAGATAGTTCTCCCCCATGTGCTTCCAGCCAAAGAAGGCTTGTGGGCGGGTGAGGGGACTGTTAGTAGGTCCATTTTTGGTGCATCGGATCCATGAGTTGGAGTAGGTGAGACAAGTTCATTTTGGAGCTATGGACTCGATGTGTTCCACATCTATTTCTTGGTGTAGCAAAGATTATGGAGACTGGGTGTTCTAAGTTCATTATTCGAGGTTTTCTGGGACATGATGTGTTCATCGTCCATTGTTGGGGGATAATGGGGCGGTGTGTCCGGCAGCTCGTCATTTTATACCTGGATTTCACTGCACACTGGTGTGGGAATTTGAAGCCAATCAGATTTCTTTGCTGTTCAGGGTGGCATTTTGTTTTAAAGAGATAGGCTGGTAGGTGCATCTTCCACTGTGTATTCAATATCCGGCCAGTATTGGGCTTTTCATGGTCACATCTTCTTCATCAATTTTCTTCTTCTGACTTTTGCATAGTATGAGCTATGGAGGGGGTGTTAGAATTTGTGCATCTCACTGTGTGTGGGGACCAGGCCTTTCATTGGCACACACGTATTTGTGCTGATTGTGGGGTCATTTGCTATAGTCGGCTAGCTCCACAGGGCAGTTGGGCCAACTTCACTCCTTCCCTATATAAAGGCCACTTCCCTTCTCACTTATTAACTTAGTTTAGTCATTGATAGACACATATTCTACACCATCTATTGGCTAGTATTGCCATTATAAAATCCTCTTGCTACATAACATGATGTTTATTGTCTGATCTCTCTCTCTCTCTCTCTCTCTCTCTCTCTCTCTCTCTCTCTCTCTCTCTCTCTCTCTCTCTCTCTCTCTCTCACATATGTTTTGCTTCTACATTGTGTAACTTTATTAGTGGGTATCCAAGAGTATGGCTAGCCAAGGAGTGTTGATGCCCAAGCAAGACCTAGAAGCCACTATTTGATCCAAATTCTAACCATGAGTGAAGATCAACCAAGCAGGATGACTTCAAGCAAAGATGTGCCACTCTTAACCCAAGTCCTCTAGATCCTATTCAGCTGCTAGAATAAGGAGAACTTGTCTATTTGAGTCCCCAAAACATTGTTGTCTGCATAACCCTCGCTGTCTTCATAACCCCTCAAACCAAAAGTATCCAAGGGATGACCCTAGTACCCAATATCCCCCCCCAGCAAATCGGCACTTTGATGAGTCCTGACAAAATACAAAATTGCTTGAAGCACAAGGATTCTATGAAGCATCTGGGTGCTAAGATTAACAAAACCCTTGCCCTAAACCCTCGTAAACAAATGCTTAAAGGTCAAATATTAGTGGGTGTGGAGACACAAGGCCATGCCTTTGACACCACCACCTTCAACATGCATACCAAACCTACCAACAATGAAGAAGTTGGAAGAAATCATGGATATGCCACCAGTTTGACGCATGGTGCTTGTACCCCCGACAATTCTAATTTTGAGGAGCCACCCAAGGTTCCAAGTTTTCTATGCCAAACCTACCAACAAAGTAATTAGAAGATCATAAATGTGCTACCAAGTCCACTGCACAACGTAAGGATGAACGAATTATGATGATACTTCCACCATGTACATTACTTTCATAGGCATCAAGCCTCATCTTTTGACCTAGACATTAATAAGAGACGTTCACACCAATAAGACCCTAAGGAAATGTTCACACCAACAAATACACTACTAGACTTCGTAATACCTAGCAAACACCCATTGTGAAATTATTCACTTTTCCTATGTATGGATTATTATAGTCAGAGAGACTAAGAGGAGTTGACGGAATAACCAAGCATTAGGACATTATGATGTGAGGCCCCGAGTGAGTCGCTCTACTTTTAATGTGATTCCACTACCATAGATAGAGGGTAGGGGTCTCATAGATGGTATTATAGCTGATTCTGGTTTATGATAATGTTTAGATGTATTTTTTTTAAATGCTTGACTACCTAGAATAACACCCTTAATTAGTGAACGAGCGAGATCTGAGGACAGTACATTCATGTTAATTGCAAGCCCACTAGGCATGGAGATCTTTGATTCTGGTGAGAAACACCTCCATTGTTTAACCTTCATTCAACTTCTTTTGCTAAAGCTATTTTTTTAGATTCTGAATCCTTGAGAAATTTGTCATCTTATATTAGCTCAACAACAAGGCTTATGCTTCTATAGCTATGGGGAAAGCATACTGAATCATGATTAGCATACTATCTCCCACGCTCGTGTGATGATGGCACAAAAAGAGTTTGAATCCCTTCATCTCTAATCTTGGATAGGTGGTACATCTACATCCCTTGTTGGTGACGCGGGCAAGTAAACATCAACACTAATGGCAGAGTTCCAAGCTCATAGGAGGAAAACATAGCCTTCAGCTTTTGAACTTACAAAGAGGGTTTGGTGGCATTAAGCTTTCCATCAACATAAAATGCTAGTGAGTGGGGTACCCTTGATAGTTCTAATTTGTGATAAGCCATCCAGGGTTCCAAGTTTTCCCATGTGCTACACACATACTCTCTTGGCATTCTCAGATGCTTCCTTGACCAAGAGGGATTACCATGGTCCCATGACACCATGCCAACTTGCCAAAGTTTAGATAACTACATTGGCAAATCTGACAATGGTGGCATCCAAGCTTCCATCATGGATGGGCAAGCAATTCTCCACCCTCGCCCCCTTGCTGGCTACATGCACCATAACATAACACCCATGCTCAAGTGTATAATCATCTTTACCATGAATGATTAAAAACACAAAAACCCAAACACAAAATTAGAAACATAAAAAACAAATAAAGTGTGCACACACTTGCACATCATGCATCCCACATGTATGCACACACACTTATACATTGTGCACCCCATGCATGTACATATACAATTACACATCATGCACCCCATGTACATAATGGGTTACACATCATGTGCCCCATGTATGTACATATGCACTTGCACATCATGCACCCCATGCATGTGCACATACACTTGCACATCGTGCATCACGCCGCACGTGCACCCACACTTGCATCACGCCACACGTGCACCCACACACATTGTACACCCCGTGCATTTTCACCCGCACTTACACATTGCACATGCACCCCACACTTGCATATCGCACATGCACACACACTTGCAGTGCACCACCCCTTGCACGTGCACATGCACTTGCACATCATGCACCCATGCACATGCACATACACTTGCATAACATCACACGTGCACCCCACACACATGTACCCACACTTTTACATCGCACATGCACCCACACATCACGCGTGCACACACACTTGCATATCATGCACCTGCACTCACATGCACATTTGTTGTCATCATATTGCATCTTGAGCTCATCATCAATAACTTTGACATCATCATTTTCATTAACTTTTGCATCCTTGCTATTAACATTTCTACACTCTACACTCTACCATTTTTCATGCATTGTGCAGGTTTCTTTATCATCATCAATGATCTACTAGCATAGCCATCTTGGTTGCATTCAATGGGCATTGACAACACCGAGTTTTCATTTTTTGTTGCGATTCATTATTTGTACACTAACATGGCACATGCAATGATATATTTGGGATTATTTTCGATGAGGATAATCTTAACAGGACCAACTACCCATTGTGTTCTATAAGATGCATCATGTTTTGGTTTGCTAAAGGGCTTTGGAATATTGTTATTGGCATTGAACACACCCTGTCTCATCAGTGCAAGATAGCACGTGTACTTTGGATGGTGATACTAGTTCAGATGTACTATGTGGCATCTGCCTCCACACCTCCCACAGTGGAACAAGCCAGGTAGGGTGGCATGGATGCACATACACATGTATTGGTGATACTAGTTCAGATGTAACTATGGCATCTACCTCCACACCTCCCACGGTGGAACAAGCCAAGTAGGGTGGCATGGATGCACATGTATTGGTGGCACTTTCCATGAAAAGAAGTATTATTCCTCATATTCACTCATGTAAAACTACCAAGCAAGCTTGGGATGTGCTTGTTGCGTGCGTTACCAGGTGTGTAACAAGGCATAAGTGGCTTACTTATGCAAGCAATTAGATTTTGAGCATATGAATGTGGGAGACTTAATGGATAAGTTTCTCATAAGGATCAAAGATCTCAAAGAGCATCTTGCATGTATTGATGAGATATATCCCAACAGTTTATTGGTGTCTACTATTCTCATAGTTTTATCAGATTTATACACATCCACACTTTGGCTCGTGATGAAGAGTAACCCAACAACCCTTAAATTTGATGAATGAGTTGGTTGCAAGTGCTCTTGCAAAAAAAAGAAGAGAAATCTTGATAAAACCGAACTAGTATTCATGTGGGGGATTAGGCATTCTGGTGCTCGTCAAAAAGGTAAAGGCAAAGCCTTCTCTTAGGAAAGCTATAAGACAAAGGAAAAATCAACCCAGTCTTTTGGCAAGGATGATGAAAAGGGGGATGATAAAACTAAGAAGGAAGTCAAATGCAATTATTGTCAAAAGCCCGACCATTATATTAATGAATACAAAAAAAAGGCTAGAGAAGGAGCAGAAGAAAGAGTTAGGCATGGTTATGGATGATGTATCAAAAACAAGTGCTAAAAATGAGTCAACAAACTATGCACATGATTATTGGGCATTCATTATGCACTACAATTATGACCCTTATATCCATGATGTATGCATGATATTAGATAAGCATGTCTGGTATTTTGATAGTGGTACCATTACTTCTCAACATGATTTGTTTTCCTCTCTTGAGTCTTCTCCTCAAGGAGGCACGATTACATATGCAAACAACTTCTCATATCTAGTGAAAGGAGTTGGCAAGATTGTGTTCACTACTACAAATGGTGGTACAATCACTCCCTCATAAGTCTTGTTTGTTTCTAGGCATTAAAAAGAACTTGTTATCAATCTATGCCATTGCTAATGCAGGCATAGTGGTAAGCTTTGTTGATGAGAGGTGTATAGTTAATAATGGGAGTGATGGAGACATCATTGTGGTATCTGGTACTCTAAGTAATGGGCTTTACATGTTTGACACGTATGAGAGATTGGTACATAATGTTTGTTCAGTTAATTGGCACACATTCTATGATTGACATGGCATGCTGCCTTTGGTCACTTGAATTTTGGCAACGTGTAGTGCCTTTAAAGGAAAGAGATGGTGTTAGAGTTTCCAAATCTTGACACCCCTATTTTTGACAGCTTGTGGTGCTTTACTTAAAAGGCAAGAGGTGGTGTTAGAGTTTCCAAATCTTGACACCCCTATTTTTGACAGCTTGTGGTGCTTTACTTAAAAGGCAAGAGGTGGTGTTAGAGTTCCCAAATCTTGATGCCGTTGTCAAAAATATATGAGGGTGCATTTTAGGCAAGATGCAATGAGCATCATTCCCAAAAGATGGATCAATTAAGGAATGTCAAGAATTATAGCTTATATATAGTGATGTATGTGGTTCTATGAGGACACCATCCATCAAGGGATATCTCTACTTTGTGACTTTTGTTGATGACTATTCCAGGCACACCTAGGTGTATTCGTTGAAAGCAAAGTCAAGGTTTTTACATGCTTTTGACACTTTGTTTCTATGGCTACTGAAAATATGTTCACATGTAAATTTAACACCCTTTATATAGATCAACGAGGGGAGTATATGTCAAAGAAGTTTCATGCATATGGTTGAAGGAGTAATAAATTGTCAATGCATGGTACCTTATACACCTCAGCAAAATGGTGTAGCTGAGAGGAAAAATAGATCTCTCATAGAGATGGCATGTTGCATAGTTAAAGTCCAAGATTTGTCTCCTGTTTTTTAGTTGAAGGCAATTATGTGTGCCATTATATAGATGCCCCACCAAGGCCTTATAGACAAGTACTCCTTATGAAGCTTGGAATAACAGGAAGCCTTATGTGGATCATGACATTGATAACATGATGCTTAGAGGCCCTAATGAGGAGAAGCTTTTAGCCTTTCAGGCTAAATTACATGTGTCATTTTGAGATGACAAATATGTACACACACACACACATATATATATATATATATGTATGTATGTATGTATGTATGTATGTATGTATGTATATATACATATATGTATATATATGTATATATATATATATATATATATATATATATATATATATATATATATATATATATATATAGCTTATTGCTACACCAGTAGACACATGTGCTAGGCTCAGTCTTCGGGATGCAAGCAAACCATTTGATGCATCACTTTATCAATAGGTTGTTGTGGGTGCCTCATCTATCTATGTAATACGAGGACATAGATTCAGTTTTGGGGTCTCCCAGTTGGTTAAGTAAGTAGGTTTATACATAGTCCTAGAAGTAAGCATTGACATGCTGCCAAGCAAGTATTCCGATACTCATAGGTCCTGAAATACTTGCTTGGCAGGCTACCAAGAAAGTATTCCAATACTCACAGGTCCTGAAATACTTACTTGACAGGCTGCTAAGCAAGTATTCCCATCTTTACAAAACAGGGCACTTAGTCCGTTGGGCTATTCTATGCTAAGGGAGGTGATATTCAATTACATGCTTTCAATGATTCCGATTGGGCTGGGTATTATGACATGCAAGGGTCCACTAGTGGATTTTTTGTTCATCTTGGTGATTCATGTATATCATAGCTCAGCAAAATGATGGTGGCCACTTCTAGGTAGCTATGCAAGTGAGTATACAATAGCTTTTATAACAATTGTGAAGTATGTATGGCCCATACGTCTTTTGGCATATCTTGGTCTGGGGTCGACAGCCCCTCCCTCCATCTTCATTGATAACCAAAGTGTATTAGCTAGGAACCCAATGTTTCATGCTCGCACAAAGCACAATAAGGTGCATTCTCATTATGTCAAGGAGAGGCTTATTGCACGAGAGATTAGCTTGGCTTATGTCTCTACACACAACAATGTGGCAAATATGTTCACGAAGACCTTACGAGAGAAGTTTTAAGCTTTTGGTAAAGCTTTGGGTTTATTTCTATTTGGGGATTGATCATCGCCACATGATCCTTGTACATGTTCATATTATCACTACACGGGAAATTTATAGCCATTTATATGGTACTGATGTGTGAATATGGGCTAATAATGGGTCATCGCACTTTTTCCCTCGTTAGGAGTTTAAGTGACCTTATCATGTCATTTCACTTATACATTACTCATTCTCATCAATCTACTTTGAGTATTCTGATTCTCGCTATCTCTTCTTGTGTGTTGCATTTTTGTGTGTGTTGTTACCTTTGTCTCCACTCCAACGACAAAGAGAATTGGATGTAATCTCCCTCTCAACGTGAGTGGCTCCCTCTTCTCCAATACCACTGTGATAAGATCTTGGACAAGGAGATATTAATCAACCATCTACATGTTTACAACCATATAAAATATGTGAAATAATATTAAATCTGAAAATGTGGCACACGGCCACCAAGATAATATGACAAACCATCATCAACTATATATATGTCCACAACCATACAAAATATGTGAAATAATATCAAATCCAAAAATGTGACACATACTCAACCAAGATAATATAATATGTGTTCAGAGCGATGTACAAACCAACATCTGGTGCAGCACCTCAATCAGTGCCATCACATTGCTCATCACCTAGCTCACAAATGTTAACCATGTTAGTGAAAATAATCCACACAATCAAATCCCAACATGATAACATAAAAAAGGCACAAACACATACAATAATATTATACTAGCTAAGACACAAAGATCGACTGCAATACTAATAACACTAGTATGGCCTAAATATGTACTTTGGATGCCAGCAACCAATTAGCATGGTAGAATGCTTACTTAGGCATCCTTGAATAACCATAGAGAGATGAGACCTAACATTCCCTCTTGCTTAAGTTAGCAACCGACCTCAGTTACATGTTTGATTATATGAGCAAATGAGGTCTCGATGAGAACAAAAAAGTTGCTTAAGTATCCACCAAGCATCTTTGCTAGGATGGTTCTAAAAGGTTAAGAGGTGTTTCCTGTAAACGTTACTTGTGTGTATGATGGTGGTGTGAACAAGAAATGTTCACACCACCACATGCACAAATAATGTTACTTGTTCACACCACCACGTGCACAAATAATGTTACTTGTTCACACCACCACGCGCTCAAGTAATGTTTACACAAAATAGCTCTTGACCTTTAAGAACCATCCTAGCAAGGATGCTCAGTGGATGCCTAAGCAATTTTTCCATTCTTGTCTAGACCTCATTTTCTCATATAATCAAACATGCAACTGAGGTAAGCTGCTAACTCAAGAAAGAGGGAACGTTACAGCAATCCAAGGGCACTAGTAACATCTCTCCTAATATGCCTTTTGAAAGAGCTAGAAGTTCCTCAATCACCCATGTGTGATCCTCATCTGAACATGAAAAGGATCTCGGAACTTTTCCAAGAGACTATAAGTCTCAATGCATTCCCATCTTCAGAAATCAAAATGCCTATTGGGTTGTTTTGTTACAACTAGATCCTAGTCTATGGATAGATCTCAAAGACTAGATGGACAATCACCTTTGAGCATGACATGAAGGAAATTTTTGACGGAAAAAATGACAAGTATTCTAGTGAACAAATTGGGAGACTATTATGAGATCAATCATACCAACACAACACTTCTAGTAGTCTGCAAAGGTATTGGCAAGTATTTAAGTGAGCAAATCAAGAGACTATTATGAGAATGATAATACCAACACCAAAATTCTAGTAGTTTGCAAAGGTTGGCCATAATGATCCTAGATGTAGGTACTATTGTCATAATTATCAATAAACATTACGGGGAGAAATGAGGTAAACCACCTTTTGTGGTTCTCGTGTCATAATTGTCACTAAACATTATTGGGAGAAATCAGGCAAACCTCCTTTGAAACAATCCAATATTAATGATGGATGGCTTAGTCTCTCAAGGCCAATGGGAATTCTTTGTGATTTAAAAAACCCATTTGATTTCCTATCACGAGGCTACGATGAACTTTCCCAAGCAAGGAATCTAGAATTATTCATGATGTCATTCTTGGCTGACCCTTCATCAAGGAATCTAGAATTATTCATGATTGGTCTATGGATCATGTGTACTTAATAAAGGATGGTCCAATTCATGATTGTTATATGGATCATGTGAACTGAAGAAAGGATGGACAAACCATGATTGGTATTGGATCATGTGTACTAAAAAAAGGAAGGCCAAATCATCAAGGTTGATCTTAAGATTTACAAGACTTATCCCCCATGGGTGGATTGTTCGGAGATGAATCTGGCATAACTAATCACACTACTTCTGTCCAAGTTCATCAGATATATCATGAGAGAAGTGAGGTCAAAGAGAATATCACATATGAACCACTCCCAAATTTTGACTTTAGCCACCATGGATGTAATGCCCAAGGTTGGCACAAACTTTCTTGATTCAAAAAAAGGTCACGAACATATACCAACAACTTCAACCTGCATGGTGAGCACTCAAAACAATCCCATTAGAATCATAAGCACTCAATATGTGGATTCAAGTCAGAGCTCATACTACCCAACGTCACTCTTAACACCTTGAGAAAGTTGTTGATCCCATAAACCCCAGCTAACATGGTGTGGCTAGACTTTGTTCTAGGAAAAAAGATGCAAACAAGGGGAGCTCTACTTAACAACTTGGCTCAAAAGCTAGCCACAACTTCATGTCATGGGAAACATGGTATCACTATGCCCCAAACCTCTCATAGTGTTGTAAATGCCAAAATGCCTGAGGTGGTGGTGAGAGGAAAGTTCAAAGCTTGGGGTGTTTCACATAGATCATTCAAACTACAGCTAACCCCTTAAGTGTGTTCTCCCTATAGATGTAATAAGAGGAAGTCATCCTTGAAGGGCGTTGTGGGTGACCAAAGCTGAATGCAAAAATCAAATCGGTCAACACTTTAAACTACAACTGCCCCACAAGCAAGGTAATGATGCTCTCGATCACAACCTCTCATAGAGTTGTAAATGCCAAAATGCTTGAGATGGTGGTGAGAGGAAAGCTCAAAGCTTGGGGTGTTTCACGTAGATCATTCATACTACAACTAACCCCTTTGGTGTGTAATTAAAGAGGGAGTCATCCTTGAAGGGCGTTGTGGGTGACCAAAGCTGAATGCACAAATCAAATCGGTCAACACTTTGATCTACAACTTCCCCACAAGCAAGGTAATGATGCTCCTGATCACAACGTAACCAATGCCATCAATAGGCACATATGTCAGTAGGTGGTGGTGATGGTGCATGGGCAAGGCCCAAGGTAGTGTGCTGAGCCTTCTGGTTTCTTCCTCTTTTTGCAATCAACAAGATCTTAGTGTTTTAAGGTTTTTGGTGGTCTTCCAGAATGCTGCTAAAATTATACAACACCAAGAAAAGGTAGACCTAAATCTTTTCCTCTCCTTCAAATCCACTCCTAAATCCCTCTCTATTAAGCAACACATTGTCCACAAGTTCTTTCTGATGTCAACATATTTCGGGTGAGAAATAAGCCGATATAGGCAAATGTGGCACATTAGCTGCCAATAAGTAACATTTTTATCAACACCCTTCTATTAATTTGGAGCTCCTCTCATCGCAGTCCCACTCCCTTACCACAACGGAGTGGGATTACTTCTGACATACAGGTCTAACCTAACATTGATCTTCGACTTCCTCCAATTGGTTTACTTCTAATTTCTTTGCTACTCTCCCACAACTCACTCCTACCATTATCCTCTATGCCTAGCACATATTGCAATAGATTTCAACCAAGAGAAATGTCCTACAACTCACGTGAAGACCTATGCACACCTTTTAAATATACCAGACTTTAAATCCTGTAGTCATAGAAAAGTATTATTATATCTCACACAAAGTATGTGATGCAAGAGCTTATGGACACCACTACTCACATGGTTATCATTGCATAAGCAGCTGTTTTTTGAACTTCCCGGTTTTCCAAGGCTCAGTATTAATATGGATTTATAGTAGTACTTTTCATGACATATGCCCTTTGGGTCTTTTAAAAACTTTACGGTAACACCCCTCCCACACCCCCCCCCCAAATATATATATATTTTATATATATATATATATAGAGAGAGAGAGAGAGAGAGGTAACACACACCCAAGACTCAAAGAAGCATACCCTCTACTTGAGAGAGAGAATGGCTGTGTGTGTCATAAGCAGGGCTGATCATCTCATTCCTTATACGAGGTTTTCACCTATAGCTTTGACTGAGAGTGGACTCCGCACACGAGCACGAGGCTGACATGTGCTTAATTACAATGGCTCGCCCATTTGTTTTCCATTTCTTTGCTGTTTAGCTTTGAAAGATGTTTTCATTGTGTATTTACTCTTAGTCTCACAAAAACATTGATGAGCTCCGTTCTCAAACGTTAATCCCCCACCAAGTTCATGACCAAATCTCAATAGCTGGCAGGAATGCATGAGATGTTTCAAGTTCCAACAATACCAGGCAGAAATAATACAGACCAAATCTCAATAGCTGACAGCCTAAAATTTTTGGTACATTCATGGCCAATTACTGGACCACATAGTAAAGACGTAAATTTGATCCAAACAAAATCAATCTCTTTGCCACTATGATTCCTACAAGCTTCCATCATTTCCGAGGCAAAATGATATATTGACTCCATCTGTTTGATAAGAAAGCCATCCCCAGTTTAACACCAACTCAGACTGCAAAACCAACATGTGTAAGTGCGCATGATGGACCATGCAGACTAGCCACAATCCAAAAGCTCCCTCCCTACCACACACACAACATGCAGAATACAGGCTACAGCAAAATCAAATCACAGCACTTCGTACCTTTAGCAGAGGCTTTGTTGTCTTGGGGCTTGGTGGATGGTGGGACCTCTTCTTGAGGCTTCATGGCAGGGAACAGCAACACTTCCTGTCACCCATTACCATGGGGTTAATTTATTGCCACCCAAAATAATTTAGGAGTGAAACATACAGGGAACAAAGAAATATCACCAAGGATAGCATTGACATGCAAGCACCAACCTTGATGTTTTGAGAATCGGTGAGAAGCATGGTAAGCCTATCAATTCCCATACCCCACCCACCTGTTGGGGGTAAGCCATATTCTAATGCTGTGCAAAAAGTCTCATCAATTGGCATTGCTTCATCATCACCAAGTTGCTTATCCTGCAGTTTTCCAATATTGAAAATGTAGCTAGTCTATTCGAGGGATCAAACTTACACATCATTAATTCATGCCATGTCAAAAAGAGGATTATTATATTCACGTTTTCCAAGAATTCAGAGTTCAGGTTATTTCCCAACCTTCACCAGGAGCAAAGTACAACCTAGACAGAAAAAGGGTCTCCAGGCCTACTATATGAGCTATACCTCCACGCATAACATCAACCACCAGGAAAAAGTGTGGATTTCTGCAGATGGACTTGCATCTCTCTCTTTAACAAGCATGGATGGCCAGCAGGAACAAAAGACGTACTAAACGTTTAGTGTGTTGTTACTCCCAAGAACAGTGCCTAACCAGCACATTATAAAATCAATTTACACAAAAAAGAAGACATGAATTGGGCTGTAGTTCCACA
This sequence comes from Cibotium barometz, assembly GCF_041138505.1. Taxonomy (NCBI): domain Eukaryota; kingdom Viridiplantae; phylum Streptophyta; class Polypodiopsida; order Cyatheales; family Cibotiaceae; genus Cibotium; species Cibotium barometz. Next base: position 1,047,683 of record NC_141053.1, read on the forward strand.
CAACCCCCTCCCCCCTCATTTACCATTCTTAGAGAGAGGAAACCGTAACTTGGTAAGCCCTCACCCATTTGTTACTTTTCCTGACACTCGTGGCTCAAGAGTTCTAGTTCTTGATTTCATTGCACACATGGGATAAGTAGGCCATAGGTCTGGGTTGCCCCTAGCACCCTATGTCTCCATATTCATGGCAAAGAAGATTGGGAATTAGCTGCTGCACCAAGACACCTGTTTACATCACCACATACAAAGCCATTACTTCCCTAGCAAACATATAAATAGAAGTCTGCAGCTGAGAGAGGACACTTGAAAGGTTCATTTAAATTTGAGTGTTAATCGTTGCACCCCAAGGGCTATAATGCACCTGGATTTACAAAGGCAAAACTGAACCTACGTGATCCACAGACGTAGCACTCTGCCACAGCCAATTTCTGTGCAACTCACACAAGGAAGGAGTCCCCTCAGGGACACAATCTTAATATAATGGGATTTGTGAGCCCATAATCCTGATGAAGCCATGCCTTCCCTAGCAAACATATAAATAGAAGTCTGCAGCTGAGAGAGGACACTTGAAAGGTTCATTTATATTTCACTTCTAGACTACATATTTATTATCAGCCTCATACATCTAGTCTATGCTTGGAGAGTGATCTGAAGGCTTACTTTACCTGAAAAAGCAAATATATTGCTCAATTTTTCTCATTCCCGATAAAAACAAAAATAACAATAATTTCCAAACCAAATATATATATATATATATATATATATATATATATATATATATATATATATATATAGAGAGAGAGAGAGAGAGAGAGAGAGAGAGAGAGAGAGTTTTCTCCAAAAAACTACACAAAAGTCTTAGTTTCAGGGAGTGTTACCTTTAACTGCTCCATAAAACGTTCGCGCTGAACCACAGGATCGTTTAGCTCTGTGTAAGCATTACAAACCTGCATACAATTATGCTACTCAAACTCTTATATACATACATTAGCCATCATCCTAGCACCTGAAAGTAAGTGTGAACCAGAGCAGACATATCCCTAGCAGAAAGCAGCATACAATTATGCTACTCAAACTCTTATATACATACATTATCCATCATCCTAGCACCTGAAAGTAAGTGTGAACCAGAGCAGACATATCCCTAGCAGAAAGCAGATTCGAGGATAGTACGTGCCTCATGTCTGTTCATGAATAACTCAAACCGCTCCGTAAGCCCAGGTTTGGACCTATGCCATTTTGCAAGTGGACTCATGATCTGTGGATGGTTTATGATAAAACTTGGATTGACGCATTGAGATTCAAGGAAATGACCAACCAGCTGCAGAAATTAACCGTGAGAGAATTCAGTCAATACAGCAATCTTTAATGAGGTCGATGCATTGAGATTCTTTTTCATTAAATTGAAATACACACAAATCAAAACTTTGAGAGCAAGAAAGTTTCAATTATATTATACAGTCCACAAAACCCAAAAATCCAGTTCAAAACCGCAAACCGAGCGCAAGTATTCTAACCTAACATGAATATGAGGACTGCAAGTTCAAGGTTTAAAGCATGCACACACATAGGAAAGGGACATATATTTCCAAACCTACCATCAAACTTCTTTCTGTTTCTCTACCTATCTTGCTCTCTGTCTCAACGACATTGCATGAGGCTGGTCGTATGAAAATATGATAATACAATCCATGAGCATTCTTCAATGAGTACCTATAGATGGACGTTTGAAACTTGTCACCTTCTATACAACGACCCCAACTTTTGAGGAAATTCAAAAAGGGAAGGCAGTCTCTCGTCACTACTCACCATCATTCAGCAGCAATGGTTTAAAAGCAATAAAATCCAAGTTCAAGGAACTGTACCATATCAAGACCCATTGCTTTTTCTTTCTCAAGTTAAATTTTGTATTTGCATCAACCGTGTTTACAGAATGTCTGTTCTCTACTTCATGCCTGCAATTTTAGCCTTGCCTGTTCTTCTTTCACTCTGTTTCTTGGAAGTCTGCAGGACTTCTATGCCCTGCAAGAATTTTATTTGACTCCTAGGTTTCAGGAATTTAAAGAGCTGATGTTTAACAGATCTTGCTTTTACAATGGATTACAATGTCAACTTGTTGCCACATAGACCATAGTTGTCAAAACAGCCTGTTTTTGGAGTACAAACGCTGCACGCATGTGAAGACACCTCTTCGTTGTTAACGGTGTTTCCATGTTGGGATGCTTGCTAACCAACAGATCCCAACACCGTTGACATGCAAGTTGGTATTTTTTTCCTCTCAAATCCAAGAAATTACGTTATGCAGTTCTTGAAAGTGTTGTACTTAAAATTGCGTAACATTCCTTGCAAAGAAAGATAAATGTACCGCTTATGACCTGGTATGATTACGTGGTGGTGGGATTCATTAAATTGGGATAAATTGACGACTATGACCTTCAAACTGGGCTACATTCAAAAAGTGCACCTAAAATGAGGAGGAGGAAGGAAAAAGAAGATACAAACAAGATAGAGGGAAAGATCAAAGACATTGTGGAAGTGTGAGCAAGACTATGGAAGTTTCTTAATATTCTAAAGTTACTACTTTCATAAAACAGCCAATAACCAAATATACATTGTTTAGAAAAACATAAAGCATGAGCTTTCAGATCACTGTTTTGAGCCAAAAACTTCAGAGTTCAAAGGGCAGTCTCGCCACCTTTCCCTAGCCATGCTTTTATTAATGAGGCGAGCCATTAGAAAGTTGGAAAAACTTCTCATTTCTTTTGAGACAATGTGTCAAAATAGCACTAACAAAAGCATGATTCTCTGAACTACTTTGATGCACCATAGAATAGAAAGAGAGGAAAAATACAAACGGTGGAAGATATGATTCTCTCCATCTAACCTACTATATATTACAATTATGAAATAATTACAATGCATCTTACATGATCGGCTGAAAACTTAACTTCTACAGCAAGAAACCAAGCCTTGAACTGATTTTTGTTAATCGCTTATGTTCATTTTGAATTGCCACTTTTAATAATTTGATCTTCACTCTCTCTTGGCTACTCCCAAAAGGCTTGTAGAAGATGTTTTGAATGAGGAAAGAGGGATCCTTTTTATAGAAAAAATAGCCCAACTAAGTTGGTCGGCTAACTTCGTGTTAATGTGTGTTAGTTGCATTAATCTACACTTTGCAATAACTTCATTCACACGTAGCCCTTTTTACATTAAGGCTCTCATCATGGCTTGATTCTCTACAAAACCCGAACTTTGACTAGGGGTCTAACCCTAACCCTAATAGGTAGCCTAGTATGACATGCATCCAACAACCGAGGATAATGCATGTGACATGATGCTAGCAGCTAGATACCAACAGCTCTAGACACTAAATATAGTGATGTCCTATGCATTGGCATTCCATAGTTCTCAATTTTTCGGTAACAAATTCCATGATGACTGAATCTTCAATTTCCTTATGAATGCATTATGACAAGGCATGGAAATCAAGTCATCCTCTTCAAAACTCCAATTGCAAATAAGGAGTCGAAGTAGAGAACATATTCGAATTTTTGAGGAAGCTGAAGACACAACCGGCACAAACCCTGTCAAATCCTTGTTCACACCTACCTTGGGTTGGTATCATGGAAGAATATGAAAATAGAGAGAAAAAAGTAAAGTGAGTCATAGTGCCTCCCTATCTCACCACTCTTGGAGAGAGATAATTGAAGAGTAATTGAAGAGAAGAAGGATGTACGGTCCTCACATGACCTAACCATGGATCATCTAACATAGAACCAGTTAGAATCCACATACCTGAGAAATCCTAACAAAGATTTAGTAGACCCAACGTCGTATGCATCGCATGGCGATAGATAGTGGCTAGCAAATCACCACTCAATCGTAGGTTCAATGCCTCGAACCACCCCCGAGCCTAAGGTCTGATCGCCGCGAGCCGGCCAAGCCCACATGACCCCAACTTGGCGTCCCATACCACCAAGCCGAGCCACCCGCTTGCACCTCCATGCCCCTAAGGTCTTGCATGGCCCACGCACCTCTCTTGTCCGCCGCATGGATACCTCTGATAACAAGTACCCACAAGGTCACTTATATAGCAATAACCCAGCTATCAATAGCTCTCTTGCTTTAATTATAAGCTTGTAGCTATAACTAGCTCCTTGCTATTATTTATTGACCAACGGCCAATCCAGACTTCATCCAGCTAGTGCCCTTAGCCTACATGTTAACACTCCAAGTCCCCTCGCCTTGCTAAGTCTCAACCCTCATCTTGGGTTAACCCTAATCCTAATCTTGGTTTAGCACCTACCCCTAGTCCCAAGTTAACCTAGACACCACTCTAAGTGATTCCTCAAATCTTGACAATCACTCACAACATCTAATCAACAAGTCTCCTGGTGACAAGTTTTATGATTCATCACGTGCTCTCTCATGATGACCAAATAATGTTATTGCATTTCGATACATGAGGCAACCTAAGTACACATGAGAGAGATGAGTTTGAAACTTCTCAATCTAGAACTTAGTGCCTAACACCAATTGGCAAATCCATGGTTATAGGATTGCTTGTGATATATTGACTTTGTGGAGCATCTGTGTTGGAGATGCAATCCACACTTCTAGAGAGAACTAGCTCATGTGGTGAGACTAGGTTTGAGGTTTCGACAAATTGGATAACTGGAGGTCACCTAACACCTTAAGGTTTTGGGGTCTAGATGGCTAGACCAATTTGTGGAACACCTCAGTTAAGCGCACTTGCAACTGGGATGGGTGACCTCCCGGAAAGTGGGAGGATCCATGTTTCCAACATGGTATCAGAGCCTACGTTGTGATGTTGGAAGCTAAGACCTCAACCAAAGTGTGGCTTGGGGGGAGGGAGGGGGGGTGGGGAGGTAGATGCAATCCACACTTCTAGAGAGAACCAGCTCACGTGGTGAGACTGGGTTTGAATCTTGGCAAGTTGAGGTTTCTACAACTAGGTCACCTAACACCTTAAGGATAGTTCCACGAAGACATCTACATTCCAAGATTTTGGAATCATGTGAATTCTCACCTGTCTTGTGGGCTGCAAACCATAGAGATGTTCGGTGAGGATTATACTTCCTAGTTATTGGGGGTCCAATCTTAGGTGAGGATAGGACAAAGGAGATCTTATGATTGAAAACACAGGCTCCGTTCACTTTTGGGCGGGAGATTTTGTGTTTGGTATATTGTGCCTTGAGTACATGCTACATACTCAGAGGACTTCTCTCGCGCGTGAACAATTGTTTCACATACATGGACGTGCCTGAGATGGGAGAGTTGATACAACTTGTAAGCAGTTGATACTCCAGTGTTTTGCCATGCTCCGACAGCCAAGAAAATTTGTTATCTACCCTCTATGCGCCCTGCTGGTCTGTACCTGGTCGTAACACATACCCTACTAGTCGCTAGCATGGCTGGCCAGTGTGCAGGCCTTGGCTGGCCGCCTTAACTTTCTCATATGGCTGGCCTATCATAGCCACCCTTACGGCTAGCTGCCTTCCATGCACTCAAGGCTTAAATTCGCCCCCTCTCCTATGTACCAACCTGCCTGGCCCGACTGCTCCTTCTCCACTTGAAGTAATGAAGAAAGAAAAGTAAGATGGTAAGGATACATATGAATGCCCAAGACCAAAAGGGAAGAGACGGATCTGACAAGGATAGAACCCATGGATGTGGGGATTGATGGGTTGACGTAGGAAGTGCACAAGACATGCGGCAAGGAAGCCATGGAACCTTGCATGGATGTGCAAAGTCAGGGAGAGGAGAAAATTGCCGTTAGTATGCAGGCTGAAGACACCCATAGTGCAAGGAAGCCATGATGCCCTCCTTGCTCAACCTGAGTTTGCCCTTGTGATGGTAGACAAGAAAAGCAAGAATGCTGGGCTTATGTTGGCTGTGATGCACATTCACATGACCTAACCAAGGATCATCTACCATTGGACCACTGAAGATTATGGATAGACCCAAACACCTGAGAAACCCTAACAAAGGTTTTGTAGACCCGACATCATATGCATTACATGGCGATAGATTGTGGCTAGTGACTCACCACCCAACCATAGGTTCAAAGCCTCGAACCACCCCCAAGCCTGAGGTCTCATTGCTGCAAGCTGTTGCGAGCCCACCAAGCCCGCATGACCCCAACCTGGCATCCCATACCACCAAGACGAGCCACCTGCTCACAACTCCATGGCCCCAAGGTCTTGCACGCCCCTGGCAACTCTCCTGTCCGGCACGTGGATACCTCAAATAACTCAGAAGTGCCCCCAAGGTCACTTATATCGCAATAACCCAGCTATTATTCACCTTGTTTTATTTATAAGCATTCTTGCTTTATTTATAAGCTTTTCGCTATAACTAGCCCCTTGCTATTATTTATTGATCAACGCCCAATCTAGACCTCTCCTGCTAGCGCCCTTAGTCCACATGTTAACCCTTCAGGTCCCCTCGCCTTGCTAAGCCTTAACCTTAATCCTAATCCTCGGTTAGCAAATGCCCCTAGCCCCCAGATTAACCTAAACCTAAGGCTGGCCAAGATGTAACAAAGGGGAGGGAAGGAAGGGGGAGATGGCACTTCTGGATGTCCTTAAAAATTGGCTTCCGGATGTCCTTAAAAATTGGCCCTAACCTCTCATTACTTGAGAAGTGAGATTAATCAATCCCATGACCCATAGGAAGTAGATTGAGCTTAGTGCACATATGACAATGAGATCCTCTCCAAGGCCTCAGATAGCATCCTCTGAACATATCCACCAGATGTGCCATGTTTGTAATGTTGCCATCGCTCACTAGAAGTCTTAAGGGCTTGAAGAGTTCCACCATAGTCATCTCCCACGAGGAGGCTATCCAGTTTATCCTTAAGAGTTAAGACTGCTAATCATCTCAAACTAAAAGTTCGCAGGGCTCCAAGAGTTTTGAAGCGTGTAGAGGGCATGACATGCCTCTGGGACAATGATTCTGTGCTGCACACATATTCTACTGTTCACTACGTTATACTGCTGCACACATATTCTACTGTTCACTATGTTATACCAAAACAAGCTCTACAAAACATGAATTTTTATAGTCTTCCACATGATAAAAGAACAAAATGTATAACAATCTTCCACACAATCTTTTCATAGTGATCATAAAAAATCTTTTCATAGTGATCATAAAAAAGCACACCAATGTGGGGGAAAAAGGTAACCTTGTCAAGGAGACGAGCCGTGGTTTGTGGCGGCGGACAGTTTACTTCGAGTTTCTTACAAGCTTCTCTCAAATAGGTATTCGCCTCCTCTGATGAGAGGTCTTCGGGTATAGTGAGGCCCCCAAACTCCTTCAGCCCTTCCATCATATCTATTCTCCTGATCCAGATAGTGAGAGAACCAAATTACAAGCATAAGAAATCACAAGATAAATAGTCTCAAGTTGACAAATGACTGTCCCTATTTGACACAGAAAAAATCAATTATGAAGAAGGCCTGGAAAAGGACTATGCAGAATTGCAGAAATGCTATTGCCACCACAAGCTTTTGATCTTGAAATATCACCTGAAAGGTGGTGTGAAATCAATCTTAATTGGATCCTTCTCAAACCCTTCTGTATGATACGTTATTTTATAGCCACCGGTGATTTTCTTTACCATACCTATACAAAAACAAGAAAAAAGTATCTATAAAGCAATCTCAGATAAAACTACTAAAAATTCTGCAGAAAAGGTAGACAAAAACCTGAAAGCATCTCCTCTGTCATGACCATGGTATCATTATAGTCCGCATATGCCATGTAAAACTCGCAAGTTGTGAATTCAGGATTGTGAGTTAGGTCAATTCCCTCATTGCGAAACTGCTTTCCAATCTCATACACACGGTCTAGGCCTCCTACCACAAGCTCCTTCAGGTACAACTCAGGGGCAATCCGCATGAAAAGTTGCATGTCCAACTCATTGTGGTGTGTTATAAAAGGCTTAGCAGTAGCTCCACCCGCAATCATGTTCATCATAGGGGTCTCAACCTGCAGTTCAAATGCACCATCTGTACTCTTATACATGGACACAAAACATGCCAGCAGATACTCGGCATATTTCAAGCATGACGATACATCTCCTCATAGATTGCAAAGACCATAAAGAAGGTTACATGAAAGAGTAACCTCTAGAAATCCACGACTATCAAAAAAGTCCCGAACGTATGATATTATTTGTGCCCTTGTTTTGAAGATTTGCCGGACCTCTGGATTAACCATCAAATCAAGGTAGCGCTGCCGGTACCTGGTTTCCTGAAATTAGCAAAAACACAGCTAAGCATATATGAAAACAAAAACTGCAAATCTGTCACTTGCACCGTCAGAACACTTCAACCTGGTCTTTGAGAGCATAATGCTCTGGATCTCTGGGCTGACCAGGCATCCAAGTTGCTGCAGCTTTATCTTGCTGAGCATCCTGCCAATAGCAACATTGCATCAGCAGATTAGATGTGGTCGTCTGATGTGGTCGTCTAAGTAACTCCCTTTATTTGTGACTATGAAATTCAAGCAACTTTGGCACTACAAGACCTGCACTCAAGATTTGGCACAAGTAAAACATCACATTGAGCACCTTCTTGACAGCAAAAGCTTTTTGTCTTGGCAGCATATGCAGACAGGGTGATAGGACTTGAAACCCTGTTGGAAATATACTAAGCTCTCCCTTCATGCTTTTACCTACAGGAGAAAAACAGTATATGTCAGTTTTTGTACGATAAAATGTGCATCAGGTTACTAGTACATCACAATGCTTAACCTAGAGTGGGAAGAGAAGAAAAAAGATATGTCCCCTCATACCCCTCAGCATGTTTTGAAGGAAGATACTTCCTTTCTTACATGCCAACTTTGCTCCTGCTTCCCATTGTTGTCAGCCTACTTCCCTAAACCCTTCTTTGTAAGTCAAAGCCCTATCTTCATTCGCTGCAATTCTGTGATATGGTCGTTAGAATGGATGCAGTGCCATAACTATCAACTTTAAAAGCCTCTACACTTGTCAAGCTAACTCTATGGCATGAAGACGTGTACTTTTGTCGATCTATCAACAGTTTCCTACACAAACATGTCTCTCCGATTTGTCAATGAGATGAAATGAGCATTTTTGTAACTACCTTCCCTCATGAGCTGAGTGCATCTTCATCAGGTCTACCCTAGTTAAAAATACACAAAATGAACTCCCCTAGATGGCTTAAAGTCATAAAAGCACATATCTTGTAAGATTTGAGCAATGCACTATTCTGAACCATGAATTCCTAAGGTGCATATCAAGACTAAACTCACTTTCTAAGGCCAGAGTGCCTCCAACAACCACTTCTAAACCCAGGCAATGCTTTTGCAGGAGGGTTTGATAGCATCTTCATTCAAAGAATCACATAGGGGAATTTCCAAGAAAAATAATACCAAGTAACTAAAAAGTACTTTCCCCTCCAACTCTTTGCTCACTCTCCAACACTGTCAAATAGACTTACTGGATACACCTTTCTGAAAAGTCTTTGAGGTATTTCTCCTCACTTAGACCTCTAACAAGTTTTCTTGTTCACCTATACACTTCCATTTCAGACTCTAACAAGTTTCCTTGTTCACCTATGCACTTCCATTTAAGACTCTAACAAGTTTCCTTGTTCACCTATACACTTCAATTTAAGGCTCTATCTCAATGAAAAAAACTATTTTCAAGGAGAGTTTCGTAACTCTTGACTCATGGGAATTGTCTATAAGCACTTGCAACCAAGGTGAACCGCAATGCCAACTAACTAGAAAATATTTTTCCTTCTACCCCTTCACACACTCATACTAGACCTTCCCACCATTCTTCAGCCTGCACTGTGCTCACATACTGAACATTACATGCTTTTGGCTCGAGGCTCAAGGCCCGAGGATGTTTTTCTGTACAGATTCTAACTTGGCCATTTCTCCCTACGCTACATCTTGCTGTGCCGGCTCTTCCTAGTGTCTACTCATCTCCAAGCTCTTCAAAATGTGCACAATCAAGGAAATTCCTCTCCCATTGGGTCTCACAGAGCTCTCTCAACTCCCACCCTTTTCTTATCACTTCCTCTTTCCCAGTCACACCTCATTCACTCACTCGTCTCCTTATTGCACTGTTGTGAACTCTAGATTCAGTTATTTGAATTCTTCTTGTTAATTTGACTACTTGATTAGTCATTTGATTGAATGATTTAGGCGAACACTTTCAGTTTTAGATGCCTTTCCAGTAAGACATTTATGCCAAGTACCTGAATGTTTTGGCACAACATGAGAGGACACAAAATAAACAGCGATTGGCCTTCATCTAGATTAGTTTCAAACACACGATTATTGAAGACTTCACAAAATTTTAAGCCACATTGTTGAGCATGGTTGAGCATTGTATGAGACACTTTTAAGGGAAACCACATCCATTTCAGTAAAGAAGCTGTGGGCTAACCCGGAAATCCTTGTACTCCTACAATATCACCACGCTTTATCCCAGCATGCAGTTTGACAAACTGAGGTTCCTCCAATCCAGAATACCTGGTTGATGATGGCACTTCATTAGTCACTCTATAAATATCTATGGCAAAACACTACAGATGTAACAGAAACTACATCTTCAGCTATATACAGAAATCAGAATAACAAGTTATGTTGGCTACTTACTTTGCATCAGCCATCACTTGAACCTTGGCACCGTCTCCATACAGATCATAGAATAACAACTTAACTGATGACCTCCTTTTGCTCATGACCCTCCCTAGAATGCCAACAAAATAACAAGAGGCTATTAAGATGCAAAAAAATCATGATTTGAACCCACATAGAAGATACACCCAAGAATGCAGGCATGTACAATTTATTCACACCAAGCAGTGGAATTAAAAAAACTCATGGCAGCAAAGTTAGAAAACACACCAGCAACTGACACCGTTGTTTCTGATCTGTGTTCCCCATCTGAAAGACCCGTAAACTCTTTCACATACTCAGGTATGCTCATTGATACTGCAAATTTATGAGGATAGGGATTTGCGCCACTGCTTTTCAAGGCCGCTAATGCCTTTAGTCTCTTCTCGTAGTAAAGCTGCACAAAGTCAACCAGCAAAAATTTAAAAAAAAACAATTTAGCATCCAGACTTACAGTTATCAAATTACACATCAAAAAGGCAACAAACAGTAGAAGACAAGTCTTTCAAACCCGGGGATCCATGTCATCCTCATCCTCATCCACAGGGCGAGGTTTGCCAGCCCGTTCCCCCTCTGCAGCTGCCTGTGGTGAAATGAAACAGGAATCTCTTTTAAAGGCAATAAAGAGCAAGATACAAACTTCATAAAAGAGGACAAGTCAAAACTCATCCTAAACACCCCCATCTTGGAGATAAACAAGTCACTCACACCATATACCATGACAATTTAAGTTGCCATAAAACCTTATTTCTCAACAGAAAACATATTTCGAATTATCAGAAAACAAGACCTCATTCTGAAAAAGAAAAACTAGACTACCTATTGCCAAACTAGTAAGTAATCTACAAGCCCTAACTTTACCTTCTTCTTCTTCTCTTCCTCTTTCAATCTCTTCTCCTCCTCCTTTTGTTGTTGCTTCAATGCTTTTTTTTGAGCACTACAAAACAAAAAAGTTGGATAGCTTTTATTAAAATGAATAACAAGCAGCTACTAGAACACACAATAAATCCTAGACAAATGGTGGGACTTTAATCGATCCTCATACTTTATCATCTCCTGCAATAAGATAAGGCGTTTAAGTGGAAAGATCAAGAATAAGAGCATGTCATGTGCGTCTACTCAAGAAGCTTCAGGTGTCATGGATAGTACAAACTCTATGATTTGACATCCCTACTCAAGTCATCAATGCCAAAGAGCACAAGCAGGTTACACAAATGTCCACCTAAGTTGAGAACATCATACTGAATTTCTATTACATCTTTGAGTGCCATGAAGACATACTTCGTAAAAAGAAATGTAATACTATCACATGCACACTTCGGATACATGTGCCATGTACGAGGAGGAAGAACACAACACCATTTTCCAGTGGACATCGTTAAGAAAAAAGATTTCAACAACTCCGTCCTCATTGTGCATGCAAAGATTTCATTAAAGCAATCTTGAATTATGACAATCAAAAACTTGCCTAAGAAAATAAGTGGCTACTACCATGTGAGATCTCCTCTATAGCTGATCTGAGGGCCAATTTTAGATTAGAACAACTTAACAATTAACTTATTGACCCATGTGAGGCTCTCAGCAGACAGGAAGAACACAACACCATTTTCCAACGGACATCATTGAGAAAAAAGATTTCACCAACTCCGTCCTCATTGTGCACACAAAGATTCCATTAATGAAATCTTGAATTACGACAATCAAAAATAAGTGGCTACTACCACGTAAGATCTCCTCTAAAGCTAATCAAAGGGCTAATTTTAGATTAGAACAACTTAACAATTGACTTATTAACCCATGTGAGGCTCTCAACAGACAGGGTGCGGTGGGCGGATCTCTTATTTACATTAAAATTGGTTTTGCATACTTGTTAAGAAAAAGGTTGTAGCATTACATGCACACCTAATGTAAGATGTTTAATATTATTCATACTCTACCTACTTGATGAATAATTTGTGCGCGTGAGACTGTTTTCCGGTGCGGACATTACCGAGATTTATTGCCTGTGAATGTCCACGCGAGCCATGGGTGCCTTGCAAACCCGAAGCACGTACTTGACCAATTTTGGAATATGGTTTCACAAGGGTCTTGCATGTGGTAAGTATAAACCCGGATCCTTTAAATTCATTTGAATCATTATTATGGTTATCACTAATGTGTAGTGTGTACGCATCTGAAAACAAGGTGAACAACTCACAAATTGGGTGACATGAGGAAAAAGACCACCCACTAGGTGAGTGGGTAGCCAGCCAACACTAGGCACCCACCCATCAAGCCAGAACTTAAAAATGCAAAATCACTAAGTATGCGGGCAAGCACAAGACATCTATGCCTTTGAACATAGAATCCAAATGCAAAAATCCTTACTTTCATTTAAAAAAATCCATATAGACAAAGATGTCTTTGCCATGTAGATACGGGCACATCTTTCTTTTACAATTTTGTGGAATTAAGTGGCATATGTGATGGGAAAATTGGAGTTCATGTGCGTGAACACCTTTTAGAGGTGAGTGTAAACAGGGGCTTATAGCCACTAGCGTGTTTGTGTATAAGTGTGTAAGTGTGTAAGTGTGTGAACAAGGGCTTATAGCCACTAGTGTGTTTGTGTGTGTAAGTAGTGATGTCATTGGCTTGGCCAAGTGTCATTGCCCCATGAGAGTAGTGTTCAGAAAGATAAGGCATAAAAGGCATGCAGAAGCTTACAGACAGGATTATAGTTTGATAATGAATATTCAGCACCTTGGTTCTTGACGATTGCATAATGTAGCAAGTTGAGAGAGAGAGAGAGAGAGGAAGAAAAAGAGAAGAAGAACATAGACAAAGTACACCCAATTGGGTCCTAAAGGGCCCCCACCAAGGACTGGTGTATTTGCTTTATTGAATGATGAAAACGACTTTCTGTAGACCTTCCTTGGGTGTAAATCTGTAGCCTGAAGATGACCTTCAAATTCACCTTGCTTCGAACTTCCCTTGGCTGTCTTGGCCCTTGAAGTACTTTAGCACTTTGTGAATAATGAGATGAACTAGACATTGAAAAAGCCAATGTTTATATAGGGCAAAAACTGTGGTCGGTGGGCTTAAAAAGCCGTCCACCAGTTCATAAAGTCCCACGACCTGAATATGACTATAAAAGCTAGCACTTTTCATATGTGGCCATCAAGGCTGCTACCCGCCTTGCTCTTCTGCCAATAAGGTTGGCTGCCTTGCTACTGAAAGCCCTCCAAGCCTGACCGACTATGGCCCGTGCCTCCTAGCGGCTGGCCGACTGGGCCTATGCCCTATAAAGTCTGGCCAACAATGCTATGGGGCTTTTGTGGGCCAATGCCATGGCCCATGGGCTGCCCCAAAGTGGCCCAAGTGTAGGACAGCATGGGTAAACCCATGCCTCTGCTTCTCTACATGCATCTAGGTGCCCTTGCATCTGGCGGCAAGCCAATCATCAATACCCGGAACACCTGTCATCATTCCAGAGGGTCACTCACAGTACCGACAGGCGCTGCACTCCATGTGCGGGACTTGCACACCTAACCAAGACCATGTACGGGACTTGTACACCTCACCTTGGACACTTAGAGTGGACTCATCCAAGACTAGGGCTCACACAAGACCAGTTCCCACTCCAAGTCCTGCACCTGCCGTACAGATATGTCCATGTGGCATCCGAGTGTGGAATGCATGTAACATTGTGCTTTAAAGGTTAACATCATCAATCATAAGTAAATCATTATACCATGCAATCACTTGTCTCTATCATTTGTGTTTGTCACATCTCTCTCTCTCTGGCATAACTTGGCGTCCTCCCTAGGCCTTCCCTACACATAACCATATACATACCTTCATAAGATTGGAATATATCCAGTCGGAGGACTCTAACCTCCGTCAAATCGTCCCGTGCAGGCACTAATACAGATTAGCACCTAAGCCCTGCAGTCTTAAGTAAACCTACGCTTCTTGCAGTGTGATAGAAAAGAGCCTTACTTCTTGCTAATGGCCTGTCCGTCCGATGCAGCATCGGAAGGAGGAGGAGGAGGAGGAGGAGCAGAAGCTCCAGCACCAGCACCAGCGCCGTTACAAGAGTCTCCCATTTTTCGATTGAAGCAGAAAGCTTGTGCTCAGAGGGGTTGTAATCTGCAAAACGTGTTCCGCACGATGCGACTGCCTCTTGAGCTTCCCTGTTACTTGTTTACCAAGCCTCTCCAACTCGGGCTCGAGCTTTTTCTAGGGTTGAACTCAGTGTACATGTAGTGCATATAGATAAATCCACATTATTTTACCAGTTGTGTATTGAATTATAGAAAACATAAAGAAAACCCTTACGGCGAGTGAGAGATTATTAATATTCATATTATATCATTTGAGTAATTTATATAATTACTACTAAAATATACATGTCGCAAACCTGTAATAAGTTCATAACTTCAATTATAATAGTAATTACTTTACATTAATATATATAGCAAACCTATAATAAGTTCATAACTTAAATTATAAAAGAGAAAAAAAGGATGCTTCATTGTTAACTTCATTAGCAAATTTCATTGTTGGCCATCATGGAAGAGAAGAAGAAGAAAGGCTACTTCATTGTTAACTTCGTTGCAATATTCTTATTATTGGCCATCATGGGTCGATAATGGTCACACTCAAGATCACCAATTAGGACACTGAAGATCACAACAATCACATCATAGCATGTCCAATTAGGACACACTATGATATAAATGCAGGGGCATATTATCAAAAAGACATGCTCTCAACTTTGTGAAGCTCAAAATTTTGGTTGGGTGCCCATGTGTGTGGCACATGTTATTATGGTTGGGTTCTCATCCTTGGCTTTCAGATGCCTAAAAGAATGTTACGGGTTGAGTTATATTGGCTCTAATGATGGCTTGCAGATAAGTTTTCTCTTCTATGTGAAGAGAAAGATAGTTTCTTCTAAGCAGTGATGGCCATCTTGTTGCAGATAAGTTTTCTCTTCTATGTGAAGAGAAAGATGGTTTGCTTTAAGCAGTGATGGCCATCATGTAGAGCCATGTTGGCGCTAGAGTTGGAATCGTGCTGCATGAAGTTCACATGGTATGTCCAGATGTGCTTAACTTTATACTAGGGTGGAACATGTTGCATGATTCCACTTGTTCCACTTGCCATGGCCTGAGGTACTTCTCTTTAATGTGATGGTGCATGAGTGTCTCCATATGGTGTGTAGCTTGTGAGAGGGAGGATGTATGTAGCTAACCTTGGGCCAAGCTTATTTGAGAGATAATCAAGCATGATCAAGCACGAGTTGAGCTTTTGGGTTCTTCAATCAATGGAGGGTATTCAAAACAGTGATCTTACATTTGTGTGAATTAGAATTGATGAAATTATGTTGGACCCTTAGGTGATTGTTCAAAGGGAGAAAGGGTGAGGTGAAAGTAATTGGGCTAATTTGTTGGTAGGAGTCATGTGAGGGGCTAGTGTGAGTAGGAGAAGTTTATGCAACTGGATAGATTTTAGGACTTGAATAAAGGTAGCAATTCAAGGATAGGATTTTGGAGCTAGGCACCTTCTCAAGGCTATAAATATGTAACCTTTTGATGAATAAATATATAAGCAAGTACTTTTTAAGTATCACATAACATATTTTTAGCTTGTTTTGCTCTATCTTCTTTTCCAGCTTGTTTTGCTCTACTACTTCTTTTCTCGATGGCTTCTAATTCAGATTCAATTCAAGAGCTCTCACACCTACACCCACCATGAAATTCAACATGGTATCAATGCTTAGCGTTCCAGCTATGTCATTTTCTCTCCAACTGTGTCATTTTCTCTCCTAGTGCTTAGCATTTAGATATACAATTGTGTTATTTTCTCTCCTAGTGTAGTTCACAAAAACATCTAGTAGGAAAATTGTGATTTCTCTAAATCTAGGATACATAGTTGTAAACTACTAATTCTCATGTTATTTGTATGCTTCTTCTCAAATCTTAGCTTAAGATTCATTTTTAATTGAGAGAAAGAGAGGCTTGACAGTGGATTGTAGCAATTTTGGGTTTCTCGAAACAATAGGTGACCAAAGAAGGGCTTGCTGCTCTCAAAGGGTGAAGAATTGCACGATGATTTCTTCTACAAAGTTATAGAGGGCATTGACACTACTTGCTTATTTTATGAATTTAGAGCCTCATTAGATCTTGGAGCTGGGAGAAATCAACTCTGCACAAGAAGGTGTAGTTTTGCAAAAATTTAGCTTGCAAAGAAGCAATTGGTTGGCAACATACTGTAAATTGATTGTTTTTATGAGATTTACGAGCATACTTACACATAATGTTGCATTTCTTTTATTCATGGATTGGTCAATTCTTACATTTGCAAGAACATGCAAGATATGGTGGAAGCACCAATGGAAAAAATTATTTTCTAATAGATGGATTCTCATTCATTCATGAGAGATCCAGTATATATTTCCCATTATTCTACCTTTGGTGCACTACTTCAAACTTTTTTTAGTATACCTTCTTAAATCAATGTCATATTGATGAGTGAGGACTAATGGGAAGAGGAGAAGAAGAAAGGTTGCTTCATTAGTAACTTCATTGATAATCTTCTTTTGTATTCTTAGCCATCATGGGTCAATTTATGGTGATCTTGAGTGTCCAATTAGGGCACCTTATGATGATGTATCTATGAGTGCTCTCTATCCAAGCATGTTGTGAAATTTTGTTGGGGCTCTTTGCTTACCCATTGTACTAGAGGTAATAAGCATTGTTATTTGGGTGAATAATAAAAAATTTAGCTACCAGCTTCTCTGTAACTTTGTTGAGAAAGAGTGTCTCTTGATGAGACACAATCTTAATTAGATAGCCAAAGAGAGTCGTTATACACTCATAGATGGATAGGGCAAGACTATGGGTTGAGTTTTCAAGTAATGCCTTAGCCTCTTACCTATGTACCTATTACTTCTAGGAGTAATCTTTTTAAATGGGTCAACAAAGTCTAAAGCCCATTTCATGAAAGGTTCGAGAGTTTGGACATGTTTTAAGGGCTTCATAACTCTAGCTATTGGCAAGCTGGGTTTGTTGGCATTAATCACCTCGAGAGCAAAATTTCTAAGCAT
The DNA here is from genome assembly GCF_041138505.1 of Cibotium barometz. Lineage (NCBI taxonomy): Eukaryota > Viridiplantae > Streptophyta > Polypodiopsida > Cyatheales > Cibotiaceae > Cibotium > Cibotium barometz. The sequence goes on from NC_141053.1 coordinate 1,065,456, forward strand.
CTTAGTGTATCGTTTTGGTTAGTCCTATTGGATGTGAAAGGAGATGCTCTGAATAGACTCACAAAACACACACACAAGCTCGGAGAGCCACAGAGACAATAGCGCTATCTGGAATGTACTCTATTGAATCTAGAGCATGTGGAGTACAACTATTAAGCTCACCCCAACGTGTCATGACAAGTTGCCTATCCGCTGCGAGCTCGAGCTAGGCTTAGGAGCTCCACCGTAGCTACTCGTCACCGCTCTCCTCCTGCACTTGTTGTCACAATGAAGCCGTTGCTCTAATCCAATAAGTGGTGCAACCTCTCTCGCCAAGATCGTGTGGGATCTCCGCGGGAAGACGATCGCGATGGTAGCCTAATCACTCAAGCAAGAGGGAGAGAAGAAGCAAGAGGAAACAAGTGATTATTAGCAATCACTCTCCCAAATCCTAACCCTAAGCACACCACACATACTAGATTAGAGTTGCAAGAGAGAGGGAGAGAGAATGCTCCACTTCTATTACACAAATGGGAGAATGAGTTACAAACAAGCGAATTTCGCTTTTATAGTTCCAAGCCTTTTCCCACTAGGCTACTCAGGAGTAAGTGACTCGAGGTGCCCAAAACATGGTTACAAAACTTTTCTCTATGGTTTGGCCAATTGACCAAGATCCTCTTGTCTCGAAGCTCAATACTTGGAAGCGTCTTTAGGGCATTTCCCTCATCAAATGACAGGATTTACAATATAGTGTAGGTGCCCATTACATAAGTGTGCGAACATAGTTATCGTAGAAATGTGTTAACCAATATGTGGTTAATATACTCCCCTTCCTAAACTCGATCGCATCCTCATGATCGTTAAGAGGTTGTCGAGGCATGCTAGGAAGTGTCGCACTTGGTTGGTTTTCCTGTCTCTCCTGAAATGAGAGGGGTGGGGGAGTTAGTAAGATGGAAAGAAGTTAGTGGAGTATTGGTGATTAAGTATCCAACTAGTCTGATGGGATCTTATGAATTTGCTTTCTTGTATGTGCCCAGTAGTACTTGTGATTTTGTTTTAGTGTTTTTTCCTGTTTTGTCGCCTTTGTGGCACGACATCCTCATTAGAGGAGTTAGAGTACTTGAATGAGTAGACTAACACGAAATACTTAATGACTAGTATCCAAGTGATAGGTGGTATTATTAAGGATGGCTGAGTAAAACAATGGTGTTAGTAAGCAAGTGGCGAGGGGAGAATTTCGGAGGGACAAGGAGGCAATGTGCATGGAAATTGTTTGTGCTCCGAGATGTTGTAGGTCAATGGCGATGTTCATGAAGCTCTAGCATCTTTATCAATACACCATAATAGGTATCTTGGATCTCGGGGATGTTGAGTCATTAGGGTGCGGTATTCTCTCTTTTACTTTTTGTGGGTTGTCTTTTTCTGTCATTGAAGCTCATGGAATTGGGATCCTGTGTTGATAGAAGTGGTAGTCGATGGTGAAGATTCATAGATGAGTATAAGAAGAAGTTACGGGTATGATGGATTAGGCAAGAAGCATAATTATTAGGGTGAAGCGGGAGTGATTAAGAAGATCCAGGTGATGGATTGTACCATGACCAGCAGGCTGGCGCCCACCATGGTCCCCCCATCTAGAGATGTACTTGGATGGCCATTGATGATGAGGCTTTGTACAGTGTGTGTGTGCATAGGACAGAGCCCAGTGAGGATTGCAGGTGTTATGCATGGGCGAGGGCAAAAGGTGTGCCTATGGTCCTAATCACCTAGATATTCCTCATCACCTAGAGACTCTCTTTTTTTTGGGTCCTCATGTGGATGAGGACTTACATGTGTTTATTGGTCAACACACCTAAAGAGGGTTATGTACTAATTAACCCATTTGGCTAGATTTGTGAGCTTACCCTTGAGTTTTTCTTTGAGTGGTGGTTGGATAAGCTATGACATTCGTAGCAATGCCTCTTGGTTGGGTGACAAAGTCGAGGGGTGGGGTGGAGCATTGTGGTTGAGGCTCATATGGTTGAAAGGCCTAGGAAAATTGAACTTGTGAGTGCCAATGGGTTGGGTGTGGTTAAGTCCATAGGATTTAGTTGAGGAAGACCATCTGCATTGAGTGGAATGGTACTGGCGTGGTTGGTGTGGTTTGGGCCAACTACTGTTGAGGGTTATGCCATGGGATCCAATGATGGAGTTCCCATCGTGGAAGCCTTAGGCATCTAAGAGGCGCTTGGCACCCACTTTTGCCGAGTGACGAAGGTCGGTGTGGTTGTTGAAGCTTCTTAGTTTATGGTCAATGAGGCTTTGAGTGAGGAGTAGGTTGTCGATGCAGAGAATAGGCTTTTGATTGTGGTGTGGGGAGCCATGGGTGTGTGTTGCCTTCATGGAAGCCTTGAGCTTTGAGCACGTTGGTAGGCACCCAACATTGGTGGCTTCGTTGTGCTTGGGATTGCCTAATCGGTGGACCGTGGGGCCTTTTCGTCTCGCAGCTTCTTGGGAAGTTGTTGTGGTGGATGAGCACAAGCAGCGTTTTTTGGGTAGCCAAAGGCAAGTGTTGCCTTTGTAGTAGCCTTGTGCTCGTAACAAGCGGTCGGGGACTAGCCAACGTTGAAGCTTTGTCTTAGGGTTGGCTTGGTTTGCTTCTTGTGCTTGGGTGTTGAATATGGCCGTTTTGGGATTCAAAGCTCGGTGTAGCTGCAAGAAGATTCTTGGGCACCCACCATTGATTATCATGATAAAGATAAGAGGTCGGGGTGCTTGCAATGTGGGTGGTCAAGGATTTAGAGTTGAGGGGGAATGTCGACGACAAGGCTTGATTGTCATGTTTGGAGGTTGTTGACAGTGCCCTTTCGACCGGTGTTGGGGTGAGGCATGGGGTGTGGTAACAGGGGAGATTGTTGGTGATGAGGATGGGACATGAGGGGAAAGGGCAGTCGAGGGTGAAGGGGTGTGTATGTTTTCCTCTTGGGGACACGAGAGGACTATGGCCTTTTTGCCGTTGACCCTCAGGGTGGCCGTTTCTTCTTGCCAATTGATCTGGTAGTGAGTGACATCAATTCACTCTTTTCCAGTGATTATTTGGCCTTGGAGTGCTCTTGCATCTATGACATAGAGTCTGCACTCGATATTTCCTATGGAAAGTTTAGGAATGAAATACCTAACACTCGTTAAACACATTTCATGTGAAATTTGAATGTAAGTGTTTTCTTATGTAAGTGTGAGTTTTCCAAGAGCTTTACACGCCTCCAAGAATATGAGATTGGTGTGGACCATAGGGTAGATACGGGCTTGCCACCACTGTTGTAGACTATTCGCAGTTAGGAGTCCAATCCACATTCTTGGTGGGTTTAGTTATGGTGGTAATTCGGGGGTAGTGGAAGACTTACCAATTATTGTTGGGGGTGAGAGACAGTATGTACAGTTTGTGTAAAAGACCCAAGGCTTTGTATACATTGTCCACTAGGCAATTGAATCTTGGCATGGGCAGTGTTAAGAGATGGTTTGCCTAGGGAGACCCATGTTTCCCATGGCAAACGATTGTGGCTCGTTGTGTGAGAGACAACAAGGCATGTTTTCTTTGCATATTTCTACCAAAGTAGAAATCTAACCAGACCCGAAGGGTGGTCGTTTAATGTTGGGGAGCTACGCTCACACTCAGGCTATTAAGCGAAGTAAGGGCCTTTGTAGGGTTCATGAAGGGACTGGCCGTTAGGGCAGCATGAATTGCATGCCGAGTTTGCGATCTGGGAGAGTATCAAGTGCAACAAGGATTTTCAACCAATCGTGGTTGACTTTATCGCTATTGACAGGAGCGACCTTGTATGGCACCCGTGCATCATCAAGGGATTGATGATGACAAGCATCACAAAGAAAGAGATCGTTGCTCCTGGCAGTGGTCACAAAGTCTTCGGCAAAGGGACCCCTGGCCATAGGATGTGCAGGTATATGAATTTACTTTGAGAGTTTGAGTCCCTTTGCAGAGGTAAACATGATGTGTGTCCCAGTCATGGATCAGTTGTGTTTGTCGCCAAGATGCTGTCATAGGTGACGTTACGAAAGTCCATGATGACAAATGTAAGGTTGAAGGTCATGTCACAGACTTTTACCTTGAGGTCATGCGCTAGGTCCAAGGGTTGTGCAGATTTCTCATCTGCAAGCTTTATCACCGATGTGGTGGGAGCCCCAGTTTTCCCAACATGTTCTTGTGAGGATGCTTATGCCAGCACCACCATCTAGGATGCCTTTGATCACATGTCTATTATAGGAAATAGGCAGGGTTATGTTTGTGTCATCACTTTCAAAGTAGTGGCCCAACGCATTTACTCAAATTGTTGGTGTGCCTTTGGGTTGTGGGTTGTGGGTTGTGGTGATGGAGTAGTTTGGGATGATGGGGCTCAAATTCATCCAAGGAATCTGAGTATAGAAGCCTGTAGTTTTCGTTCCATCCAATCTTCAAGGTCATTCCATAAATTTGGATTACCTTTTAACAAGGTTCCAATGTGCATTTGGATTTGGGAGGAAAGGAAGGCTGAGATACCGGCCAAGTCATGTTGAAGATTTGAGTGCCATAGGAGGGTAAAATACCCCATCAAATTGTGTGTGGGCACCTCGTGAGTCTCTGTTAGACTCGGTGTCACTGTTCGCATATCGAGTGATTCGATGTGAACAAGGGTTTGTTGGGCTTGGTCGCATATGGAATAGGCACTGGAGAATTAGGAGACACGTGTGGGGCAAGATCTTCATTTGTCAACGTCATGTTGGCGAATGGATCGTCTTTGGCCGTGAGCATAAGCGGGGGCTCCTTCCTTACTTGGTGCGAAAGTTCAGGTTCTTGACTCGGACATTGAGTAGATATGGGGGGTGGTACGCACTCAGGTATTGGGTCAAAGGTCACCAAAATGGGTGGTAGCTCAAGTTCATCCTGGTAATGCTCTACTAGTGCTTGGGCCTCCTGAAGACGTTGCTTCTCGGGATGGCATTAGGATATACAGCCAATTGTTTTTGTTTTTTGGTTAGTTTTTGGAGGACTACATGGGGGAGTGGCATTTCGGCACGATCATTACTCCCGATGGAGGATGATGTGGTCTTTGTTGAGCCAGTGTGGATGCTAACCCGATCATCACCTTGGCCAATGTGCATAGAGTGTTGTTTCTTTTTAGATGTGGCCTTCTTGAGTTTGGTCTATATCCGTGTGACGACACTTAATGGGACAGTCGATATCTTTCCATGTTGAACGTTCAACCCATTGAGGGATGGCATGCCTTCGATTGTGGAGTGAGAAACTGATTACAAAGGGCAATCCAGGAAAGTAATGGTTGATTCCATAGCCGTAACATTGTGGTGTCACTCTCGTAAGCTCTTTTTTTGAGGGCATTCAGCCACTCGATGAGGTCCATGGTAGAGGAAACACAGAAGGGGTGGTTTCCCTGTGAGTGCACGGATGCTGTGCACAATTGGTTTAGGGTCCATGGGAGGCATCGGCAAAGGGAGATGATGTGTTATGCGTGTCGCAATGGCAGAGCCGATGGGCTTCAGGGGTTTAACAATGGACATGGTTTGAATCTTTTCATGATCAATGGGGACTGCCTGGAGAGGCAACGGTTGGAATGGAAAGATGGGCATATGAGAAAGTCACGGTGATGCTATGTGTGAGTAGTGAGTTGGGGGTGGTACCACCAATAAGGCTTGGTGCCAGGAGGAGAGGAAGGTAATGTTACAAATGAGCTTTGGGTTGTCATTGGTGTGGTGGCCAATTGCGTGGAATAGCTTTGGGTTGTCATTGGTGTGGTGGCCAATTGCGTGGAATAGCTTTCTCGCATGTTGTCAAGATTTCCCATTTATAGGCTTAATCAAAGGTGGAGGGGTCCTTTAACAACATGTGGTCCCTCGTGAAGTCTTGGATTGTGCAAGCCCAAGAAGAATGGTCCATTAAGTGCTTGTCACTCAATTTTTCCCTTTCTTCATAGCATGAATCAAGGTGCAATGTAGTTGCATAAGGTATCCTTGTAGCATGAATCAAGGTGCAATGTAGTTGCATGAGGTATCCTCTGGTTTTTGTTCCAATTGGAATGGTTGGATGATGGGGCTCCACTTGGGCTCGTAGGGTGCAAACCCAAGAATGAAGGCCTCTTATACTGCTTTGAAAGCGCCTTTGTGCCGAGGATCCAAGAATCGGAACCTTTGCACTGCCTTGCCCTTTAAGGCTAAGTCCAAGGAGATGTACTTTGGTTGCATCATCAAAAATTTCAAATGCTTGACATATTTGGTTAAAGACATCTATGTGGAATACGGGGTCTCCAACTTAGTGGAATTTTGGCAGAAGTTTGAAAATTTTCACCCACATGGGTTGTGTATGTGAGGTTTGTGGGTGTAATGCTGGGACCCTCCCCTAGAGCTTATACTAAGCTCGGAATGTCGAGTTATGGCTCAAGGGGAGGTGGTACGTGGGCGTGGGTGATGTTAAGCTCACCCTAACGTGTCGTGGTGGGAATAGATCCGTTGTTAGAGGGGGAGATCCGTGGGTGTGCTCGGGGAATCTATCCACATCGGGGTGCATGTATAGAGGGGGCCCACTAGATGAGGGCTTTTCATAAATCGTTTCACCCTTGCGACCACATGTGAATGTGCAATGGTAGTGGCCGGGGTGTCACCAAATGGAATGGAGGCACTAAGGGCATGCAACCATGATCGAAAAGTGTCCATGGTGTGCAGGGAAATTTAGAAAAGCTTCTACAGTGTGCATACGGACCAAAAATAGGATTTTTGGCTCTCTTTTGTCTCGCGCGTGAATGTACCCTTAAGGTAAAAAATGGTATTTTGAGGGGTTTTATGCGTGTAAAAACGACCCTAGTGAGTCAGGGAGGTAGAGCATGAGCACTACTATAGATTTGGAAATTTTGGGAAAAAAATTTGAGAACGTTTGCCCAGATGCTTAGGAGCGAACTACCGTGTGGCTTTTTTTTTTGGTTGAAAATGTCCGCCTAGACGCTTAGGTGCAAACGGACGTTGTTGCAAGTTTTTTTTTGGGAACGTTCACCTGGATGCTTAGGTTTGAATGATTGTGGCAAGGTTTTTTTTTCGAGAACATCCACCTAGACACTTAGAAGCATACGCCCAGGCGCTTATGTGTGAACGGCTATGGCAAGTTTTTTTCCGGGAACGTCTGCCCGGATGCTTAGGTACAAACGACCGTGGGGCAAGTTTTTTTTCTCCTTTTTTTTTCAAGGAACATCCTCTGGTGGACGCTTAGGTGTGAATGACCGTGCAAGTTTTATTTTCGAATTATTATTTTTTGTTGGTACGCCCAGGCGCTTAGAAGCGTACGCCCATCACTTTAGGTGTGAACGACCGTAGCAAGTTTGAAATTTAATTTGAATTTGGAGGAAAGCGATTGTTGAGTGGGAGACAACTAAGATTCCCTCATTAATGCAAGGTAGGTGGAAAAAGGCTAAAGTTAGAGGCTACCTCTAAATTAATGGTTTTTAACTAATTTAGAGGCACTCTAACTTAACTAAAGATTGATTCTTCTTAATCCCACTATTAATCACCTTTTAACCCTTTTTCTTTACTCTCTAATTACTCCTTAATGGTGAGAAATTTAGGGATGGGGATTTGATAGATGGATTAGCAATGTTTAGGCTAACCCAATGATGTGATCACCCCTAGTTGATCTCTCTAATCATGTCTCTAATTAACCCACTCAAAAAAGAGAAAAATTAGTTGATCTCTCTAATCATGTCTCTAATTAACCCGCTCAAAAGAGGAAAAATTAGGCAAATGAGACCTAATTAGCACTAATTCTCACTAAGTGGATTAGCAATGTTTAGGCTAACCCAATGATGTGATCACCCCTAGTTGATCTCTCTAATCATGTCTCTAATTAACCCACTCAAAAGAGAAAAAATTAGGCAACTGAGACCTAATAAACACTAATTCTCACTAATTGTGGGCTAATGAGAGTGGACTAGGCACGGAATTAAGTCAAGGCAAGTGTTTGGAACACTAACGCCACTCCAATTACTCCAATTGCAAGTAATTAGACTCAATTTTTTTATTTTTTGCTCTTAAGTCCACTAGTCACATTAACTAGTGATTAGTAAAAATTAAGACATTGTTTATGATTTTGTTTGGATTTTTTAGTGGATTAGGGTTTTATTTAACATTCCTAAGCTACCTATGTACACTAATCTAAAATAAAACATGTTTGGGAGCAAAAAATCAACAAAATACACTCTATGTTTAAGTAAAAACCCTCTTCTTTAAGCTCTCTAATAACCCAAATCTCTAGTTTTTTTAAAAAACCTAAACACTTACTAATCCTACTCCCAACCATAAGCTATGCACAAAATCAAAACAAAAACAATAATAAAACAAATTCAACAACTAAAAACCGAATGCCATAGATATTTATTTGGCACCGGGCTATGGAGACTCCGTCGAATTCGAATCAAAGAAGCTTTTGACAAATAGCGGATTGGCACTCCCCCGCAATGGCACTAAAGATGTTAAGCTCACCATTACGTGTTGTGGGAAGTTGCCTATCCGCGCCGAGATTGAGCTAGGCTCAATAGCTCCACCGTAGCCACTTGTCCTCACCGCCCTCTTCCCACACTCGTCACACTGAGGCGGTTGCTCTAATCCAATGAGTCGTGCAACCTCTCTATGAAGACGATCATGATGGTAGCCTAATCACTCAAGCAAGAGGGAGAGAAGAAGCAAGAGAGAACAAATGATTAGCAAACTCTAATCCTAAGCAGCACACCACACATGCTAGATTAGAGTTGCAAGAGAGAGGTAGAGAGAACACGCCACTTCTATTGCACAAATGGGAGAATGAGTTACAAACAAGAGAAATTGGCTTTTATAGTTCCAAGCCTTTTCCCACTAGGCCGCTGACCCGAGGTGCCCAAAACATAGTTACAAGGCTTTTCTCTATGGTTTGGTCAACTGACCAAGATTCTTATGTCAAAGCTCACTTTACGGCATTTCCCTCATCAAATGACGGGATTTACAATATAGTGCGGGCGCCCATTGCATAAGTGTGCGGACATAGTTGTCATAGGAATGTGTAAACCAATATGTGGTTAACAACAACGTACCGGTAGTCCTTAGAGGGCTAACGTGGCTGATAAATCACACTAAGGGTGTGATCAGCTTTGTTCACACCTAAACTTCCTAGAGACAGAAGGCTAACAAACCCCCTTGAAGTGAATGGTGTAAATTGATACAGGGTGTAGCAGACTATCTTGGTAGAGGAAATAAGTTTAGAGCTTGTTGGAAAGCTTCAAACTTCTCGTTGGAAAGGGGCTTGGTAAAACCATCTGCCACACTGACCTGTGTCGGCATGTAGGTCAAGGCTATCTCTCCATCATGAAGCCATTCCTTGACATAGTGATAATGCAACTCAATGTGCTTTGTCTGTGTATGGAATATTGGATTCCACAGCAATTGATAATGCGCTTTGACTGCCAACATAAAGGGTGGTAGCAAACAACTGCCCAATACCAAGATCAGCCAAAAGAAGGCGAAGCTAGACACATTCCACATTAGTTATGAATGATGCCATGTATTTAGCTTCACAGCTAGATGTGGCTACTATTGGCGGTTGCTTCTTGCTGAGCCAAGAGATGCATGAGTTGCTAAGAAGGATGGTTGACACTCTTGTGTCAGAACATCCTGCCCAATCACTGTCTGTGTAGGCAGATAAGCATAAAGAAGACTCGTTGTTATAAAACAATGCATAGTGCTGAGTGCCTTGGAGGTAGTGGAAGACACGTTTCACTACTTGCCTTGGAGGTAGTGGAAGACACGTTTCACTACTTGCCAATGTCGAGTGTCGAGACAATGCATAAACCTACTCAATTGTGGCTACTATCGACGGTTGCTTCTTGCTGAGCCAAGAGATGCATGAGTTGCTAAGAAGGATGGTTGACACTCTTGTGTCAGAACATCCTGCCCAATCACTGTCTACGTAGGCAGATAAGCATAAAGAAGACTCGTTGTTATAAAACAATGCATAGTGCTGAGTGCCTTGGAGGTAGTGGAAGACACGTTTCACTACTTGCCTTGGAGGTAGTGGAAGACACGCTTCACTACTTGCCAAGGTCGAGTGTCGAGACAATGCATAAACCTACTCAATTGTGACACTGCATACTGAACATCTAGATGGGTATTGCACAGATATATAAGACACTCGATGACAGGTGGCTACATAAAAAGGCTCAGAAGAATCCTCAATTGACAAGCAAAGACCAGGTTCCATAGGAGTAGAAACAGGTTTGCAATTTGTCATTTGCAAGCATTCCAAGAGATGTTGAATGTATCTTCGTTGAGATAACATGATGCCTTACTCAGTTAGAACAAAATGGATGCCCAAATAATAATATAGAAGACCCATGTCGGAAACGTCAAATGTATTCTGCATGTCAGTGAATGAAAGCTGTAATGTGCCCCTTGTTAGGGCTTGTTATGAGAGCAGATCGTCCACATAAAGATGGAGGATAAGGAGATGATCTTTTTTCGTGTGCATGCATAAAGAGTGCTTTCAGTGGGGCTAATCTGAAACAGGCAATAGAGTAAGTATGGATGTATCTTCTGATACTAAGCACGAGGAGCCTATTTAAGGCCATATGGTGCTTTGTGCAATCTGTATACCTGATGCTTTGCACCCTCCTGAACAAAGCGAGGAGGTTGTGTGACATAAACCTCTTCTTGTAGATCACCATTCAGAAATGCAGTTTTAATATCCAATTAATGTACGTTCCAATTAATGTAGTTTTAATATCCAATTAATGTATGTTCCAACCTTTATGTGTGGTTAATGCAACTAGAGTCCGAATGGTCATCATACGTGATGTAGGTGCAAAAGTCTCATTGTAGTCAATGACTTCCCTCTGGGAATAGCCCTTAGTGACTAATCGAGCCTTATACTGATTAACTGAATCGTCAAGCTTTCGTTTTAGCTTAAACACCCACTTGGTGGCTATAGCATGTTTGCCAGCATAATTCCCATGTATCATTTCTTGCAATGGAATCCAATTCTGAATGCATGGCTGAAACCCAATTGTCATCCTCCAAAGCATCAAAGTGAGAAATTGGTTCCTCATTTAGTGTAGTAGCGACAAGGGTTGTGTCGACAAAATGAGATGCATGTTTAGAGATAGAGTTGCTATCATGCAAAGTAGCCCTGAGCCAACGCGAAATCTGTTGAGAATCACAAATAGTTGCATCCTCTTCAATTAATGCATCACCCAAGACATCCAAATTAAAGGGTTGCTGATCCGGAGCAATAGGAATATTTTTGAACTGTTGAATTTGCTAATGAGCTGCAGCAAGTGGTTTGAGTTGGAGCCAAGGTGGGCTTAGAAGAGTCTGCACCAATACCAAACAAAGGCATCAATGTATCAAATATATCTGGAACATCAATATGGCTATAGCCAACAAGAAAGCTGGGGTTGAGATGCAAATTCATTAAAGACGACATCTTTGGATATAATCAGCTTTTGATTAGACAAAACATATAGCCGGTATCATTTGCTTTCACTGCTATATCCCACGAAAATACATTTCAAAGCCTTTATTTCAAGCTTATGTTTGTGTTGTGCCATTACATGCATATAAGCGATGTAGCCGAATACACACATATGAGTAATGACTATAACTATACCATTCCAATATTCATAAGCTGTGATAGATTTCAAGGCTTTAATTGGAGAGCAATTCAGTACATCATTGGCACACATGATGACCGCTTCAAGCCAAAATCTAAAAGGCAAATCCTTGCTTTTTGAGCATACATTTGGCCATTTCCTTGAGTGTATGATTCTGACATTCAGCTACACCATTCTGCTGTGATGTATAAGGAGTAGTACACTAATGAGAAATGCCATGGGATAGCATGAAAGCAGTAAATCATCTTGACAAATATTCGTCTGCATTTTTAATTAATAGGAAGAAACTAACGAAAAGTTGAGAAGGCATCTAATTTGACTTTCAGACCATACACCCAGCAGAAGCGTGTGTAGTCATAAATAAAACTTATGAAGTACAGATGTCCACCGAAAGAGGGAGCCCGCGTCGGACCATAGAGATCACTGTGAACTAGCCGCAAATGGGCGAGTAGCATGAATAATGCCATCTTTCAAGAAGAACTGATGATGTTTTTTTTCCAATATAAATCCCTTGCATACATGCTTTGTGGGGCAGCTGCATAGGTGGCAGCTCATGAACCATAGCTTGATGCTACATAAGAGATTGAAAATTTAAGTGACCAAACTGAGCATGCCAAAGCTCAGTGACACACTAAATATGTGGCATGGAAATAGTTAGAGCATCTGCATGAGTATCAATACTCCTTTCATACATGTCAAGTTTGTATAGGCCATTGCGCAGTGTACTAGATAAGAGAAGCGCATTTGAATGAGTTTTGTCTCGTGAATGGAACAACAATGATCAAAAAACTAAATTTTCAAGTCAGCTTTGGCAAGTGCTAAGACATAAAGGAGAATGCAGATTTCGGGTACATACAAGGTGTTAGCAAGAGTATAAGTATCCATAAAGCATGAAGTCAATTCCACATTACGAATGCCTTTGATGGCATAGGATGCATTGCTAGCACACCAAGCTATTCCACTTGACGAAGCATTGCGCAAGGTATAAAACAGCTTCTTGCATCATGAAGTAATGTGCTTAGGGGCACCGCAATCAAAGTACCAATCGGCATCTAACAAGGATGGACAAGAGGTAGGTAGATCATTGCACGTTACTGTCAGTGCATTGCCATCTTGTGCAAAATTGGCTTCCTCTGCATTGTCACTTATAGTGGTAGTCCTTGTTGCTTCCTTTTTCTCTCTCCTCCAGCTTCTGAAAAGACAACCTTCTAAAACATGACCAGGTTTTCGATAGTAATTGCATCTCTTCTTCTTCTTAGTTGACTCCTGTTTGGGTTTTGGGTTATCTGACTGGGTTGGTGCTTGGCCCTTAGGCTTAGCACATGATGGAGCCCCAAATTTGCCTTTTCCACTATGGGAGGTAGAAAATGCATGATCAAAAGCAAGCATATTATTCCGATTTCAAGGAGACTGCTCTTCTCGAAGCGAGAGAGCCACCAACTTATCAAAAGTATATAATCCGGAATTGCTCTTTATTAGGAGGCGGAGTGTGGTAGAAAATCCCTGATATGATTCAGGTAGGCCATTAAGAACAGTAGAGACAAGAGAACTATCTGGAATAACCTCATTAATATTGATGAGTTGTTTTTATAGATCCTTGACACGGGTCAGAAATGCATCCATAGATTCACCCTCTATGAGATGCTCCAAGTCAAGGATTTTCCGAAGATATGCAACTCTGGCTTCATTGTGGATCTAATATAGAGAGGCAAGGACATCCCATGCGCTCTTAGCAGAGGAACATGATCGGCTATGAGAAATAATTTTTTGTTTGTAGGAGAGGGCAATAAATGCATGTGGCTTTGCATCTTTGGGATCCCATTTGAGTTGTTCCGATGTAAGAGAAACAAGGCTGTTTGTAGGAGAGGGCAATAAATGCATGTGGCTTTGCATCTTTGGGATCCCATTTGAGTTGTTCCGATGTAAGAGAAACAAGGCTGTATACAACCAATAGAACCATATTCATTGGTTCTAGCAGCAGATCTAGAGGACGTTCTGATTCATTGGTTTCAGTAGTAGATGCAGGCCTAACAGCAGCACCAGATATATATACCCACAAGTTCTTGACCACTAGAACATGACGCATCATATATACCCACATGAGATAGTTGGTTCCATCCAACTTGTCCTCAATGGGTAGCATATTGAACAATTCATTAGTGTTCTCGAAGATGTTGCATAGTAAAGGAATATACAGATTGAAGGGTATTTGACACAGGGAGATTACCTACAAGGGAGTCAATGTACTTTAAATGTTGATAAAGGGTTACGCACACTTACCAAAAGCAGGTTGTTGAATCGGCAAGTGCGGAGTCGAATGGGAACGCTGTAGGTCAGAATCAGTTGACTCAAAGCAGATGTTGAATCAGCAAGTATGATGCTGACATGGAGTCAGCCATCGATCCAAAGGTGACATGGCGTCAACAGCTCTAAAGTTGACGTAAAGGGTTGTGCACACTTACCAAAAGCAGGTTGCTGAATCGGCAAGTGTGGAGTCGAATGGGAACGCAGTAGGTCAAAATCAGTTGACTCAAAGCAGATGTTGAATCAGCAAGTATGATGCTGATATGGAGTCAGCATCAATCCAAAGATGACATGGCGTCAACAGCTCTAAAGTTGATGTAAAGTCAGCAGTTCGTCCACAGATGTGTAATCTGATTTTCCAGAATGTGCAATGGTGCCAATGAGATAAAGAGAAATAGAAGCGGCAACAGAGTAAGAGCTCTGTAGCACTTTGAAACTTGTGTCGAGATAGTGTTTGGCACAGTGAAGAGCTATTGGCTAAGAAGTCAAACTCTAAACCCTAGGCACTGTCTTCAAGACAACACTGCTTTGATACTAATGTTGGATGTGAAAGGAGATGCTTTCGACAAACTCATCGAAAAAACATACACACAATCTCAGAGAGCCACAAAGCGATAGCATTAGCTCGAATGTACTTTATTGAATCTAGAGCGTGTGGAGTACAATGTACTAGTAGCCCTTAAAGGGCTAACGTGGCTGATAACACACTAAGGGTGTGTTCTCACAAGGAAAAAAACCCCTACTAGCACAGGGTAAAAAGTGCTCGTGTGATCAGCTCTGCTCACACCTGAACCTCTTGGAGGCAGAAGGCTAACAAGTCCTACTTGGAAAATGTTCCTTGTGATGATATCTATTACGAAGTGGCTCCCAATTGCTCTCGCATGAGCTTCACTCATAATTACTCCCGATCTTCTTGTGTGACACATTATCAAACAACCATATCTGATTTGAGTTGATATAACTCCTTTGATCATCATGACTGTCCATGATTTCGCACAATTTTTTTTCTCATGTTCTGGTCCACCTCATCTAAGAAAGTCTCGGTAGTTAATTAAGTATGAGATGATATCTTGCCATTGAGATTTATCAATGACTATCATGAAAAATTGAGCATCTAAAGTCCAAGATTATTTAAGACTCAATGGATAAAAAGAGTGGTGAAATCTCGCACACTTCCACTAAGAGTTCCACACTAAGAGTTCCAAAGGACAAAGGAGCAAGAGAGGAAACAACGAAAGACATCAAAACTCTCCGCGAAATAGACAGCTAGCTAGGGCTGAAATGAAGGCAATGTAATCATTGAGAGTGATGATGGGGAAATGGAGTCTTCTTCTTCATCGAAAGGAGCATCTAGAGATAAGATTATGGATATAGATACAAGGATTTCTTTGCCTAGGAACATGTTGATCTCTAAAGGCATGGATCCCAAGGTCTATTAACATAAGATATCATTAGTAATGGATGCTTGACCCATCCGTAATACAGAGGTACTAGATGAACTTGAACTTTGAAAAGAGGGTGAAGATTGATAATTTAGTAAAGGCATGGTTCATCACTAAGGTCTCTAAGAAATAATTAGTTATTTCCAATCGTGGTGGTTCCTAAGAAAAATCGGAAGTCAAGGGTTTGTGTAGACTACCACAAGTTGAATGCATAAATAGCCCTTCTTACTCTCGTAGTTCATTGTTGATACTATGCTTAATGAAGTTGATGAGCATGTAATGTAAAATTTTATGGATGGATAGAGTGGATATAATCATTTGAGGATGGCACCAATAGACATGTCGAGGACTACCTTATCACACAATGGGGTGCGTTTATATACAATGTCATGCCTTTTAGGCTATGAAAAGCTTGTCAATTTCATGGATGGATAGAGTGGATATAATCATTTGATCTCACAGCACCAATACACATGTCAAGGACTACCTTCATCACATAATGGGGTGCGTTTATATACAATGTGTCATGCCTTTTAGGCTGTGTAATGCTTGACAACATTTCAAAGGTGCATAATGGAAAGCTTCTTGGATTTCTTACACAAATTCATGCCTTTTAGGCTATACAATGCTTGATAACATTCCAAAGGTGCATGATGGAAACCTTCTTGGATTTCCTACCCAAATTCATGAACATATTCTTTAATGATTTTGTTTTTTTCCCAAAGATGGTTAAACACTTGGAACACTTGCAAGGGCTGATATTTAAGCAGTGCCCCTTTAATCCTTTTAAATATGTCTTCTCCATCTTTAAAGGGGAACTAGGGCACAAAATATCCCAGAGAAGGAATAAAAGCTTCCCCATCAAAGATTAAGATCATCCGAATGACTTCACCGACCAACATTACATAAGTGCAATAATTTATTTATTACATTAACTTTATCACATCAATTCCTGAGTTTGTTACATCAGCTCTATCATCAATTCATCCACGAGTTTGCAAAGATCACAACCCCTTTGTGCATGATGAGCTCACAAAGGCTAATTCAAAGTTCTGGTAGGGATCATAGGAAGAAGAAGAATTCCAAAAGCTAAGGGAGATGGTTATTTATAGCCCGATCCTAAGGCAGTGGAATATATTTTCTTATGTATATGTGGATGTATCAAGCAACTAGTTGAGCTTGGGGAATGTTAAACCACTAGTTGAGCTTTGTATAGTGTCACTTCAGAGTTTAACATGGTTTCATCAACTTGACCTACCATAAGGCGTGCTTTGCCATCTTACTTACTTATCTTTTATAAGATGGCACTGAAACATATAAAACAGGCGCTCTGCCATCTTATTTGCTTAAACAAGCACTTATCTGCTGTAAGATGGCATTGGAACATATAAAATGGCCTTACCTTAAGCATAATATTAAATAGGGAAAGTCTAGGGACTTTGTATATAAACTAGAGGCAAGACCATTTTTAAGTTTGGTCAGCTTAGTGTGAAATTTAGTCACTTGTCTATAAGTCATTTTAACGCTAATAAGCAATGGACATTGTGTGAAAGAGATCACCATCGCAAAGGCTATCTCTTTTTGCCTCTTCTTCCCCCACCTTTGTGAGACAGAACCATAGTAGGAATGTCTTTCTTCACCCCATTGGCAAAGAGCATTTCGGTGTGACAATAGAGTGAGGATGTGAAGAATGCACACACAGATCAATAAGTTGTAATTGCAACTCTAAGGTAAGGCCCAACGATACATGATTCATCATGGCTAAAGTAAGCTCTTAAGTGAATATATTTAGCACCACTAAATCAGACGGGGACTAGCCTAGGGCTTAGCTCCGTTCTTCTGTGAATATTGCTTGGTGTTGATTAGGAGGTTACACTCCAAAAAACACACAGTTTTGAATCTCTGGATGTGTTTAGTTTGTTATTTTTTATGTTATTTAAGGTTTATTTACAACAAGGCATTGAATCTTTGAACATCACCATAAACTTTATGAAATGGATATTAAATCGCCCTATTTTTGGGTGAAGCTCTAGTGAAGAAGCAAGAAAAGGACAAGGAACCTTAAGGTTTACTCCCTCAGGAAGTGGTTAAACCTTATCAGATGCCACAATGTTTCAAACATTTTGTGTCGATTTGGAGCTGGGTTTATCCCAAGTTGACCATGACTAATAAGCATCCCAACAATCACAGTTACTCTTTTAATGTACCATTAGGGACAACTGTTCCTCAAAACACCCAACAACAAGCACACAGTGTGCAAGAAAGACTCCCACCTTCTCAAGGAGCCCACTATAGAACCTTCTTCATTATAGAACCAAGTCCCAACTCTTCATAGTTTGGAAGAGGAACAAGGAACTATATAACCTTCTTCACTATAGAACCAAGTGATAGCTCTTCATAGTTCAGAAGAGGAACAAGGAACATGTGTAAGGGTAAAGAACAAACGTCTAGGACTATCTAAAACTAAAGGGGTCCACAAGGGCATTCACATAACATGTCGCACGAGCCTACAGCCTTAAAAGCCAGGCCAATGTACAAGTGCCATTGGAAACTGCACTGCCCAAACCCATTGGGGAAGAAATCCCAAACCTTAAAATAGAGAATTTTGTGCAGCCACTCCCTTATATTCCATCGCTGCATGTGTAAGATTCCTCCCTCCAGCTTTTGAGCTATAAAGGTGTAAGAACCTCCCCTTCTGTTCTTGTAATTATTCCCCTCTCTGAAATAGAAGAAATTATTGGATTATGGTCCAATTAAGGTTCCTATGGGCCAATTGGATTAATCCAAGTGCTGGGATGAGATAAACCTAAAAGAATAAAAGAAAATACCCAAAAATGAGTAAATGCTCACATAAGATGAAGAGTTGACTGAGTACAAGGTTTATTAGTTAAAAATTATGAGATATTACTAAAAAAAAGAGATATTTTGGTATAATGATGCATTTTGACACCTTGGTAAGGAAAGGGGGACTCTTGAGGTAGGTGCCTCTTTCACATGTGTGGAAGGGTTTTTAATTCAAAAAAATTGTGATATTTTTATCTCTCCTCTCTCCTGGATCAAACCAAATAAAAAAGGGAGCCAAACTGGTCCAAATCTTGTCCAAATTGAGTCAAACTGAACCTGGAAAATTCTAGAACCCAGTTGGACTTGGTTAGTGGCCTCCCTCACCTATAAATAGACCCTCAGTCATTTGTAATGAAACATGGGAGCTATACCATGCCAGAATCTTATTAAAATAATCATATTTTCTATTATCCCTTAAAATTTTCTCTCTCTTGGGATCTTGGAGCTCTCTCTCTCTACAACAACTCTTGGAGTTGCTCTTCTCCTCTTGGTGGACCAATTGATTGGTCGGGGGATTCACTCTGCAATTAGAGAATGAGGTCAAACTTGGAGGTAAAATCATTTTTTATGGTTTTTTCTAATTTTCTCAATAACTTTCTTCTTCTCAACCCCTCTCAAGTTTGAGAAGCTTTCTAAATGATTGTTTTAATTCAAATCAAGCTTTCCCTTAAAGTCTTAATGTTTAATTAAGAAAAAGTTAATCTTTATGCTTATTTGTAATGCTTTCTTTAAGTAAATCTCTCTCTCTAAAAGAATAGCCATCTTATGGCTAAATCCCTTGGAAAAGGATGCTTCTCAATGATAGTCTCTTAATTCAAAGCTAAACTCTAGGCTTGTTAAGCTAGAGATTAAGAAAATGATATTTTCATGATTTTGTGCTATTAAAATAATGGTAAATTCTTTTAGATTGTTTATTAATGGTAAATTCTTTTAGATTGTTTATGAGTAGTTGAAAACTACTCTAATTCGTTCTAAATAAGAAATGGATTATCCTAACAATTGGAAAAAAGAGGAATGTTGAAATTAGCTTAATCTAGTGAGATAATCATAGTTATGTTTAATTTTATGGTTAAAATTATGATTTAAATTCATAGTTTAATTATGAGCATAAAAGAGGAACTACTATCATATTTTCATTACAAGCTTTTATTCTTTAGAAAAAAATTGAGAATTACCAATAATAGCAGTGAAGCTATGGTAAAATTTTCAGAAAATAATACATATCTTATTTTTATGTATAATGCTAAAACAGGACTTCCTACCATATTCTAGGATTGGACATCCTATGCAAAAAGAATGATTTTCATCATATTCATGAGAAATAAATTTTTGTAATTATACATAATTAATTGATTATGAGAAAAGAGTAAATTTTGGTAAATTTATTTTTATGCAAAAAGAGGAATTTCCATGATATTTTAGATCCAAGTAATTAAATAGTAAAAGATGATTTTTTGGCATAATTCAAATTATAAGTATTTATCAAAAGTGAAATTTTGAGCATTATTAATTTTATTGGAAAATATGGGTAGAATTGATTTTTGTAAATCCCATGAATCTTTTACTCAAAAGAATAATATTGAATATATTTCACTTGAGAAATTTGAGAAAGAATATGAAAATATCCATCGAGAAAAAGTACCTTTAACTAGGCCAAGCAATTGGCAGAAACTTAGAAAAGTCCCATCGGTATCGAAAGTAGAAAACAGTATTAAAAGAGGATGTGATAAGATGTGATGTAGAGCCGAATGAATGTAAATGAATGTGACAAGATGTAAATGGATGCGATGTGATTAGATGAGATGTGAATGTGATAAGAGGAGATGTAAATGTGATGTCATAAGATGTAAAGGCGATGTGATAAGATGTGAATGCGATGTGATGAGATGTGATGTGATGTGATGTGATGTAAATGGATGTGGATGTGAATGTGGATGTGATGTGATGTAAATGGATGTGGATGTGGATGTGGATGTGGATGTGATGAGATGTGATGTGATGTAAATGGATGTGGATGTGGATGTGATGAGATGTGATGTGATGTAAATGGATGTAGATGTGGATGTGGATGTGGATATGATGAGATGTAATGTGATGTAAATGGATGTGGATGTGGATGTGATGAGATGTGAATGAGATGTGATGATATGTGAATGGGTGTGATGTGATGTAAATGGGTGAGAATGAGATGTGAAGTGATATATGTGCATGTGAATGAATGGATGGATGTGGATAGATGTGAATGTGAATGAATGGATGGTGTGGATAGATGTGAATGTGAATGAATGGATGGATGTGGATGAATGTGTGATGAGATGTGAATGGATGTGATGAGATATGGATAGATGTGAATGTGAATGAATGGATGGATGTGGATGAATGTGATGAAATGTGGATGAATGTGATGAGATGTGAATGGATGTGATGAGATATGGATAGATGTGGATGTGATGTGATATGGATGGAATGAATGTGATGTGATAAGGATAGATGTGGATGAAATGAATGTGATGTGATAAGGATCGATGTGAATGGAATGCATGTGATGTGATGTGGATGCAATGAATGTGATGGATGTGAATGGGTGTGATAGATGTGAATGGGTGTGATGGATGTGAATGGATGTGATGAGATGTGAGTGGATGTGATGAGATGTGAATGGATGCGATAAGATGTGAATGTGATGATATCTGAATGGATGTGAATGTGACGTGATGATATCTGAATGGTTTCCAGGTTCTATGAGCTAGGAACTATTAAAAAGACCCCTAAGTGAGCAGGTGGTGAGCGTTCTGGTTGCCAATGATGCCATAGGTACGCAGGGGAAGAAATGAATGTAATACTTGATTATATTTTCGGGTACAATGAGCTAGGAACTATTGAAAAGGTCCTTGAGTGAACAGGTGGCGAGCGTTCTGGTTGCCAATGATGCCATAGGTACACAATGAAGGAATGATTGTAAATTAGAATTTAAGCTAGATATTTTGGAGGATTATAATCAGTGATACTATGGTTTCATTAAAAGATTGTTTTAAAGACAGCTGAATCTGTGAAATAGGCAATTTCATATTGGGTGTGTAAGTGGTGTGACTATCTTGAAGTTTGCTTGAAGCGCCGGCTAGGGGGCCTGGGAACTCTTTTCCTTGGTACCTAGGGCAAAACATAACCAAATTTCTAAATGGATCCTATCACTACAGTGGTTAGGTGGTTGGTTAACCCATGGGATTGGATGGGGTTAGGCTGGACTGATGGATCCCTAAAATGAGACTCAATTCTATTAAGTTACGATAGTTGAAGTAAATCTTGGATAACCCTTGTTCTATGGAAAAGAATCAACGGCTGTGCCTCTTGATGAGGAAAAAAGCGTTGGATGATCCAAGTGCAAGTCTCTTCTTTGATGTGACCATGAGACTTACGGGTTCGGTAGGATCAGTTTGGTTAGTGAAGACCTTGACTACGTTAGAATAAAATATCCCAAAGGAATCGCCTATGTCTGCTGGACGAGGGAAGTTTTTTCGAGTTCGGTTTTGGAAGAACCGAGGGATTAGTGTCGTCTGTGGTAGACGAGGCCCCGAGTGAGAGGCTCTGCCTTGCGCAAGAAGTACTACTTTCGCTGCTCATATTCTTAGTTCTCATCTTCCCCATCCAACATCTTATTACAAGCTCTATAAAATCATTAAAAAAAAAAGCTGGACGGGAAAAAAAAAGTGCACGCACAAACTTTCCTATTATAGGTTTTAGGCCGTTGCGATCATTCGGCATAACCACAAGACAAAAAAAAAACAATTTTTGATAGTTAAGGGACCCACCTTAATTATAGGAAACCACCTCTGGTCGGTGAGAAAAATATTATTTCTTTTTGTAGTAGTATTTGAGAGTGCTTAAAGCCCACTTTAGACATACTTTGGTAAAAAAATCAATTAATAAATTAATCCAAAAAAATAACCTAAAACATCTCCCTAGCCCTAAAACAGTCTACAATGATACGTAGTTACGATCTGGGTGTGTTTAAGAGACATATTTAGAGAAAACTGTGTCGACCCAATTAGGCTCTTATCAACCCACCTTTATCTCAAGACCCTCTTCAAGAACGAGATTCAATATAGTATAGGGCCCGAGACTCTCAAACAAGTAGTGACACTTCCTTCGATCGTGGATCAGTGTGAAAGGGATATTGGACCAAGGGGGAGAAAACCCCACTTAAATAATAAACGCTAAACCTGCCACCCACCACTAGCTTGATAGGCCGCATGACCAATTACTTTAGACTGTAGCCTCTGTACTTAACCACGCAACATATCAATTTGGGGATGAGGGAGTTTGGCTATCATAAAGGCCGTATGTATTGGACATGTTGTCCAAGTATGGGATGGCTGATTGTAAGTTAATCTCGGTGCCATTAGATCAAAATGGCAAGCTTAGTGAGGATGCAAGTTATGTGTTGGAGGATCCCACTATGTACATGAAGATTGTGGGAAGTTTGATCTATGTCATGATTAGCTTAAGGCCACACCTAGGGTCACCTTACAAATGAGCACCATGCATGTAGAAATCCCTATGCATATGGGACCAATCTTGACTAGGAACCCTATGCTTATAGGCCAAAAGCTTACCCAAACCTTAATGCCAGATGGTGCGACGGTAGAGGAGGTGCAAGAAGTAGAAGCCCTAATCTAAGTTGTTAGGGCGAAAGAGGAACAAACCTTAGGTCGAGCCCAACAACGATTTTAGCGTCCCAAACTACACCAATTATATGTAAGCCAATAAGCTGCACCAATTGTCCATGTGATTGATAGCCTAGAGGGTGTCGGACCACATGAATTTATATCCAAGGTGGATCTAGGTGTAAGATTCTCAGACACATTACTACAAACTCAGAGAGCTAGGAATTTGATGCAACCCAAGAAACCTTGATGGACCTACCTAACAGGCATTATTTAAAGTGTTAGCTGAAAGGAAATTAAGCTAGGAGGTAATTAAGTAAACCATCTCTACTTTCACGAATGAGGAAGAGCGACTTCAGAATGTGATGGAATGTATTTAGGCTATTGTAGATAAAGAGAGGCTTAGACAAGCTTCACCATGCAACTTCCTGTGACACAAGTTGGGATAAGTAATGCATGAGGTCCTACCTTAAGTGAGATGAAGACACCATCTCACTTAACCCCTAGTAATCGCACATATGTGGTAACACCTAGCTACATGATGAACCAAGCCCCGACTATTGATGTTGTTCCTTAAGGTTACACGGGCTTCACATTGAGACCGCATATCGAGCTGCTACCTGCCATAGTTAAGAGAAGAAGAGAACTAGGTGTTGTGCATCAAGAGAGGAGAAAGTGGAGCTGTTGTTGTGAGCTTATACTTGCAGAGGCTGAAGAGAGAGGCAAAAAGAGGGAGTCCACCATTCCTTGTGCATCATAAAGAAAGCAAGAGCGTGCTCGCCTGCAGAGCAGTCCAAGAAGGCAAGAGGCTACCACACATCCAGAGCACAGCCAAAAGAAGGGAAAAGCACAAAATCTACGCAATAGAGTGGAGAGAGAGAGAGAGAGAGAGAGAGAGAGAGAGGGCATGTGAACTACAGAGCCGGCTACTGCAAGTAGTGAGCGTGCCGCATAAAGAGAGAGGAGGCCTAGCGCAACGTACAGAGAAGAGAAGAAAACAACCAACCAGCATGCAGCTATGAGAGAGAGCTTCACACTGTGACCTACAACAACGATCAAGCGGTCGTCAGATTAAAGATAAGGTTATTATTATTTTATATAAAAAATATTTTTTTAATAAAAAGGAATCACCACAAGACCCTAAAAATTGGGTGTAAAATATCTTATTTAAGAATCATCGAGAGAGAAGCTCTTTCATCAAACAAAAATTACACTAAATTTTTCATGTTAAACCATGAGTCAAAAATCATTCTAAAGACCAGCCAAATGAACACGCTAACATGTTTTTGTGTGAAAGAGAAGAATGCAACTTGTGTAAAAATGTTGCAACCACATGATTATTGAAGCGTTTATGTGCAAACAATAAATGGAAAAGTGCATCTAGTTCACATCAAAGGAGCAAGACCAAAGAGCCGACAAGAAGAAGTAGACATCATCAATAAGAAGAACAAGAAGTGGAGTCAAGGTTAAAGTAACCAAGAGGCTACCACGACATCAACATCAACATGAGCAATAATCAAGCTACCAACCACTATCCTAACCTAAATCATATATTGTAAAAGCCGCCACCAAATGAGTAGGCAAATTTGTATGTTTTGAGCACACTTGACCACCTCTATGAGTACCTAGAGAGCACCTAGGGGAAGTGATGCAAATGTAAAACACTCAACCACCAGAGAGGAGCCAAAGTAGCACCCTGGGGGAGTCAAAATCAAATTGACCATGTATAAAGTAACCTTTGAGCTTGAGAGTAACCAAGCCAAAGAACCTTTGAGTTACCCAGCCAGTTAGAAATAAAGGGGGTGAAAATATGTTGTAAAAACCAACATCCAACCACCTTGAGTATCCCAAAGATTTGGCACCAATGGGGGGGGTGTTGAGAAATGTGGTGCCAAAGAGCACAAAGAAGAGATAGGAAGTAAGTTGACTAAGCTAAATAAGAGCAAATCATAGCATGCAACCACATGAGCAAAGGAAATTATCCCACATTGATGTACAAGCCCAAGGGTGTACTCCTCATATAAAAGGAGGCCATTTCAAACAATGAAATCATATCACTTGCACTTATCTTAAGTCTCTTTATATATCCAAGCTAATTCGTCTTGGTGTCTAATTATACTTGAGTGTATCTTAATTAGCACGCACTCATGATGAGTTTTCTTCATTTCTATCCACCTTAGATTAGTGATCTCATTAGTGTAGGATTAGTTTATAATTAGGTAGATGTCTTGTCATTAGGAGAGCGTGATCCATGATTCTCAACAATACAAAGGAAGCTCGACCCTATCACAAAATCTCACACACTCACTCTCTCACATGCAAGCAAGAAAGCACACATAAGAGCTCAAAAAAGTAAGCAAGCAACAGCATAAGATAATAGATAGAGAAGAAGAGTACTCTATTGAATTACTATAAAAGAATGAGTTGTGATAGTTACATTTTACCTCCTATGTGTGGCTGTTGCTAGGGTTTACACTCTTGGGCGGCCAAAGTTAAAATTAGGTCCTAGGGCTCAACTCTAGCTTGTGTAACACCTAATCCACAATAGTACTATACCTAAAATCTAGTGGTGTGCCTTTAATAGATAAGCAGTGTGAGC
Source organism: Cibotium barometz (assembly GCF_041138505.1). Lineage (NCBI taxonomy): Eukaryota > Viridiplantae > Streptophyta > Polypodiopsida > Cyatheales > Cibotiaceae > Cibotium > Cibotium barometz. The sequence goes on from NC_141053.1 coordinate 1,090,951, forward strand.
ACACGCATAAAATATACAATCCATGGTTTTCAAGTGTTGTGGTCCAAAGGTGGTGAAAATGATACAGTGCCTGGCATCAATGCCATAGAGGTCTCGAGCAAGGGTTAACATACCGCCTTCCTGATGTAGATTCCATCCTTGGAATATGTTGATGAAGATATGTTGGGCTGTATGCTAGATGCATGTTGGCGTTGGAAATGTCTGAGGTCTTGTAAGGTCTACAAGGCAACATGGTATAACCAGTAAGGTGTTCCTGTGGAAAATAATTAAAATTTAAGCATCATGTAAATACCTAATTAAGAAATGAGAAAATATTATTATGACAAGTCAATTTTATTTCGTTAAGGATAATATTATTATGATAGGTCAATTTTATTTAGTTAAGGATAATATTAAGATTGGTCCGAATTTGATCTAAACCGAGACAAAGCAAAGAGCATGCCTTGGGATATGACCCTGGTCTCTATACTATCACTTTGGTGAAACCATCTTTATCTTTTATCTAGCCTTATAAATGAAATTGATAAGTGATTATTACAAGCTTTTGCCTTTGAAATATTATTATTTTATTTATTTATTAAGAAGATAAAAATGTAAAAGTAGGGCACCACCTTGCAGAGATCTAAGCAATAGCCAAGAGACCTCATACAAGAGTATCTAAGAACCGCTAAGTATCTCTATAGCTATGGTTAAAAAATAATAAAATAAAGCCCTTTATTGGTAGGCCTTTAGCCACAAGGTCCCATCCCATGGAGATCAAGGCTACAGTCCCAAGGTTCCATCACTAAGAGCCAAAAGTTCTACCTAGATTGCAGATGGTGATGGTATTTCGTTTAAACTACTTTCACTTTCACAATTCACCAAGAAGGCTCTATTCTAACTAAAGAGGGCACACTAAGAAAGGTGGAGTACTTGGCATACTCCTTTGGCATACTTTAAAGTCGATCTCAGAAAGCATTGAACTAAGACCAAATCTTGAATGGTTATCCAAGTAATAACTAGAAAAGTGATAGACTAGTCACATAGAACAATGCAAGCAAGCACTCAAATAGACATGAAATGGAGAATCATAAAAAAGATTGAAATTGAAAATAATAGCGTTAGTATAGGATGGGTTTAGAATACACCTTGTTAGTTGTATGGTTGGAAAGTCAGTCTTGCGAATTGTACTTGCAATGTTGAGAACTTCCCTTGCGCTACCTCTACGATTCTTAAAAAATCTTCAAAAATTAACGCACCAGATCATCACATTTGATAGCCATAACTTATATGTAGGGTCAGACTTAATGTTGATATTATCCGAGTGTTTGAAAGACCTATGAGTCTACCCACAAGTTGATTTGAGTCATTGATTGGAAGCTCATCATCCTCATAGTTTGATTCTAATATATATGCCTCTGTAGTGTACAAGGTAATGGGTTGATCACATTCTCACTGTGATATGGCATGGGTAGCTACCGCTAGCTAAGCTGTTTAGGAAATGACAAATGACCCACCATGCTCTAAAAGGGACAAGGAGTCAACAACATTATTTCATAGAATGACGATGTGAGTGTGTAAGCTATTGCCCTTCTCCCCTGCTCTACAAGCTCTTTCTATATATTCCTTAGTTGATGGGGTCCTCCCACTGGGTAAAGTACACTCACGTTATCATATCATTGTGTTCTCTCCTACCATGAACTGTAAGAGTCCTGTCCCGTAATGCCTAAAATAAGTTCTACAGTGCTAGCATATGTAGGACGATGTGAATAATATACAATGCCCATATCTAAGACATGGTGCAAGGAGATGCCAAAGAAACCAAGTGTACATTCATGGCAAAAGAGGTGGAATACCTTGGTCACATTGTGAGGCATTGATTGCATAAAGGTGAACCCCAAGAAGGTGGAATGTGTGAAGAATTGGCCTACTCCCACCAATCTCACTCAAGTGAGGGGATTCTTAGGTCTCTCATCATTCTATCACTGGTTCATTGAGAGGTATGCACATATAGCAGCTCCTTTCAAGGATAAGTTGAAGAAAGAGGCATTCTTTTGGGATGCAATGGTACAAAAGAGTTTTGATGAGCTGAAAAGAATGTTTACTTCAGCACCTATCTTGGTATACCCGGATTTCTCCAAGCCCTTCACTATTAGAGCAGATGCATGTGGAAGAGGCATTGGTGTGCGATGTTGTATCAAGATCATGGAGTCATTGCTTTTGTGAAAGCCACAAATTTGATGACAAAGAGATGGAGATGCATGTGTTTGATCAAAAGATGATTGCCATTTTGCATGCAATCAAGAAGTGGCATCACTATCTTTATGGAAGCAAATTCTATGTGCGAAGTGACCATAGGGTTCTTCAATTCTTCCTATCTCAATCAGACCTATCACCTAAGCAAAGAAGATGGTTGGCTACCCTTCAACAATATGATTTTGAGATCACATATACGAAGGGAAAGGAGAATGTGGTGGTGGCGGATTCATTCTCTAGAATGTGGGCATGTTCTCTATTGGCCATCACGGAAGTGCATAATGATTGGGTTGAGGAGATTAAAGAGGAATATATGCTTGATGATGAGGCTTCACAAATAGTGAAGAAATTACAGCATTGTGTTCGTGATGATTTACCTCATTTTCAATTACGCAATGGTCTCCTCTATTATAAGGAAAGGGTGTATCTTGTACTCCACTCATCCTTCAAGAAAAAGGTCATGGATGAGATGCATTCTACTCCCATGGTGGGACATTTGGGTTTGTTCAAAACCTATGATGCTATAAGGAAAAGTTTTCATTGGAAATGCCTATGGAGGGAAGTCAAAGAATATGTTGCTAAGTATATGCCTTGTCAACTCAACAAGGATCCCACACACAAGCCCGATGGTTTGCTTCAGCCTTGACCCACTCCGGAGGGTAAATGGATGCATATTGCTATGGAATTCATTTACTAGCTTGCCTTCTACCAACCAAGAGGGGATGGGACAGCATCTATGTGGTGGTTGACTGATTGAAAAAAGCTACCCATTTTGTACCAACAAGTGAGACACTCAGCATCTATGGTGGCACACCAATTTATGGAAAATGTGTTCTCAAGTTGTATGGTATGCCGCAACAAATAGGGAGTGATTGAGATGTGAAGTTTATGGGCGCATTTTGGCATACATTGTTTGATAGCATGGGCACTAAATTGACTCCTAGTACGGCCTATCACCCAGAAACCGATGGTCAAACCAAAAGGATCAATAAGTGGCTTGAGACTTACTTGGGGCATTATTGTTATGAAACGCAACATGCATGGGATGATTGGTTGTATTTGGTGGAGTTTGCCTACAATAGCACCTATCATAATAGTATTGGAATGCCACCTTTTGAGGGTATGTATAGCTATAAGGTGCATGTACCGATTGTAGCATTCAAGCAAGAGAATGCAAGGGATGAAGTGGAAAGAATGCAAACTCGTTTGCAAACATGCAAAGAGAACATCAAGAAGTCTCAAGAGAAGATGAAGCATTATGAAGATGCACATTAAAGGCCATTGGAATTCAAAGAAGGAGACTTTGTGTTCTTGAGGATACCTAAGACTTGATATGGATCTCTCGAAGGTAGTACCAACACATAGCTTGCACACCATTATTATGGGCCATACAAAGTATTGATGAGGAGAGTTGGTGAAGTGGCTTATTAATTGCCACTTCCATCTACTACAAGAATACATGATGTCTTTCACGTATCACATTTTAAGGCATATGTTGGGCCTGAAGTGCAAGTATTGGATGAGCTTCCACCCATGAGTGAAGATGGCATGGTGGAGTACATACCTGAGAAGGTGTTGGGAGAAAGAGAGAAGGTGTTATGCAACCGCACTTTGCGTGAATACCTTATCAAGTGGAAAGGTTTACCTCAAGATGAAGCAACATGGTAGCTCGTCTCTATGTGGATGGAGACACCTCAAGATGAAGCAACATGGTAGCTCGTCTCTATGTGGATGGAACACCTCCAAGGTGCATTCTTAAGCCAAAATAGGAAAAAATAACTTGTTGTAATTTACTGTTATGAGGCATAAAAGAGGCTTAAATGGATGCAATTGACATATACACTTCTTAGCTATGATTGGCAATGTGTTCGGGAGCATTTCATGAAGTTTTCGTGGTCTCAAAGGCTCAAATAATGCTCTTTTGGACAGCTTTGGCCTCAAGTGATTCATGTTGATGCTTATGCAAACCTTCCATGCTATGGTTCTACTTTGAGCATATTTCGAGGACGAAACATATTTGGGTGGGGATGGTTTGTAATGAAGCGGTGGACACATAATTGTGGACATAAGTTGTACATATGAGGCTAATGGCCAAGTATAAGTGTATTGGGCCAAAGGGCCAATTGTAATTGAGGGCCATAGGCTTATGGGCCAAAGGCCAAGAGGGGGTGGACACTGATAAGTGTGTGTGAAAAAGGAGCCATGGTATATAGGCCAATGTGATTAGCTAATCACAAATTAACTCATACTAATCAAATTTACAAGCTAATCAGCTTTCATAGCAATCTTGCCCTTCTCCCTACTCATGGATGGTGCTCCTACACCCCTATTGTCACTCCATGCTTTGAGTAGCCATAGCTAGTTCTTTGCACATGCCCCCCACTATTGGGGACTCCCATCATTTGCTACCATTATTCCTAACCATATGACAACGGGGTAACATGTTCTAATATGCTAGCTTTTTCTTCAATTCATCTTTTTTTTTGTGTGTTTAAGGGTACCACGACCCTAATGACCCTCTTCCCTATGCGACTTAGTGCCAAGAATCCCGTGTGCATCTTTTTGTTTCTAAACCAAATGTTGGTGCAATATGGAGTAGAATATGACCTATTGCAAACACAATCAGAGCTCATGCCTTGACTTACCTCTTGGTCTACTTATTGTTGTTGCTTTGCCAATCCTCATCACTCAACAACCCAAGGAACCTTCAACTTTTTCCACCTCTATAGCCAGGAGCACTAAGAAGCTAGCCACATGAGCTACAACAATAGAACAAGTCAACATGTGTAAAAAGATTATACTTTTTTTTTCAAGGAGGAGAAAGAAGAAGAAGCGAGAGAACACTTAGCATTCCCAAACCAATGTCAACATGGGGAGAATCAGTCAAAGAGCACCAACATAAGGGCATCAATCTACAACCAAAAACCACGTGAGGAATGAGAACTCCCATTCTTGTTCTAACGGTTGCCTCCTTGTTCCTCTAAAATGCCCCTTGCCACTTGCTTTACTAATATTTTTATTTTATCATTTCTAACCTCACACTTACTACCATCACTTATTAACCATTTCAACACTAATAGGAGCATTGGTGATCGATTGCTTCAAAAATTAGGATCTATGATACCCAAAAGTTAGGAACTCACAACCCCAAAAGTGTGCACAGGGATATGAGGTCCCCCTTATAAATCCAACCCATATACTTCTTTATAGGGTATGATATACTTGCATGTGGGATTAAGGTCTAGGCATGCGAGGTGTCCAATGGAGGGAGTGCAAGATTTAACCAACACCCCCCCCAAAGCATACCCCCAACATAATGCTACAGATGGAACAACCTCGATCACGACACTATTAGGAACCCACAGGCACAGATGAATAATGAACACCATCAATAAGAGGTGCCCTCCCCACCATGAACCCACAGGCACATATGAATAATGAACACCATCAATAAGAGGTTCCCTCCCCACCATCAATAAGAGGTGCCCTCCCCACCATCAACATGAGGAGATTCTAACTAGCCACCCTATCACTACACACAATTCCTCCTCAGCATGTGCAAAATGAATGCACACCACGAGATCCACACACATAACGGCATGAGCAACATCGGGCATAAACTAGCTTTGATATCACTGATGGGAACTAGATGAGGGTCACATGGAGGGGGCCCAACCCCTCTCACATAGCCACCTTAGGGAATCACAACCCCAAAATCGTGCACAATTCCTCCTTAATGGGTGCAAAACGACTGGCACAACAGTAGGCAACACACCATGAGATCTACAAACAAAAGGGCACAAGCAACATTGGGCATAAACTAGCTCTGATACCACTAATGGAAATGGACAAGGGTCGCGTGTGGAGGGATCCCAACCCCTCATGCTAGCCACCTTAGGGAACCCCCAAATGCTTGCATGGGGATATGAGGTCCCTCGAGCCCGTATGCCCCTGTATAGGGTATAATATACCGGCATATGGAAGGTCCAAGTTGCCACATGTCTAATGGAGGGAGTGCAAGATTTAGATAGCATAAACAAGGATCTATTAGACCATAACACAACAAGTGGCACCTTGTGGAATCAAAGAATGCAACAACAAGTGGCACCTTATGGAGGCAAAGAATGTCGCTATAATTAAACAAGTTGCCATTACAACAAGGTCCAAAAAGCAATGATTGAAGATTACACTATTGTAGTTAAGTCTTTGTGGGATTACTTACATTATCATTAATTGTGTAGAGAAATCTCTTAGCAATTCCCCCTTCAAAGCCTTCATGTAGAAAACGTATGTCATATTCAACTTGATGAAACAAATCGTAAGAAAAATCATGAAAAGAACATTTTTACACATTTATATAACCTAGGAAATCTAACAATTTATATTCATAGTAATAATTCTTGTAAATTTCCTTATTCACTTCTCAAAGTTAAGGTTTACCATAGCCATATGACCAATAAATCTTTTTGGGACCAATATATATATATATATATATATATATATATATATATATATATATATATATATATATATCAAAAGGCATTACAACTTGTCAACATTACAACAACTTATTTATTATTCAAGCCCTGTTTAGCAAACTGCAGATCAAATCCCATCTATCTTCCTCGCATACAAAAGAAGATTTTTCCCAAGATATCTGATATCCAAGCTGAATGCAGATTTCAACCATAGCATTAGTGGTACATCCTCTGGGTAATTGTTTTTCCAACACATCCCCTTTCTTGGACCAAATTTTGATTGTAGGTCTAGTGCAAGTTGGGTTTTCAATAAAGGCAACAAAAGTGTAGTTTATCTGCTTCACCTTCATGTACCATCTCTTGGTCTTTGGTCCATACTTAACTGGTTTAAATTTCAGCTTCATGTACCATCTCTTGGTCTTTGTTCCAAACTTAACTTGTTTAAATTTCACCTTCATGTACCATCTCTTGGTCTTTGGTCCATACTTAACTGGTTTAAATTTCAGCTTCAGCTTTGAGAGGCCTTGAAAATAGATAAACTAAACAGTTAGGCAAAGCCCAATATGAGTGAAGATATCTCCCAAGAGTAAAGGTCAAGAGATGGTTTTCTGCAGGGCCTGAATCATCTGAATCAACTCCTCCATACTCAATTTCTTAACCAAACATATGGACCAGCACATACATATACACTTATGCATCAACCCTATTACATCAATTCCTATGTCACAAGCCTTTTGAAATACAATATAGTTCGTGGAGTTCCAAATCTCCCATAAACAACAAAATCTGATTATGTTAAAAATCAGATCAATATGTCCATCATTATGAGAAATGTAGTAGGAGAGAGGATAATAGATACAAATGGAAAACCTTTAATAACAAAAGAAAGCCTGATGGGTATCTTTTTAAGTTGACTAAGGGGAAGAGGGGCAAGGAGGTTATGGGTAGGGTTCTGGATGAAAATTGCCAAGGGATAGAGGGGATTAGTTTAATTGCCAAAAAATGGGTAGTTTAGGCTCAACTCTCAGCCTTAAAGAGCATTATTCAGCCAAAAGATTTCAAGTCGAGGCCAAATTGCTAGAACAAGTTAGCAATATATTGGATCCTGGTAAGGCTAAGTGTGTGGAGATAAATATTGAGATAGATGAATGCTGGGATGCCCTTCTAAAGCTGGGAAGAGATAAATCTCCTAGGTGGGATGGATTCTTTGTAGAGTTCTTCATTGCCTTTTTGCCATCACTAAAGAAATTAGTTTTATGTCATGCAATTTGGATAAGGATCAGAAGAAAGGGTTGGTGAAACTCATTCCTAAACAAGATGCTTGTGATAGATTTAACCATTGGAAACCCATTACACTGTTGACTGTTATATACAAAATGCTGGCCAAATCATTGCCATAAGGATCACCTCTGCTCTACAAGAAGTCATCTCTAAGAAACAACATGGTCTTATCAAAGGAAGGTAACATTTATGCTACCATGTTGGGGAGAGATCTAGCTTTGATAACAAAGTGGAAATGCATCCTTCTAAAACTTGATTTGGAGAAGGCTTATGATAGGGTACATTGGTCATTTGTGGCTAGAGTAATGGAAAAATTGGGGTTTGGAGCTAGAATGGCTACTTGCATATACACCCTTACTATGGGAGGAAACTCCAAGTTTTTGCTGAGGGAACAATTTGTCATTAAGAGGGAACAATTTGTCTGACATCTAGGGGTCCCCTTTAAGGTTGAGGTGACCAACAAGCAATTAACAGCTTGGGCATTGGACAAATTTTATTTTAAACTAAAGAAATGGGAAGGCATCAGAATCCCTTTCTATGATAGGGTGGCTATATGTAACACAATGCTGAATGCCTACTTTATGTTTTTATGCCCAGTGTTGGATTTTGGGAAGGTCATTTGGCAGAGGACTGTAAGGCCCATAAGAGACTTTGTGTGGAGTAATGTTTATTCCAACAAAAAGGCATTAGCCTGGCTTGTCTGGGACAAACTAAGCATGCTAAGATGTGAAGGAGGCATTGGTATTCTTCATCTTCCCTCTTACACAATTGCAAGGATGGCACTTCTTCTCCCCAAGTACCTTCAGCAAAAGGAGATTTGGAGATACCGAAAGAGCTAGTGGATAGTTCAGATATCTATTTTGAGGGTAGTTGGTAAGGCTTAGGATGGAAGGATAAAATATTATATCATGCTCATAGGATCTCTATTTTACAGAATGCTTTGCACTAAATGGAAAGAGGTTTTAGAACTAACGGTTTGGGATGGGTGTGGTAGGGCTTCAGGAAATTCTCTGTTATGTCTAGGGATTTGGTGGACTTATAAGTTTAACCCTCCTTTAGCCCTGCATGATCCTAGAATAGCCAAAAACCTAAACAATAAAGGAATTGGAAGTTTTTGTTTGATTGTTGAGATGGGGCTTCAGTTGTGGGTGGAAGGAGATTGAGCAGCTGGAATCAGAACTTGGACTGTCTTACAGAGAAGGGCAGCTTGTTATACATGTATTGGAGGAGGTACAAAAGGGATGTACCTCCATAGCTGTGGATAAGTCTTGTTTGGATAAAGGAATGGGTCTGATTCAATGGGTCTAAACTGGATAGAGGATCAACTAAGGTTATGTACAAGGCATTGAGAAAGAGTGAGGATAATGCAATCTATTGCAATAAGATTTGGAGAGTAAGCTGGAGTTCTAGTTGTTGGAGAAAGAAATGGAAGGCAATATGAAAGACTAAAACTCCTACAAAATCTCAAGTCTTCCTATGGAGAGTGTGCATGGGAGCCTTTCCTATTAGATCCAAGTTGGTACAGAGGAATTTCACCAATGGTTGTTGTCTTAGATGCAGCACTGCTTTGGAGGATGGAAAGCATGCTTTTTGGAACTACCCTACCATTAGGAGTACTTGGACCAAGATTGGAAAATGGGTTCATAGCAACATACGGGTACAAGGTCAATGGGGGGACTGGCTATGAGGGGCCTCTTTTTCTAAAAAAATTATAGAAGATCACTACATCTCTTTCTTTCCTGTCTTTTTTCCTCAGCTCTCAATTTCCCAACCCCTTTGATTATACCCTACATTTCATTAGCAAAAATCCTAGGAGCCCTGTACAGTTTCTCTCATTTTGAGTCTCTCAATTGCCTCTTCATCAATATATCTAATAAACAGTTCATCTTTAAGCAACAAGTTGTTTACCATTAGTTTCTTAGTAGGAAACTTGTTTAACTTAGCCTCTTCCCAACCCATTATATGCCATCCCCATTTTAGAGGCATATGATCATACAGAGCAGTACTGGATTCCACTGAGAGTGTGAGGAATCCACACAGCTTATTGATTGAAAAAGACCCTATCTAATCTGGAGGATGAACTAAAGTATTATAGACTAAAATAAGTGTGCCCAGGATCTGAGCCCCAATCTCCCATCTCCCATCTCCCACCCATCCCTTAAGCCCCCATTCTCCCTCTCAAACCCTCCCACTTCATCTTCTTTTGTCCCATCAAAACAGTACTCCCCCCCACACCTATCCCTCTACTTCTGAACCATGATAAAATCCCCCATAAAGATGCAATGACCCTGAATATTCAGGTTAACTATACATTCCCACATCCCACTTCTCACTTTATGATTACAAACCCCATAAGCATTTATTACCCACACCCTCTCCCCTTCTAGTAATATTTCCACAACCAGAATTCTATCATTGGGATGATTAGCTATAATGTTAGGCTTCAAGCAGCTTTTAACAATAGTCATAACTCCACTATACCCTCCATTCACACCCCCATACAACGCTACCCAATCCTTAAATCTATCTTTCCTCAAAATTTTAGACTCGCACAAATTATGCTCTTGTATAGCCAAAATGGATAGACTGCACTCCTTAACTAGACCCCAAAAAGTAGCATTCTTCTTTTTGTCTTCAATTCCCTTAACATTCCATGTGCACCCATTATTTTTTAATGCCTCACTCATGTTAAAGTAGTTTCAGGCACCATTTCTACCTCCTCCCGACTCCCTCCATGATCCCCTTCCTTTTGTATTTCTTTCCAAGCTTCATCCGCATGCCATTTGAGCTTCTGAACAAAAGAAGTCCCACTGTCCTCCTCTCCTAATGGGTTAAAAGGATTTAGCAGAGGGCTTAGGCTATCTGATGATTTACTTCCTTGTTTATCCCTAGCCCCAACTTTATTAACAGTTCTTCTAGCCTCATCCTTAGCCTATCCTAAGCTAGTTTTCCCTTTTACCTTTCTCCACCCTCCTTCTCCTGAAGAATCCCCTTCATTAACCAGAATCCCTTTTCCTCTATTTTCTTCAATACTATTCATGCATGCCTCCTTTTCTTTAGTCATGTTATCTACCCATGTTTCTTCCGTATCCTTGGTTTCACCCTCTGGTTTAGCCTGCACGGCCCCCCTTACACAATTCCTTGCTATATGTCCAAACTGAAACATGCCTCGGGGAAAGGCCCAAATTTCAAATTTAGTTCCAATTTGCCTAACTGACCGAGATCCACCTTTACAATTTTAGGAGTCTCTACTATTGAGGTGTTCCAAGAGATGCACACATTACTAGCCTAACGGTTTCCCACATCCTCTTTTAGCAGATATAGAACTAGACCAATAGGATTGGCTATTTCACTCAACGCTGGTCGAAGCCATGGGGTAATCCTACCACCTCCACCTAGACAAGACAGGCCTCAGACAAGCTCTTATTTACATCAAAAAACGAATTAAGTGGTATTGCTTGCATCAGCCTATGATCCATGAATAGAGGGGCTTTTACAAACAACTTAGAAACAACCTGAGCCTTACTGAACAAGATATTACAGATTCCCTTTCCTAAGTAGAAAATTTGGGAGACAACTTTATCATGGAAAATATCATCTTACAGCCATTTAGCAATATCAACTTTAGATGGGGGCTTACCAGAACAAAAAAACAATTACGTTGCACAGAGAAAACAAACCAACTTGGCTCCTCACCAGCTCGGGTGAGACCTTTAAACATACCTTACCACTCATGGTCCGAGGTCTTTAGGCCTGGGCGATGATTCTATCCGCTACCCACTCTGGAACTGCCTCCCTTCATTCATTCCCTTATCCTCCTGCACTCGTGCGCGTTCCATGTCTTCATAATACTCCTCACCCAAATTCCCCCCAACCTCCCACATCCTCCTCTGGATAGTGAATCAAGTCTCCTCCATGCATGCAAGCCATCATCCAACTCAACATATAGGGACATGCGCTCACGCATGAGGCGATGCCCACTCGCCCACGTCCACCACCACACATACGTCCTCACCTATTAATAATGCTCACTCAATTTGTCTCAACCTAACACCCACTCTCTCTCCTCACACCACATGACCAATAATTTTAATATAAGTGTTCACTTACTCTCTTACAATCTAAACTAGTGCTCGAAATAAAGTCTCTCATTTATAGGTCCATCTCACCAAAGTGCAGCTAATATGGCAATTAATTAATTTTTTTGCGGATGCTTATTCACTCTAACGCATTAATTAATTTTTTCGAGGGTGGTTGTCTTCAATTTCTAGAGGAACACCTTAGGTTTGCTAAGGCTTCAAACGTTAATAAGGTCATTGCTCGATTAATTTTAAATTTTCATTTTAAACTATGAAGAAAACATAAGATACTAAGGATGGAAGAATTAAAAAAAATTATTCATTTTCCATGGATGGAATCATTAAACAAACAACCATTAGCATGACCAAAGAACTATCATTGTACTGTATTTATAAATGGTATAAAGCAAGACAACATGACGTAATTGTGTAAACATAAGATAGAGAGCTTTCACCAAAATAGTGTCCTTGGTAACAACTCTCTCTCTCAACATGATGAGGTCTTGCATTGTCCTGATCACGTTGTCATCCTTCCTCTTCTTTGCCTTCTTGTGCAGGTGAGAAATCATGGCATCTAAATCCCTTAGTCTTCTCTAGATGAACCTTTCTCCTGCATGTATCCCTTAGTCTTCTCTAGATGAACCTTTCTCCTGCATGTATCAATTGATCTTTCAGCTAGATGTGCTGAGTAGGAGAATTGTTAAAGACAAAGTCTAGCCTATTTAACCACAGTACCCACCACAACCTTTTAGACCTCAGCACAGACCACAACTCCAAAGAGCAACCTATACTTTCTCCCAAAATCAGATTTTTCCATCCCAAAGACAGGCCATTCCATGTCCTAATGCAATTGGCTAGAGAGTCAAAACATCTTTTGGCTTGAGGATAGTGGATGAAGATGTGTAAGTCATCCTCTATCTCATGGCATCTGTGGCATTTTCCATCCCCAATGTTGCATCTGTGTGCTTTTTGCTGGGTCCAAATGGCTCTGTACATAATTAGCCAGGCTAGACAAGTCTTCTTTGGCTTAACATATAGTTTGCCAAAGAGGAAACACCAGTGTTTTATGTCCCACATGAGGTTCCACCTTCTATTGAGTGTGCAGTGTACACCCGCAGTGTACACCCGGGGGCCGGGGGTCCTTTTCTTAGTAGGGATGGGCATGAGGTAGGACTAGGAGCTCCAATGGAAGGCTTTGGGTAGAGGCAAGTCTCTAATAGAGAGTAGCCAATAGTCGGAGTGGCACCATAGGCTGATTCTGTCACCAATGAGCTCTAGCTCTTCATTTGATACATTGTACATCCTAATCAAGTCTACTCTGGACAGCAAGGTGTTGCAAGCATTGTCCCGTACATCCCACCAGCTAGCTAATGTTTGATTTGTGCAGTCTGAGAGTAGATTCAACCTTGGCCTCCTCCCGTGGGGGGAAGGGTAACATAGGCCATTAGATTGAGTCTCTACCATGGAACCCCCAAGTATGGCTAGGTTTATTTGAAAGGATTAGGTCCCCTTTGATAGAGTTCCAGGGTGTCCATAGAGAAATGACTAGAGGGTTAGCCACAGGTTTAATACGATATTTGCTCACCAATATTATCGGAGGCACTAGGTTCTTCCACTTGGGGAATTTTTTGAGCTTGAACTGATGTGTGTTCCTATTGATTGGCCAAGCCCAATTGTCTAAAGGGTTAAAGATGCTCCTCAGGACCCACTTAGTAGCCATTCTATCAGAAGCTAGGTTAGATATATCTAGGAGACCAAGTCCCCCTTTTCTAGTTTCTAGACAGCACCAGTCCCATTTGACCTTTGGTATTGACTTGGACCCCCATGGATCCCCCCCCCCCCCCCTAGAAAGTTCATGCACAACCTTATGAAATTGCTTAGGTCTTCATCTAGGGGTCTCTAGTAGCTTAGAAAATAGATAACTGAGGGAATGATGAAGTGGTGGATGATCATTTTCCTACCTACGAGGTTGAGTTGTCTTCTTTGCCACCTGGTGAGTTTGCCTTCTACTTTGTTTAGAACCCATTGCCACCTCTGTTTCATAGTGACTTTGAAGCCCATTGGGATACCCAATAGTCTAAATATCACCCTATCTTCCAATGTTTTGCATCCTACATGAAGCAGCCACTCTGGAGGCTTGTCAATCAATGTTCTGATCCCAGTTTTCCGATGGTTTATCATCACTGATCCTGATGCTCTGCAGTATATGTCTAGGCATGACCAAAAGCATCTCATACTCTGCTCATTTTGCTGGCAACCATTGCATTTGTGTCGTCTGCAAACATTTGTGTACATAGTTTGCCACTGGTGGGGAGGGCAATTCCTTGCATCTCCCCTTTCTCCATCTTGTCTTTAATTAGCTAGTTCAGTCCATCTGCAGAGCAATGGCATAGAGCAGGGGAGCCATCTGCAAAGCAATGGCATAGAGCAGGGGAGCCAGAGGATAGCCTTGCCTAATAGACTTGGTCAGAGGGAGGGCCTCAGAGAGCACCCCATTAACATTAACCCTTATTATGGCATTACCAAAAAGGGTCCCCACCATATGGATAAAGTGCTTGCCTGCCCCATGTATCTGAGAGACTCCAAAACATAGTGCCAGCTTAGTCTATCATATGCTTTGTCAAAATCTATTTTGAAAAAGATATAATCCTGATTGGTTTCTTCAACAAATTCCATACCCTCCCAGAGGGTAATAATAACATGCAGGATGTAACGACCCTTTATGAAGCCCTTTTGTTCCTGTCTAATCCAGCTTTTCATGTGGCAGGAGAGACTCATAGCAAGGGCTTTTGCATAGATTTTATAAGCTTTTATGAGCATAGTGATGGGTCTCCAATTGCCTAGGCTATCTTTCTCTCCCTTCTTGTGAATAAGTTTGATCCATCCTTCATTGATTGAGAGGGGGAGGGCTCCATATGACAGAGCCTCTTGCCAAACATCAAGAAGGGGCTCCACCAAGGTCTCTTTGAAGCTTTTGAAGAATTATGAAGGTAAGCCATCCACCCTTGGGCTTTTCTTCCCCTTCAGGTTGCTGATTTCTTCCTTTGACAGATTGTATTCCATAGTTTTTGAGATGCCTTTTGGGATGGTGGGTTTTCTGGCTTCACCTATCACTGCTATGCATTGAGTTTGATTGTTTGTGAGCTCACCCCCCTTATTGAATATATTGTTGAAGTGTTGGAAGACCACCTTTTTATTGTCTTCCTTAGAACCACAACTAATTCCATAGTTGTCTTTGAGGAGGGGAAGTTTATCCTTGCTTTGTTTTACCTTCGGCATTTTGAACATTACAGGGGTGGGGAGATCACTTTTGCCTACCCACCAATCTCTAAAGAAGAGATTGATGCTTTAGGGAGATCTCTTCCTCCTTTCTGATCTAAGCTCTAGTTCTACACGCCTCCTCTTGCATTGAGGGGTCTATCTTATTGGCCAATTCCTCCATGTTCTTTAGCTTCGGGGGAAGAGCTGATCTTTCCTTAACTTTCTGATTCTGGTAATTTCCTTCCTCATGCAAATCAGAAGGGATTGGGTAGATCTGGTGGCAAGGCTCCAAGCCCTGGAAGGGGTGAGACCCCTATTGAAGAAGTCTTCCCTTAACCTCTTCTTGGACTATGGGCAATTTGAACAAAGCAGGGTCAGTGTGAAACCATTGATTGAGGACCTTTTTGTCATAGTTGTCCAACAATAAGGTAATGGGGTAATGATCAGATAGGCATGTGGAAAAGTCACTTTTACATTTAGTCCTCACACAAATGTGTTACATAGACTTTTGCTAACATAACCCTTGTCCAGTCTGGCCTTTCTGGCTAGTTCCCCCACAAGATAACTATGCCATGTGAAGTCACCCAGGTTCCCCAAGTCACATAGTTTGAAGAAATCTGAGGTACTATGCAAGGATTGCAACTCAGCACCTCTGAGAATCTGTCCAGCACCTCTAACCTGTCCTCTCTAGTCTCAACCATATTAAAGTCCCACATTAGGATGATAGGATTTGGAACCAGTCTCAAGGTCCTCTAAGTTCTGACCCTATTAGCCTGTGGGCTTGCAACATAAATGCCTATGAAGGAGAAGGCAGTCATCTCAAAGGCTGCCTACTGGTCATATACGTCTCGTTGAACATCCTTGAGGTCTTCTTGGTGGTCGTGGTGCATTTCTACTGCCACTCCCCCTTGAGAGTGGGAATTGTATATCCAGATATGGTCTTGGGAAATGGCTTGTAGACTTTTTTCCAACTCCAAACCACTGACTTTAACTTCAGTGAGGGCTATAAAATCGAGCTTGCCTTGTTTTTTGAGCCATTGTCTAACCATCTGAGCCTTGGAAGGGTCTGTTAACCCCTTAACATTCAAGGTAGAGCACTTCATTTACTTTTTTCTTTGGGAGTTGGGCTTCTTCGTTCCCCCTTTAGTTGCTGATTGAGGGGTGGACGTTTTTCAGCTCTTTCACTACCTCCATTTCATTGGGCGCCAGCCATTATCTATGTCTGGCTCTGGGTTTCGTTCACCCTGTTAATATCCTCATTTTGGTTCCCTCCTCTAGTGGTTGGTAGGGATTAATGTGTTAAAATTACAGCAATGTGATGAGCTATGGTGGATCAAATACTAGAATCAACATCATTAACAATGTGATTAGATGATAATCAAGATGTGATTAGTCAAATAGCTTAATGTAGGCATGGATAATCAAAAACCAGCAAATTCTCATTAGGCCAATGCCTCAATTTATAGAGTTTACATCCAAGCATCTAATCCCACTGATTTCTCCTTGATTCACTCCACCTCTTTTGCTTGATTCTCTTCGTCTCTCCCAGAATATCTCCACACTTCCTAAATCTTCTCATGCTACCCTTTATTCTCTCCCAGTAGATTCTTCCACAGGTTCTCTCACATTTACACATTCTCTTTTACAGCCTCTAACCAAGGGCTTGTTCCCGCACACACCCTATTCACTTGTGTATTTCAACACCTCCCCTCAAGTGAATACTCCTAGAACACCTAGACCCTATACCAAGTTTTCCTCTTACTTGATAGTCCGCGAGACCAGTGCCTAGCACACCTCCCCTCAAGTTAACTTAGCACACCTGGACCCTGTACCAAGTTTCTCTCTTACTTGATAGTCCGCGAGACCAGTGCCTCAAGTCCCTAAACTCATAGTCCTTGACACTCTCTCTCTATGTGTCCAAGGCTACTACAAGTGCCCGCGACCTTGACTCAAGTTTCTCTCTTACTTGATAGTCCGCGACCAGTGCCTCAAGTCCCTAAACTCATAGTCCTTGACACTCTCTCTCTATGTGTCCAAGGCTACTACAAGTGCCCGCGACCTTGACTCAAGTGCTCACACATACATCTACCACATGGCCTACATCATCGGTGGCTCAGAGGTGGTTTTACTTTGTTGGGGCAGGTTACATTGGGTTGTGGGGTCTCTCTCTCTCTCTCTCTCTCTCTCTCTCTCTCCCCCTCTCTCTCTCTCTGAGATTTTCACATGGCTCCTCACTCTTTGGAGCCTCACATCTTCTCTTATCTTCAATCTTCTTGTCGTGGCAGCTTCTCTTCACGCGTCCATGTCTTCCTTTTCCTTCCGTCTTCTTGTGGGCAGCTTCTCTTCACGTGTCCATGTCTTCCTTCAATGCTTCCTCTAGATCTTCTTCTTGGTGTGGATCTTCCTCTTGGAAAGAGATGTTCTTCTTCTTTTATGGCTGGGGCCATGAGCTTGTCCGTCTTGCTCCACGTGAGCAACATGTTTAAATGTTTTGTTGACAGTTCTTTTGGGCTTTTGATGTTTATCTTGTATCATTATGCAATGCAAACCCAAATCTATGCGGGAGGTCTTACCTCTTGCCTTATTCTTGGACAAGGGCAGTGTCTGAACCCATTTTTACACTGATGTAATGTGCCCAATACATAATGCATATGGCATTCATTCTTATGCACATTCCAAATGCAACTCTGGCTATGAATAATCTTGAATTTGAGTGTGATTTGCAGGCATTAACCAAGGGTTAAATGTAAAATGATGATTATCATAAATTTATCAAAAATTACATTAAATCAAGGGTAACCAATTTGTACAGAATGGTTGGAGTATCAAACCAACTCCGAATTGCAATATGAAGTTATAGAGATCTGTATTAGATACCTAATGGTTAATTTGGAGCCTTAATTGTACCAAAATACAGTGATTAGCATTGATTAATCATTGATTAGCAAATTAATCCTCTGTTTTGTGTGCAAAAAACAGAGTATACGGGGAGCCCAGATCTGAGAGTTCAAATGAGCTCGAATCCTTTCAAGGCCATCAATATAGCAATTCGTCTAGTAGAGGATTAAGCCAAGAAACACAAAATTTGACCAACACATTGAATGCTTAATCTCTGTTTTACACCAGTCACCTGTGCAGATTGAAGAGCTTGGATCTCACTGTAGACTTGATCAAATTGAATTCTGACTTCACCAGCTTGTAGAGCATGCTTGAAAACCCGCGGGGCTAAGAGGAATTAGGCTGATTTGATTTGATGAAGTAGAGATCTTTGATTTGTTGCAGAAAAACGACGCCCACTAATCAGCGAATTTTCGGAGTTCTACGCGGCGGTTTGCGCTTCTGATTCGACTGGCTGGAGCACCTATGAGTTGGCTATCTATGGCTAGAAGGGTTTGGGCTAATTTTGAGTGTGCAAGGAGAGGGAGCTCCTCCACTGGCTGGGGGTACAGAGGTTAGTTGAAAATAACTAAAAATTTTAATTATCTATTATCTATTAATCTTAATTAACTAGATAATGGGCTCATAAACTTGATGGATTCTAGGCTAGGCTCTGATACCATGTTAAAATTACAGCAATGTGATGAGCTATGGTGGATCAAATACTAGAATCAACATCATTAACAAAGTGATTAGACGATTAAGACGTAATTAGTGAGTAATTAACAAATAGCTTAATGTAAGCATGGATAGTGATTAGATGATAATTAAGACGTAATTAATAAATAGCTTAATGTAGGCATGGATAGTGATAATTAAGACATAATTAGTGTGAGTAATTAAGATATAATTAGTGAGTAATTAACAAATAGCTTAATGTAGGCATGGATAATAAAAAACCAGCAAATTCTCATTAGGCCAATAGCTTAATGTAGGCATGGATAATAAAAAACCAACAAATTCTCAATTTATAGAGTTTACATCCAAGCACTAATCCCATTGATTTCTCCTCGATTCACTCCACCTCTTTTGCTTGATTCTCTCCACCTCTCCCACAATATCTCCACACTTCCTAAATCTTCTCATGCTACCCTTTATTCTCTCCCAGTAGATTCTCCCAGTAGATTCTTCTCACCTGTTCACAGGTTCTCTCACATTTACACATTCTCTTTTACAGCCTCTAACCAAGGGCTTGTTCCTGCACACACCCTATTCACTTGTATATTTCAACAATAAGGTCATGGTCCATCTGGTTGACTTTTAAATTGACCCTGTTTCTATCTAGAGGAGTGGAATGACTGGACTCTTGGGAATCCTCACTATCTTCTAGGTTAGAGGGGTTATCTAGAAGGGCATATGTATTAGCATAGGCCCTCTGCTGGCCTGGTCTGTGCTGTCTTACTGTTTTCCTCCTGTTAGAAAGCAGAAGCCCATCTCCTTTCTCTTTTGCAGGGCCAAGGACATTGAGAGGGGGACCTTGTTGGGCATTGCCACTAGCATGTTGGCTTCTATTGTCAGGGGGTTGTGGTGGGGAAGGGGGACTAGGAGCTCCTAGATTTAGGTTCTTGATAGGGCAATTCCTAATAGCATGTCCCTGCCCACCACGATGGAAGCAAGCATTGGGAAGGTGCTTGTAGAGGACCTTGTGATGCAGGGTGTATTCCCCACAATTAATTTCAATTTTTTCAATTAGAGGTTTGTCCAAGTCAACTTCAACAAGAATTTGGGGATGTAAGGCTGGATTGTAGTCGTTCTTGGGTCTAAGGCCAATGGTTTTGCCTATAAGGGAAACAATCTTTTTAATCCATGGGTAAAGGTAAAATGGGAGATTGGGCAGTTCCACCCAAACCGGGCACGCAGAAGGCTTAGAGCCATTGGGGTTAAATTCTTTGGACCATCTAAAAAAGTAGAAGGGGAGGTTCCTGTACATCCACTAGTCAGAATCCATGACCTTGAGAGCCATTTCAGAGTCCTTAAAGAGGAAAATGCATTACTCGTTGGGGAGGGCTTGGATGATCTCAACATCAATCCCGATTCTAACCTAGTTGTCCCTTACCCAGCTCCTTAAAAATTCAACAGGAGGACGAGGGCCAAATAGGAGACCAACTAGGCACCTGGTTGAGTAATCCATTTCCATTGTAAGTAACGTGTCTGGGGGCAAGCAAACTTGAGGGGCGTTAGTAGGAGGATTACCTGAAGATGGAACAGAGGGAGCCTTTGGGAGCACCTGGTTGGAGAGCTCGTCTTTTTCTTCTATTTGTTTCTAGAGCAGAAGAAGGTTGAGTTCCTCTATTCTTGCTCGAGTCCTCCAACTGCTTTTTTGTGTCCATCTTGCCTCATCAGCGCCTCTTTGTTATGATCCATTATTGGGGGCTAAGGGAGAAATTGTTGGTATGACGGTAGGAGGGCAGCTCTAGGGCCCTGGGGGCTTTGTATTGCCCCAGCGTTGGAGCCGGCGCCGTGAGCCCTAAGCAGGGTCGGGGTACCCCTCCACTAAGGGGGGGGGGGGCGAGGACTTCTGCCACAAGCACTGAAGAACTTAGAAAAAAAAACAAAGAAAAATTTTCGCCAAAGCTAAACGGCTGCCGTTTCGGTTCGTCGGCTCAACGCCGCGAGAGCTCGTTTTACAAAACCTCTTACAAACCACATTCAAATTTTGAAGTTCTTTTGGAAATGATATGAGGGCTTCTGTGGTATGAATTCATTTTGATTTACGATGTTGCAACAACAACAGAAGAAGAAGAAGAAGGAGAAGGAGAAGGAGAAGGAGCAGAAGACGCCGACCAATCACGACAGAGCGGACAATGACATGCCCATCAGTCGACGACCCGCTTCACTAGGTTCCACACCGCCACCACAAAAACCTTTGCCTGGTACCCTCTCGCTGGCTCCCAAACCATGTTTTTCAAATTCAACGTTGGTTGCTCAGTAGAGCCCCGCTTTGTGTTTTTGAAGACAGCGATCTGCTTGGAGGTTCGCATCATCTGAGCGGTCAAAGATTGGATCGCTTGTTGGAGTTGCTGCGCAGGTTGCTTGGTTTGTCCTGCTAAGCAAGAAAATCTGGGAAAGAAATATTGTATTAAGAAATAGAAGTTCCACATTGCTTTTGTTTTATTGAGTTCATTATTAAGAGTACACATTTTGCTATGCCTGTTACCAAAATCTCCAAGGAAGTAGTGTGAACTTCTTTATATTCTTCAGTTGTCTTAAATTACCTGCATTTCTTGCAGGTCATGGAATGGTACACTACACGTTCCATGCTGTTTTGCATGCTTTGCCACGCCTTCCTAGCATCCTTGCGTTCCTTGTCTAAGGATAGACTGCATGGAAAAGGAACATTTGGATATGTTTTCTGGTTGCAAAGCCATCATTAACACTAGTTAAGGTAGCCTCTTGTACTAGACGACATTTTTCTTCTAATGCTTCTCTATAGTGACAATAAGCCTCTGTAGGGCCGAAATGGCCCATGAGACCTATGATGATACAACATGTGTGAGTAACTGTTGGATATCACAAGTTATGGAGGATGAAATATCATCATCATGGTGGAATGTTTAGACGAGAGAGAGAGAGAGAGAGAGAGAGAGAGAGAGAGAGAGAGAGAGAGACACGAATGATTGTATTATGATATACTACTCACACGATGTACAATGCTTTTATAGGCACCAAAGCCCCTTATCTTTTGATCCTCAATAAGAGGGTGTTCACACCACTAAGGACACTTGACTAGACTCTAGACTAACTTTGAAATACCCAACAAACCCCTTCAGAGTGATAAGAGTGTCATCTAAGAGAGACCTTCAATATGATGATTTCGGCTCTCGACTACAATCATGTGATAAAAAAGAACACAATGATGCTACCACCTGAAACTTCATGTCAGGCCTAATATAAGAGCTTGACCATACATAATGCCTGCATCAGTCTATCCATAGACAAAACCCCCTCCCCCCCCCCCCCCCAAAAAAAAAAAAAAACCCACTCGAAGCAAAGGTAAAAAGGGAATGATGGAGAGGAGCCTTTTATAGAAACAAGGTGTTCACAAAGATCCAAAATATATAACTTAGATTTTGGGGGACTATTTGCAGAGAAGCCAAGACTCAATGTAAAGTAGGACATAGATAATCATGGGGAGATTAAGATCCTCCACCCCCCTTGAATTTATGTCGGTGAAGAGTAGGCATACTCTTTCGGCGTCGTTCCAAGCTATTGATGCTTGGGCCAACATTTTAGGCACATGGGCGAAGGCAGAGTAGAGTCAAACATAGCATCCTAATGCATAGAATATATCCTCTTCTCTGACCAAGATACCACATAGTTGAGAGATTTCAGCAATATTGTGTGAAGCACCTCTGTGTGCTAATTGTATGTCCCCCTTGAACATTGGAAAAACTTTTGATCCATTGAGAAAGCCCCAAATTGATGCTGAAGTGGGAAACCCTCAATTTTTGCTCATTGATGTGGCTAATTATGCTGCTGATGTCGTGGCTGAACTGCCGCTGAAGTGGACTCTATTGTGGAGGAATGCCTTATAGCAGGTGGTGCAGCAGATGATGGCAGCGAAAAAACGATGATGGTGCAACAGATGACAAACATGTTGTAGATGGCCACGGGGTGCAGTGATGAGGAGTGTGCTCTCGTGGAGCAAAGTCGCTCAGCGTTGATGGACTGAAACACAAGGCTGGGTGATTGCGAGAAGACAGCAGCAAGGGCAGCATTAGGGCGTCTAGGTGGCTGCTGGCTGAGAAACGCTCTGCTGAATTAACGCAGTAGTGATGATGACGAGGCAGCACGTAGTTACATGGCTATGGCGGGCTGGTGAAGATGAGAAGGAAAACGCAAATGTGCTGCTGAGGCAAGTGATGCTGAATTCAGGTGGAGGAGAAGATGCACAGGTGAGGTGATAAGGGTGGCACCGGTGGGCTGAGCGTTGTGGTTGTGAAGGAGGCGGCTATTAGAATTGTACATCTCTGTGTTTTGGGGCTTTACCATTTATTTGGTATTTTATACATTTTCTCCTATTTATTTGTCCAGGGCCAGTCGGCTAGCCCTAGAGGCAGTTGGTCAGTTCCCTATTGCACTATATAAGGAGTTCCCCATTATTCACTCAACCATCCACTTCCCTTGCACATAGTTCAACACTCAGTTGTTGGCCACTGCCATTGTAAAGCTTTACTGCCTTTATAAAAGGTGATCTTGTCCAACTCTCTCAATGTCCTTTGCACTCTCTCATATGTTTACTGTTTATGCTTCCGCCTGCGCTATCTCCTTCATGGTATCATACGCTTAGCTCCAGGCTGCTCCCAACTCTGCAAATCTGCCCACCTTTCCCTCCTTTTGCTATGCGTTTTTCTCCATATCTCTGCCGGCTGTAGATCTGTGACAACAAGTGGCTGCGTTTCTCAACTATGCTGTGTTTTCAGGTCCAGCCAGTGTTTGCTGCCAGCCAGTTTTGGTGGCTGTGTTTTCTCCTACAAAGGTAGTCCGGCCAGTTTACTTGGCTGCGTTTTCTTCTACAGAGACAAAAGGTGGATTTGTGGCTGTGTTTTCTGCACCAGCATCTGTTTTTGGTGAGTTCTTTGCATTTGGTGTTGCCAGACAAGTGGCCCTACAATGTCTTTTGCCTCCACGAGTCCTTGCCCTTCCAGAAGGAGGTTCTCGGTGGATCTTGGACTGTTTTGCTGCTGTCCAGCCTCTTTCTCTCCCAGGTTTGAGAGGGGGCTGATTGTTCTGTCAGAATATGCAGCGGAAATGATAACCAAACTTGGGTAGACAAGAGCAAGTAGACTGCAGAAAATAATCAGCACAAGAAACACAGAGAGATAGGTGTGTAAACTCTTCTCTATACACAAGATCCTGAAAAACTGAATGAGAAAGTGGTGGGGGCTGAGGGGCAATATATACAACTCCATGAGGGTAGTCGGCCAGCAGAGCAGATAGAGCCCACGACTGCATAAATGTAGTCGGCCAGCAGCCTGATGCCCACGACTGGTGCAAAAGCAGTCGGCCAGCAGCCCTGATGCCCACGCCTGAAGAAAGTCCAGTCGGCCAGCATTGGGGTGCTCCTGGCATCACCTGGCAGCCCTCCCACCACTAGAAAAAATGGAAAAAAATAGGGAAAAAATACGGGGAGTGTGGAAAAATGATATACGGGCGGGCACACCCACAACAGAGGCCCTGGTGTATACAAATAGACAGGAGATGACTTCTAACACCCCCTCTCAGCTCCTGGCTGTGAAACCAACCCAAGGGAGCTGGAGTGCCGCCTGAGCGTAGCCTGAGGTAGAGACTTCGTGAAGAGGTCCGCCGCATTGTCCTCCGTCGAACAATAAAGTAGCAAGATGTCACCTGCCAAGATCTTCTCACGTACAAAGTGATACTGTATCTCTATATGCTTGGTCCGGGCATGGAAAACCGGGTTCCGAGCAATAGCTATACAACTCTGGTTATCACACTGGATGACTGTGGGCTCCCTCTGTGGAAACCCAATCTCGCCTAGCAGCCTCTGCGGCCATACAACCTCACAAGCAGCACCACAAGCAGCCCGATACTCTGTCTCTGTCGAAGAAAGGGCAATAGTTGGCTGCTTCTTGCTGCTCCAGGAAACTGCTCCTGAGCCGAGGGTAAAAGTGTATCCTGAAGTAGATCTCCTCGTGTCTGGATCTCCTCCCCAATCTGAGTCACTCCAACCTTGGAGCTTGACTCCATTCCCTCCTGTGTAAAAGAGTCCCAGATCCTTCGTACTCTGCAGATACCGCAAGATCCGTAATCCTGCGTCCCAATGAGTCTTCAATGGCGTCTGCATAAAAGAGCTCAACAGTCCCACGGAGAAGCTCAAGTCCAATCTGGTGTTCAGCAACCAGATCAATGAACCAACCAACTTCCGGTACTGCGAGGCATCAACTGGCTCACAAGGATCTGTAACGGTTAACTTTGTGTTTGGGTCCATCGGCGAAGTAATAGGCTTGCAGTTCTCCATCCCAAAGGCCTCAAGCAACTCATGAACATACCACTGCTGAGAGACGAAAAACCCCCTCTGGGTCTGCCAGATCTCCAATCCCAAGAAGAAGTGGAGTAAGCCTAAGTCGGTCATCTCAAACTCCTTTGACAAGGTAGCCTTCGTCACTCCGATGTGCTCCACATGACCGCCGGTGAGAATGAGATCATCCACATAAAGGATGATAAGTGTGACCATGCCGCGTTCTTGAAAGAGATACAGGTTCGGATCTGCAACCGATCTCTGAAATCCAGTCCGAATAAAGAAGGAATCAATCTTCTGATTCCAAGCCCTCGAAGCCTGTTTAAGACCATACAAGGCCTTACGTAACCCCTGTAAACCATCCCTTCCGATCCTGGAACAATAAAGCCTGGAGGCTGCTCAACGTACACCTCCTCCTGCAGGTCACCTCTAAGGAACGCAAATTTTACATCCATCTGGTACACGGGCCACCTCTGAGAAGAAGCAAGGGCAAGAACGGTCCGAATCGTGGTCATCCGCGTTGTCGGTGCAAAGGTATCCTCGTAGTCGATGCCTGGCCGCTGAGCATAACCTTTAGCCACGAGCCTGGCTTTCTGTTTGTCCACCGACCCATCAGCCGCGTACTTGGTCTTAAAGACCCATTTGACACCAATGACTGACCGCTTCGACGGCCTCGGTACCAACTCCCAAGTGTTGTTCTTCTCGATGGCATCAAGTTCCACCTGCATGGCTTCCCTCCAAGTATCCTGTGAAAGGGCTTCCTTTACGGAAGTGGGCTCTTTATCCCGCATGATACGAGACATCAGAGCATAGTTCACCTAAAGAAGCTCCGCCGTGTTGCTTTTATCTCGGACTCGATGTGATCTTCGAGGGCCGTCCTCTGTGGTCCACTCGGAGGGTAGCTCTGTGACACCCGACTCCCGAAGGGTGTCTAACAACCACCTAGGTACTCGAACAGATCGTGGAGCCTCCTGTGATCGCGGGGGCTCAACTCTAGCTGCGGGCTCAACCTCCTGTGATGACTGAGGTGGATCAACTGCAGTAGTAGACTGGGAATCATCATCAGACTCCTCTGGATCTCCAAGAAGTGGCGGCTCCTCGACAGTGGATGCTAGAACATGCTCGTCAAAGACCACATCCCGGCTGACAACAATCTCGTTCCTCTCTGGATCATACAACCTGTATCCCTTGGAAAGAGAGTTATACCCCACAAATACCAGCTTGCGGGACTTGGAGTCAAGCTTCTCCCTCTGCTTCTTCGGAATATGTACATACGCGTCACTCCCAAAGACACGGAAGTGCGAGACATCGGGTTTCCTGCCAAAATATGCCGCAAATGGAGTCATATGGGGTACGGAAGTCGTCGGAGAGCGGTTAATGGTATGGACAGCTGTTGCCACAGCCTCACCCCAAAGTGGACGAGGAAGATCACGATGCTCCAGCATGGTCCTCGCCATCTCCACCACAGTCCTGTTCTTACGTTCAACAACTCCATTCTCCGAAGGCGATCCGGTACTGGCCAATTCCCTCTTGATGCCATGATCTGCACAAAACCGGAAAAATACAGTCGAGGAGAATTCACCTCCTTTGTCAGTCCTGAGAGTCTTGACCTGATATCCAGACTCTTTCTCCACCATCACGTGCCAATCCTTGAACCGAGCAAAAGCCTGGTCCTTCTGGGAAAGAAAGTAGACCCACGTGAATCTGGTACAATCATCAAGCAGCATGAAGTAGAGAGATCCTCCCAAGGATGGTATCTGCTGTGGTCCACACAAGTCAGTGTGAATCAACTCCAATGGTTTCGAAGCCCGCCTGGAAGCTTGCTTCGAAAAGGATTCCCTGTGCTGCTTACCACGTATGCAAGAGCTGCAGCGTCCTTGCCTATTTCCAACATCTGGCAAGCCAACCACCATCTGGTCCCGGAAGGCGTGCCGCAAAGCATCCACATTTAAGTGGCCAAAACGAAAGTGCCACAAATCTCCGACGTGAGAGCCTGTCAATGAGGAGAGTGCAGAGAGCTTGTAGATGCCATTCTCACCGCCTTCCCAGACAACTTTACCTGTCTCACGGTCCCTCAGAGCAACTGAATGCTCCTCAAATTCCACCCGAAAGCCAGTCTTGCATACCTCATGCACTGACAGAGGATGAAAACCCAAAGCAGGGACATAAAGAACACGGGAAGCATGCTTGCCCTCCTTGCCGTCGGGAATAATCTCCATCCGGCCCTCACTATGAATCGGAATAGTGGAGTTATCGCCAATAAAGATACGACCTGACTGCCGTTTGAGATCCAGAAAGAAGTCACGGGATGGAGTCATGTGCCTGGAAGCATCACTGTTGAGAATCCATTCCCGGGTATCCTTCGCGGTGAAGCCAACTGCCTCCTCGCTCGAAGATGATGAAGCATCGGAGTCCACCATCTCCAAGTGCACAAATGTTGGAGTCTTCGCAGCTGAGGCTGAGGAATCAGCACTCTTCCCTGTCCGCTTAGGGCACTTCCTCCTGTAGTGGCCTTTCTCGCCACAATCATTACACGATCTTTCGGCCTTCAGCTTCTCTGGTTCTGGATCAAGCTTCTTCTCAGAAGACTTCTCCGGTGAAGCCTTCCCTTTGCCCTTGTTGGTATTACGGCCTTTCGACCGTTGGCCAGTTAAGGCCTCTGAACCTCCGCCGTGAGGAGGGTTCGTGAAACGTTCCTCCTGGTCCAAGACCATTGGCACAAGCTCCTCCCAAGTAATGGTGCTGAGCTTGCCACTCGTGATCAACGAGGAATAGAAAGCAGAATACTGACCAAGCAAGTGGGAAAGTAACGTGATGGCCATATCTTCGGATGATATCTCTTTCCCAGCTTGAAGGACTTCCTGCTGAAGGGCCTGCAGCTTGTTAATGTGTTCCCGCATCGTCGAGGACTTTGCAGGGTTCATAACCCGCATCTGCACTTCCAAGGATATCCGCTTCATGGGTGACACCCTGTTATACAAAGAAGCCAAGTGCTCCCATATGCCTCTCGCCAGCGTCATGTGCTTCACATGGTTGATCACCTGTGGTGTGCAATTGAGGAATATAAACGACCGGACCTTGGCGTTGACATGGTCCCACATGTGTGCCTGTGCCTCTCGGTCCTTCCTCATCGATAATAACTCCCCTTCCTCAGCTTCCGGCCGTGGCACCCCTATGATAATAAAATCAGCAAGGTCATATGACTCCAGAACTGACTCCATCATGACCTTCCAGATGCCGTAATTGGACCCGTCCAACTGACGATCCACTGGGAACGTGGGGAGAGTCGGAATCTTCACGTGCTTCTCAGCCATTTCTAGTAAATCTGCCATCTCGGAGAGTAACCTGAAAGGGTGGGTGCGTGGGAAAAATCTGAAAATCTGAAAATCTGCAAGTGGCTGTCCAGCACCTTTGCCCGCCTTCCTCTTGCACCTTCTCTTCCTGTTCAGCCCGAAACAGTCCACCAATCAGCAACCTGTTGCTCCCCCTCTTGTTGCTCAGAAAAACGCCCAAGATCTCCTAGAGCCTAGGGCTCTGATACCATGTCAGAATATGCAGCGGAAATGATAACCAAACTTGGGTAGACAAGAGCAAGTAGACTGCAGAAAATAATCAGCACAAGAAACACAGAGAGATAGGTGTGTAAACTCTTCTCTATACACAAGATCCCGAAAAACTGAATGAGAAAGTGGTGGGGGCTGAGGGGCAATATATACAACTCCATGAGGGCAGTCGGCCAGCAGTAGATAGTGCCCACGACTGCATAAATGCAGTCGGCCAGCAGCCTGATGCCCACGACTGGAGCAAAAGCAGTCGGCCAGCAGCCCTGATGCCCACGCCTGAAGAAAGTCCAGTGGGCCAGCATTGGGGTGCTCCTGGCATCACCTGGCAGCCCTCCCACCACTAGGAAAAACGGGAAAAAATAGGGAAAAAATACGGGGAGTGTGGAAAAATGATATACGGGCGGGCACACCCACAACAGAGGCCGTGGTGTATACAAATAGACAGGAGATGACTTCTAACATGTTCTTGGTGCCGTGCTTCGTTGGAAAGCACTTGAGAGAAGTGTTTGAGAGCTGAGGTTTTTCTTTGTTGCTGTGGATATGGCTCCCCCCTATACGAACAAGGATGACAAGTTGTTGAAAGTGAAAGAGTGCATAGAGCGGAAGCAAAGGAGCACTAGAGTGTGCTGAATAGAGAGTGCAAGAGAGAGAGATATGGAGCAAACTATGCTGAATATACTGAAGCAAAACAGTCCCAAGCAAGAGACACTAGAAGTCTCATAAGTGAGGGAGCAAATATGTACAAGACTGAATGAACAATGAGAGGCCGGCACCTCCTATTTATAGTTGAGGTGAGTTGGCCGACTGGAGCTGCAAAACAGGCCGACTAGAGCTATTGGACTGGCCAATTGGAAAATGCCAGAAAGGTTGGGAAAAATCCTAGAAAAATACATAAAAAAGGCAGCCCACAAGCAAGGGCCATGCAAAAGGGACTAAATGGGCACCATAAATGAGTAGAAACTGGGGATGAATGTGCTAACACCCCCTCTTAGTACCAGATGCTGAGAAGAAACTCCGAGAGGCCGAAGAAGTCGTCCTCTGTCAAAGACAAAAGAAAGCAGCAACAACAGGTACCAAGAAAGCTCCACAAGCAATCTCCACAGCAACTTAGATACAATAGCAACATAACAAGCTGCAAGGTACACTGCTCTTCTAGAAGAAAACAACCATGAAGGTTGCGTCGTGCTGCTCCAAATATCGGTGCCAAACCCAAATATAAACATAGTGTCATAGGAATCCCTAGAAACCTGTAGCTCCAAGAAGATAATACCCTCAAAAGAAATAGAGTCCATCTGCACCAACTCTGTACCAAGAGTAGCTAAATGTTGTACAATAGCACCCTCCTCGAAGGTCGGCATCGCCAGATGTAAGAACTCGACTGCCCCCTCTTAAAACTGATGTCGGGACTCCATAGTCCCAACCAAATCAAAATCCCAATCCTTCAAGCCCTGGAAGTACCACTGTGCCCTAGGCACGGTCACGGACACACCTGACCACAATCTAGAATCCTCACACAGAGTAAGAGGAAGAGGAACATCCACTGTAGTGGTAACTGAAGTAGTAGTAGCCTCCTCAATAGCATCACACAGTATGATCACGGACACACCTGACCACAATCCAGCATCCTCACAGAGAGTAAGAGGAAGAGGAACATCCAGTGTAGTGGTAAAACTGAAGTAGTAGTAGCCTCCTCAATAGCATCACACAGTGTAGAAGCTGTCAAAATACGCGGCGGAGATGATAACAAAATCTGAAACCACAAGAGCAAGTAGAGTGCAAAAAATATTTAGCACAAGAGAAGGAGAGAGATAGGCGTGTAACTCTTCTCTATACACAAGATCCCGCAATGAAAACAAGATACAATGAGAGAGGGGGCCATGGGGCCATTTTATATGGCCCCATATATGTAGTCGGCCTGCAGTAGGGACAATCGACATGACATAAAATGCCCACGACCAGTGAAAAACACCAGTCGGCCAACTTCTCAGGGTCGGCCCTCACACGTGTGGAGTCGGCTAGCTGCAGAGAGAACCTGGGACTGCCTGTGACCAGTCGGCCAGCATTTGGTATAGCCGACAGGTCCTACACTGCCTCCCATACCCTGGAAAAATAGGGAAAAATGGGAAAAAAATACGGGGAGTGAGGAAAAATGATAAAACACCTACAAAGGGCGGGCACACCCACAACAGAGGCCCTGGTGTCTGATAAAGACAGGAGATGACTTCTAACACCCCCTCTCAGCTCCTGGCTGTGAAATCAACCCTAGGGAGTTAGAGTGCCGCCTGAGCGTAGCCTGAGGTAGAGACTTCGTGAAGAGGTCCGCCGCATTGTCCGTCGAACAATAAAGTAGCAAGATGTCACCATCCAAGATCTTCTCACGTACAAAGTGATACTGTATCTTTGTGCTTGGTCCGGGCATGGAATACCGGGTTCCGAGCAATAGCTATACAACTCTGGTTATCACATTGGATGACTGTGGGCTCCTTCTGTGGAAACCCAATCTCGCCTACTAGCAGCCTCCGCAGCCACATAACCTCGCAAGCAGCACCACAAGCAGCCGGTACTCTGCCTCTGTCGAAGATACGGCAATAGTTGGCTGCCTCTTACTGCTCCAAGAAACTGCTCCTGAGCCGAGGATAAAACTGTAACCTGAAGTGGATCTCCTCGTGTCTTGATCTCCTCCCCAATCTCAGTCACTCCAACCTTGGAGTCTGACTCCATCCCCTCCTGTGTAAAAGAGTCCTAGATCCTTCGTACTCTGCAGATACCACAAGATCCGCAATCGTGCGTCCCAATGAGACTTCAATTGCGTCTGCATAAAAGAGCTCAACAGCCCCACGGAGAAGCTCAAGTCCAATCTGGTGTTTAGCAACCAGATCAATGAACCAACCAACTTCCGATACTGCGAGGCATCAACTGGCTTACTAGGATCATTAACAGTTAACTTTGTGTTTGGGTACATCGGCGAAGTAATAGGCTTGTAGTTCTCCATCCCAAAGGCCTCAAGCAACTCAAGAACATACCGTTGCTGAGAGACCAAAAACCCCCTCTGGGTCCGCCAGATCTCCAATCCCAAAAAGAAGTGGAGTAAGCCTAGGTTGGTCATCTCAAACTCCTTTGACAAGGCAGCCTTTGTCACGCCAATGTGCTCGACATGACCGCCGGTGAGAATGAGATCATCCACATAAAGGATGATAATCGTAACCATGCCGCGTTCTCGAAAGAGATACAGGTTGGGATCTGCAACCGATCTCTGAAAACCAGTCCGAACAAAGAAGGAATCAATCTTCTGATTCCAAGCCCTAGGAACCTGCTTAAGACCATACAAGGCCTTACGTAACTTGTATACCATCCCTTCTGATCTTGGAACAACAAAGCATGGAGGTTGCACACCTCCTCTTGCAGGTCACCATTAAGGAACACAGATTTTACATCCATTTGATACACTGGCCACCTCTGAGAAGAAGCAAGGGCAAGAATGGTCCAAATCGTGGTCATCCGTACTGTCGGTGCAAAGGGATCCTCGCAGTCGATGCTTGGCCGCTGAGCATAACCTTAGCCATAAGTCTGGCTTTGTGTTTGTCCATCGACCCATCTGATGCATATTTGGTCTTAAAGACCCATTTGACACCAATGACTGACTGTTTCGACGGCCTCGGTACCAACTCCCATGTTTTGTTATTCTCGATGGCATCAAGTTCCACTTGCATCGCTTTCCTCCAAGTATCTTGTGAAAGGGCTTCCTTAACGGAAGTGGGCTCCTTGTCCTGCATAATACGAGACATCAAAGCATAGTTTACCTGAAGAAGTTCCGCTGTATTGCTTTTGTCGCGGACTCTGTGCGATCTTCGAGGGCCGTCCTTTGTGGTCCACTTGGAGGGTAACTTCGTGACACCTGACTCCCGAAGGGTGTCCACCACCTGGGTACTCCAACAGATCGTGGAGCCTCCTGCCGTTGCGGGGGCTCTACTCTAGCTGCGGGCTCAACCTCCTGTACTGATTGAGTTTGATCAACTGGAACAATGGTCTGGGAATCATCACTAGACTCTTCTGGATCTCCAAGAAGTGGCGGCTCCTCGACAGTACTGGAACATGCTCATGAAAAACCACATTCCGGCATACAACAATCTCATTCCTATGTGGATCATACAATCTGTATCCCTTGGAAAGAGAATTATACCCCACAAATATAAGCTTGCGGGATTTGGAGTCAAGCTTTCCCCTCTGTTTCTTCGGAATATGTACATACGCATCACTCCCAAAAACACGGAAGTGCGAGACATCAGGTTTCCTGCCAAAGTATGCCTCAAACGGAGTCATATTAGGTATTGAAGTCGTTGGAGACCGGTTGAGGGTATGGACAGCCGTTGCCTTAGCCTGTCCCCAAAGTGGACGAGGAAGATCATGATGCTCCAGCATGGTCCTCGCCATCTCCACCATAGTCCTGTTTTTGCGTTCTACAACTCCATTCTCTGAAGGCGATCCTGTATTGGCCAGTTCCCTCTTGATGCCATGATTTGCACAAAATCTGAGAAATACATTCGAGGAGAATTCACCCCCTTTTTTTTTTTCCCGAGAAAAGATCCTTTCATTAGTTATGTAAAAACGCCCGTAGGGCTACAAAAGATCTCTCCTGCTCCTAAGAGAGAGAAGAGCAGTGAATACATCATGGCAGCCCGGGAGACTCTCCCTAGGTGCTGTAAAGTACAAGCATCAGTATAAAGAACTGAGCGGCTAAATCATACAATAGGGGGGGGGAAGAGCCAAACAGGTGGCCTGTAGTGCCAACGGGGGGATCCCGTGTGTAGGGTGTAGAACGGGCCGCAGCGCCAAGTGGCGTGAAAGGCCTGGCGCCGTAAGATCGCCTCATCCGAGTCTCCCCGGATGCGGTCGTACTGTCCTCGCAGGGTGTGGATCAACTCCTGCCAAATCCCCCGAACAGTCTCTGCTGGTGGCTCTAATCTCCCCTCAAAGGCCGTAAAGCACCGGGCCCTCCAGGTGAACCAGATGGTGAGGCTGCTGAGGAGCTCCCATCGTAAATCCCTCTCCTGTGTCCAGCTGGCGGACGAGAAATCCGGTGCCGGAACCAGGCGAGGCTGGCCCCTAATAAATCTGATGGCCCGACTGCCCTGCTCCATCTCATAGCCCATAGCAGGCCCTGACGAAGTCGACCAAGCAGCGGCACCCCACGTAAACATACCCTCTGGAGAGAGGGGGGCTAGAATACGCAGCATCCGCAGCCAAATCTGCTGTGCCTGAGGGCAGTCCCAAAGGCAATGTCTCTGTGTCTCCATAGGGTGGCTGCATCGGACGCAGGCCGCCGGAAGACCGCTGTAAACAAGCCAAGTGCCAACTGCTGAGCCCCTGTGGGCGACTAGCCACTGAAAAGCCGAGATCCTGCGGGCCTGTCGACTAGCCCAGAGCCGAGCCCAGAAATCCTTCAGGAACTCCTGTGAAAGTCCCTGCAATCGCCAATGCCCCGCTGCCGCTGGAGAAACCGTCCTCCTCGCCGTCAAAATATGCCGTCCCAGCCGAACAGTATACTGGAAAAAAGTGATCTCTGTGGCCTCAAGGGATGCATAAGGATCATGCCACTCGTACTCCCCGGGGTCCCACTGTAGCCGGGCCAAGGGGCGCGCTGCATATGCCCATATGCGCCAATCCGGGAGCACATCAGCAGGGTCGGGGTCAATATGCCACTTTCGAGAAGCGGCAGCCACTACCCGAATCCTCTGAAAGGTGCACTCTGCAACCAAAGGCGACTCCACCTCCACTCTCTGGAGTCTGCCCTCATCCTGAATCTCATAATAAAGGCATCTGCCATCCTCAGTGCTGGCTCTGACAACAATCAGGATCTCCAACTGTGTAAAGGCTCCCATCCACCGTGGGGCCACTGGCTCGAGGGGTGTGAACCACTCCTCTGTAAGTGCCTCCTGAATATCATCCCTCATAATCAACCCCCCTCTGAAGTGACTCAGCCTCTCCACCTGGGTCTCCTCTGGTAGACTGCAGAAAGCCTGCCAGTCTCCAAAACTACGAGCTGGGCCTGCCGCTAAAGGTCCCCAGGCTAGACGAGGCCGAGAACCAAGCATATGACCCTGCTCCGTACGAACCGCTGGGCTCCAGATGAGCGGCTGCCTGGCCCGCTCCTCAACACAAGAAGGAGGCCGCTGAGAAAGCCCCGGTCTCAGCAGCTCCCAAGCTCTCAGGATACTCAAAGCAAATCTGTCCTCCCATCCTCTACTGAGGCCTGTCCTCCTCATCTCTATGAAGATCCAGCGAATCTCTGGTGCCCAAGTACCCCCTGCAGGGGGCGCCCGAGCCTGCAGTTGCTGCAAGAGGAGCTCTTTCCAAGGCTCAGCGCCTGGAAGCAACCCCCGAACAATAAGCTTCCCCAATAAGGCTCTACTCTGATCGACTGGATCTATAATGCCCAAACCGCCCTGAGCCAGCGGAAGTGTAATAACTGCCCATGCAACCTTTGCCCGAGCTGGCTGACCGTCCCGCCCAGACCACAGAAAGTTCCTGATCAGCCTCTGTACCTGGCTGATGCAAGAGCTCGAGAAAATCCAGCAAGATGTAATGTACCACATGGTCGCTAACAGCACCTGATTTGCCACCACCACCCTCCCAGCCAAGGATAGTCGAGCTGTACTCCAATACAGTAGCTTCTTCCGAATACTCAGAAGAAGCGGGGCAATCTGCTGCTCAGGTGACAAATCGAGGCCAATCTGGCATCCCAAATACCGCACTGCTGTGCCTGGAGGAATCCATCTAAAACCGGGGTCCGGGCTCCATGCCGGAGTGGGAGCACTACTGATCCAAAAGGCCACTGTCTTGCGCCAATTGATCAATGCTCCCGAAGCTGCACTAAAAACCTGGAGCGACTGCTCTGCCCGAATAAGATTGGCCTCATGGCCATGCAAAAATAAGCCCGTGTCGTTTGCAAACTCAGCATCAAGCAAATCCTCCCCCGGACTGGGAGCTGAAGTCCTCTCAAACCAACCTCCTCTGCCGTCAAATACATACTCATAGCCTCCGCAAAGAAGAGAAAAAGGAAAGGGGCGAGAGGACACCCCTGACGGACTGATCTGGTCAGCTCAAAACTCGGCCCCCGACCTCCTGCAATCAGCACCTGGCTGCGAGCTGTGGAATACAGAGCTGACACCCCTCTGATCCATCCTGGCTCAAAGCCCAGGCGAAGCATAGTGCCCTCTAAGAATCCCCAATCAACTCTATCATATGCCTTCTCAAAATCGAGAAGCATCACGACCAAGTCCTCGCCAAGAAACCTAGCTCGGGCTGTCGCCTCCCAGAAAGTAAAGATGTTGTCAAGGATACTGCGCTCCTTGACAAATCCTGTCTGAGTAGCATGAATCAACTCCCCCAGGAAGGGCTGGATCCTCAAACTCAAGGCCTTTGCTAAGACCTTGTAGACAGTATTGAGGATCGTAATAGGCCTCCAATGCCGAATGTCATCTGATACTCCCTCCCCCTTGGGGATAAGATAGATCAAGCCCTCTGAAAAGCTCTGCGGCATCACCCCAGTGTCCAAAACATGCTGAAAGCCTCTGCGGAGGCCTGGCCCCAAAAGGTCCCAATAGCGCATAAAAAAGGCCGGCGTCAGTCCGTCCTCCCCTGGGCAACTATGTCGCGGCAGGACCCTCAAGGCCTCGGCAAGCTCAATCTCTGACAGAGGCGCACCTAGAACTGTACGCATATGGTCTGTGACCCTCCTTTGCACATGGGCCCACACAGTCTGTCTGCAAACATCTCGATCCTCAGTGGCTGGCTCCGCTGAAAGCAGGTCACTATAAAAAGCAGTGGCAATGGCTCTGATCTCCCCGAGCTCAGTAGCTATCGATCCATCCGGTCTACCAAGCTGGCGGACTCCTGCTCGCGCATGACGGGGTCCAGTGATCTCAAAAAACTCCCCAGTCACTCTATCACCAAGCTGCGTCCACTGAGAGGCCTGACGACGATAGTAAAACTCATGTCTCTGCTCCTCTACCTCTCTAACCTCCTGACGTGCCTGGCTCAGCTGGGACGCCACCCACTCACATGCAGGCTGCTGCTCCTGAAGGCGCTGTAGCGAAGCAAGGCTGCGTCTAAGCCGTTGCTCCCGCTCGCGAATCTCTCCCAGTCGTGTCAAAGCTGCAGCGTGTAGAAAAGAGCTAAGATCAATGAGTCCCTGGGCACACTGGCCCGCTGCATCCTGGTCAGAGCACTGACTATCATGCCAGATCCTCTCAATGTCCTCAGCGAGACTGGGATCTGCAAGTACCCTCTCTGGGATCCTCAACTGCAAGCTGGGCTCCCGTGTCCCCTCCTCCAATGTCAATATAACTGGCGCATGATCTGAAAATGGGGTGCCAGCGAGAATGCCGACGGAGCCCCCTCGCTCCCCTAACCAATCGCCCACATAAAAGCGATCAATCCGTGATAGATTAGTCCCTCCCTGCCGGCGATCCGACCGAGAGAAACTAAGACTGTCCTGAGACCGGGAGAAAGCCCCATGCTGCCATGCATCAGTGATCCTCAGTGACATGCAAAACCGGTCCCAAGCTGCAAGCTCCGTGCCGTGCACTGTAACATGACTGCCTCCCACCCTATCTGCCGGGTCCTCAAGCATGTTGAAGTCTCCCCCAACACACCAATGTGCGGCCTCTGGCAATGCATCTGTAACCTGAGTCCAGAACTCTGCTCTGGCACTAGCATGATTGGGCGCATAGATGTTGAGCACACCCAATAGCTCATCATGCATCCTCAGAATGACATACTGTGCTCTACCAGGCACAATGATCCCTCGATCCACAATGGCCTGCCGCCATACATCTGCAATAACCATGCATACTCCTCCCTGTCCACCCAAAGGACCAAACCCTGCAGACCAAAAAGTGTCCCATCTACCAGGCATCACCGAACCATATCTCCGGATCCTGCTCTCACCCAAGTGGTGCTCCTGCATCATCAAAATGTCAATGCTGCCACCAACCAGGCATCTCTGAAGCTCCTGCCTCATGCAACCTCGATAGCGTATAAAGTGTGCTCCGCCAAGGCCCTGTACATTCCATGAGATGATCCTCATGGATGCCCTGCTGAGGTGGATGCTGTCTCAGCCGTACGGCGGGCCTTCGCAAGCGGCTTGGATGGAGAGTAGTCCCCATCCGAACGGCTGCGAATCTGCCCACCCGGTGTACTGCAAGAATCCCGGATCAGGCGCCAGTGGCTGTGGCCCATGGCGACTGCCTCCTGCTCTGACAGAGAAACCTCGTGTATACTCACATATCCAGGGTCGCGTGCCAAGTCTGCCACTATGCGCACGACCAAATGCCGAATCCCTGAGGTATCCACACTCCCGGGATCCAAGAAGAAATGAGCCAACTCCCAAAGTCGGCCTATCACATCAGTCACCTCCAGATCGCTCATGTGGTGAGAAAACTCAACTGCTTGAGTCTTCAAAATGCTGAGAGCGAGCTCTAGAGTCCACTCCCGATCACAAGGTCCACAAAGAGGGAACGAGAAGGCCACCGCTGAGTCTAGTGCCTCCTCCCCGCGGGCCGGAGGTATCACTACATGAACTCGAATGGGTGCTGGCTCATGGGGGCCCTCTGCTCCAAAAAGCCGTGTAAAGGTATAATCAAAGGCCTCCGAGCGCTGTCTAATGCCAAGGCGACTCAGCCGACTGCGGATAGATGAAATCCGTGAGGCCCTAATCGGCATAGGTCTCCTCTGTGATGCTCGAGCGAGGTCAGTGCTCAGCGCTCTCCGGACTGCAGGTGAGCGCCAGGGAACTGCCAGGGTCTCCCGGGAAGGTGAGGCGGGCGGAGGGGGAGGAGGGGGAGGCGAGGGGGGTGGAGAGGGAGCCGCTGCCGAAACCGGAGCGGGGGCGGGAGGAGGCGAAGGTGGAAACGAGTCGGTGGGAGGGGACGGGGGTGGGGGGGGGTGAAGAAGGGGGGGGGGGAGCTGGCATCTCCTGGTCCTCGGTCGCTGCAGGGGTCTCCTCCTGAAGGGGAGCAAAGCTGTTCCTCACGGGAACCCAGTGAGGCTGAGACTGCTGCTGCTGCTGCAACGGTCTCTGTGCGTGCTGCTGTGGCTGTCTCCCTTGGCGGCGCCCCTGTCCAGGCTGCCACTCCGAGGTCTCTGTGGCCTGAGCAGGTGTCCCTGAGGCAGCCTGCCGAGCCGAATCTGTGGGCGGGCCATCAGTAGCCTGCGGCGGTGGTGAGGGTCGAGGTCTCCTGCGAGGGCAGGCCTTGGCCAGATGACCGACCTGCCTGCAAATGAAGCACTGGTTCGGGAGCCCCGAGAACTCCACTCTCTGATCTATCCACCCCCCCCCTATCCTAGGTAGCTGAATGACCTTAGGAAGGGAGGAGATGTCAGACACCAACACTCTGACCGAAGGTAGCCCAGCTGCTGAGGGGCCCGTCTCTAGTACCGAGCCCACCAATGCTCCGAGCCTGGAGAGGAGCGGAAGATACTCCCGGCGGAGACCAGGGAAACAAACTGTAATATGGAAGAGGCGCTCTCCCTGCTCCGCCGCTGCTGGGTCAAATCCATGCTGCCAAGGTCTGAAGAAAGCCCGAGCACCCCTGATGTCCAGAGGACTCATGGCAAGGACCTTGGCAACGCTCTGGGCGGCCTCGAACTCGATCTGATAATGGCCCCGGCCCAGGAGCTGTACATCAAGGATCTTGCCCACATCTGCAAGAAGGCGAGCCTGAAGAAGATCCCTGATCTCCCCTCTGCTGGGGCGAGTGCCGACTATACGGCAGATGGTGGAATGAGCCTGGAGGCGTTCCACCTCTGCAGTGAGGCTCGCTTCCTCTTCCGGCGAAAGAGAAAGCCTGATGGGGATGTCCTCGGGGGCGGGCGAGGGGGCTGCAGGTGAGTCCCTCTGAGGCGAGGCGGGAGGAGTCTCCATCAGAGTTTGAAGCTCAGGCGAAGGCGAGGCGAATGCGGAAAACTTGCAAGGAGCGGGCTGCACCCAAAGAGGCGGAAGACCGGATGAAAATGAAGAAAAAACAAAACCCCCTGGGGGTGACCAACAGCACGAAAGAGGAGGGAGAGGGGGAAAACGAAGGAGAAGCTCGGGGGGGGGGGGGGGGGGGGGCGGCAACAAAGCGGAAGGGAGGGGAGGCGGGGCGCTGGCGCGAACAGGCGGAAAAAGGGGGGGGGGGCGAAAAGGCGACAAAGGGGAGGGGGGGGCGAACAGGCGAAGAGTGGGTTGGGGGCGAAAATACAAAAAGGCGGCTAGGCGGGGGGGGCGAAATGGGGAGGAGGGGGGAGTCGCAGCAGCGAGGCAGGCGGGGAGTGAAGAGGCGAAACGGCGAGGAGAGGAAAGGACGAAATGGCGAGGGGGGGGGAGGCGCACCAGCGAGGAGAGGGGAGCGAAGGCAGGCGGGGGGTGAAGAGGCGAACCGGTTGAGAGGTGGGGGGCGAACAGGCGACAGAGAAAAAGGGGGGGGCGTGCAGGCGCGCAGCGCAGGGTTGAGGTGGGAGGCTTCAGCGAGCTCTAGTTTCCGAGAATTCACCCCTTTGTCAGCCTTAGAGTCTTTACCTGCAATCTAGACTCTTTTTCCACCATCGCGTGCCAATCCTTGAACCGTGCAAAAGCTTGGTCCTTCTGTGAAAGAAAGTAGACCCACGTGAATCTGGTACAGTCATCAACAAGCAGCATAAAATAGAGAGATCCTCCCAGTGATGGTGTCTGCTGAGGTCCATACAAGTCAGTGTGAATCAACTCCAATGGTTTTGAAGCCTGCCTGGAAGCCTGCTTTGGAAAGGATTCCCTGTGCTGCTTACCACGTATGCAAGAACTGCAACGTCCTTGCCTGCTGCCAACATTTGGAAAGCCAACCACCATCTGGTCCCGGAAAGCTCGCCACAATGCATCCACATTTAAGTGGCCAAAACGAAAGTGCCACAGATCTCCGACCTGAGAACCTGTCAATGAGGAGAGTGCAGAGAGCTTGTAGATACCATTCTCCACACTGCCTTCCCAAACCACCTGGCCAGTCTCACGGTCTCGTAGAGCAACTGAATGCTCCTCAAATTCCACCCGAAAGCCAGTCTTGCATACTTCATGCACTGACAGAAGATGAAAACCAAGAGCAGGGACATAAAGAACATGGGAAGCATGCTTGCCCCCCTTGCCGTCGGGAATAATCTCTGTCCGGCCCTCACTGTGAATCGGAATTGTGGAGTTGTCGCCAATGAAAATGCGACCTAACCGCCGTTTCAGATTCAGAAAGAAGTCACGAGACGGAGTCATGTGCCTGGAAGAACCACTGTCAAGAATCCATTCCCGGGTATCCTTTGTGGTGAAGCCAACTGCCTCCTCGCTTGAAGATGATGAAGCATCGGAGTCCATCATCTCTAAGTGCACAAATGCAGGAGTTTTTGCAGCTGAGGCTGAAGAATCAGCACTCTTCCCAGTCCGCTTAGGGCACTTCCTCCAGTAGTGGCCTTTCTCGCCACAATCATTGCAGGACCGCTCGACCTTCAGTTTCTCTCGTTCTGTTTCAGGCTTCTTCCAGAGCCTGCACCCTTCAGGTCTTGCAGCACCCTTGTCATCAGAGCTTGCACCACTACACCACTCAGGACGGCAGCCCTCTCTGCTCTTCATCTACCACCTCAAATACCGCGACACCCTTGTCACTAGAGCCTCATCACCTCATCTTCCGCTGCCACTACCACCTTGGAGTGCCTTTGGATCCACCGATGCGAGCCTTCAACATTGACCACCTCTCGGAGTGCTTTGCCTCACATCGACGTGAGCCTTTGTCACGACTGTGCTTCAGCTCCGACATCATCTCTGCTTCCGTACTATCTTTCTTCTTAGAGTCACCTCACATCAGAGGGCTCTTGTACATATGTTCACTCACTCACCATTATATATAGACTCACTCATATATTTCATGCTGTGTTGTTTTGCTTTGATCTCTCATACATTTGGTCCTTTCATCCTTTTGCCCTCACATTTTATAGGCACCAAAGCCTTATCTTTTGACCCTAAATAAGAGGATGTTCACACCACTAAGGACACTTGACTAGACTCTAGACCAACTCCGAAATACCCAACAATACCATGGTTAGAGATGGAATGGGCATCCCTACTTTCTAAACAAAGAATAATTTAAAGTAAGCTAACAAGTCCGTCAATGTCACATGTGGAAGCTCTGGGAGTCTTCTTTCAGCCCTAAACACCATCCTGGAATATGCTTGATGCAAAACGCATACAGAGGATAGAGAAGAGAGAAAGAAAGAAAGATATATTAACGTCTATAAGAGGCCAAAGTGGCCTATGAGACAAAAGTACCAATACATCCAAAACTCAAGGAAACTAAATGTCTCGAGTAGAAAATGAAAAGCATAAATTGAAAAACAACTAGCTATAACATGTGGCCAAAGAGGAACTAGTAGCCTGATACAACTGCCAGAAAAAGGTATATCTGATAAAAGTGTGGAACTGGAAAACCGGTAGGCTATGGGAAGCAGCTAAGAGAGAGAGAGAGAGATAGCTGAGTATTTAGTATATTCATAATGTGCAAAAAGGAAGTACAAGTCTTGCAGCCCTTGGCTGCCTTGAAAAGGTATAAAATACCTAATCTAATCCTAAGTCTATGACCCAAGCCACTAGGGAGTGAATAATCAAAACGATGAGCAAGTGTGCCCTTTTAAAGGGTTGGATTGCCTTCATGGATTGGCCGACCTACCGTCGGCGAGGTCTAGGACAAATAATCAATCTCCATGCTACAGCTGACAGAGCAATATTCTAGCCCCGACAGCCTCCTGTCCTCTCCACAAGGTTCTCCTGCCCCAAACCTAGCAGCACAAGCTCCAAATCTGGTTCTAGTCTGATTCTTTATCTGTTGCCCTTCAAGGATTAGCCAATACATGTCTTGCACATGACAACCGAGTAGATTCTGACCACAAAAAAGGTTGTGTATGGAGAAGCTTGATGGGATTACATAGCTGTCTCAAAACTATGTCCGGTGATGGAAGTGAGGGGGATCCAAAATCATGGATCACCATAAGATTCAAAATCCTATGCCGTTGAGGAGGATGTTTTCCTAGGTGTAGCTTCTCTGTTGAGCTTTGGGCCTGTTCATTGAATTGAAATCAGGTTAGAATAAAGCGGATTGATTTTAAACTCTCCAAGCTTTTTTTTTCTTGTGCATTTCTGGCATGGTACTCGAATCGCCAATGGTGTCTGGTACCACATGCACCGTTGGCTTGGCTTGCTTCTCTTTCTCCAAAAGAGGATAAGCTGTAAAGATTTGACCCTTATTGCTGCAGTTGGCTGACTAGTGTGTATGGGCGAGAGCCTTGATCCCTATGCTCGGGGTTGATCTGATATACTGGATCTACGGTTGGGTGATGAGCTTGAGTATGTGGACCTGATTTGGATTAACCATGTTTATGTCTTGTGTTTAGGGAATCTTATGGGGGTTTGGTCTCGACAAACCCTTGACAGTTGGTATTAGAGCTATCCTAAACCAGTGGGAGGCATGAGGCGATGCATGGAGTGAGTTTTCTGTAAGCTTTCTGATCTAATTTTCCAAGCTTTGCGCAAGATGCATGTATTCCATTGAATCTATCGCCAATGGTGTCTGGTACCACATGCACCGTTGGCTTGGCTTGCTTCTCTTTCGCCAAAAGAGGATAAGCTGTAAAGATGTGACCCTTATTGCCGCAGTTGGCTGACTAGTGTGTATGGGCGAGAGCCTTGATCCCTATGCTTGGGGTTGATCTGATATACTGGATCTATGGTTGGGTGATGAGCTTTAGTATGTGGAGCCTGATTTGGATTAACCATGTTTATGTCTTGTGTTTAGGGGATCTTATAGGGGGTTTGGTCTCGACAAACCCTTGACAGTTGGTATTAGAGCTATCCTAAACCCGTGGGAGGCACGAGGCGATGCATGGAGTGAGTTTTCTGAT
This sequence comes from Cibotium barometz, assembly GCF_041138505.1. Classification (NCBI taxonomy): domain Eukaryota; kingdom Viridiplantae; phylum Streptophyta; class Polypodiopsida; order Cyatheales; family Cibotiaceae; genus Cibotium; species Cibotium barometz. The sequence continues at coordinate 1,134,710 of NC_141053.1, forward strand.
CTAATTTTCCAAGCTTTGTGCAAGATGCATGTATTCCATTGAATCTATCGCTTTTGGGTTTGATGCATGCTCCAATACCCATCTTCTTAAAATTGTACACTTACATAGACAATTGTTTATCCCCTCTTATATGTATACACGTTTAGATTTGGATTCCAAATCCCTCTATGTAATTTACATTCATGAATTACATTAAATAACTATTTATTGAATCCCCTCTTACATGTGTACATCATGTAAGTCTTCCATATATTACCCCCCCCCCCCCCCCATATATATACCCCCATCCCCCCCTCACCCCCTCCCTCCCTGTAAGTCTTCCATATATACCTGCCCATCCCCTTCCTCCCTCCCTCTATTAACTATCGTGCTATGATACATATACATAATAAGGTGACTCCCCTGAGGTGAGAAGCATGTTTTTTAAAAGCTGGCTTTTCAGTCCTTCTCCATAAACAGAGACTGAGGCCTCCTCTTTTCTTCACATGTGCTTGTGAAGCTTGTGGAGAACATGGACTTCAAGAGCGCAGGATCACGTACCAGCTCTCTTCACCCTTGGCTTGCGACCTTTCCTGTTTTCCAATGTGGGAATACCCTATCTTACTCTCCTTCTCTACCTTCCTTTCATGATGGTGGATCTGTAGTTTGAGGATGACGTGTGCGTTGATGACCATCATGGTGACAATGAGGAAGTTGAGGAGCAAGAGGTCGACGTGGAGTATGTGGAAAAAGCTGATTTCAATTGGCTTAAGGAGGAGATGCAACTTATGCATGCACATGCGCCCTTTTGAACCCTCCTCGTCAACAAACCTAGGATCAATAGCTCCTTCTTTTGCTCCCGATGTGACAAGAAGGAAAAGACCCAAGAGCATATGGACTCTTGGTTGAATAGGTGGAGTACTCACTTTGAGTTTCGTTCCTTTCCGGATAAACGAAAGATTTAGATGGTGCAAGGCTCTTAGACAGAAAGCCTTGACACAGTGGAAAGACTTGAAGCAGAAACTCATTACATGGGATGATTTTGAGCAGCGTTTTTGGGCTGACTTTGTTCAACCCAAGGATGAATTCGTGGTGCCCAATAAGCTGATGAAACTAGAGATGTGGGACCTGACTTTTGATAGCTATGTGTAGAAATATCGTGACTTGGTTGCGCGTGCTACACATGGATTCACACACTTTACGTGGATTTTTCATCCATGGATTGCCATGCGATTATCAATACGAGGTTTGAAAAAACCACAACAGGACAACAGAATAGAGGAGGCTATCTACTCGCTAAGATTTTCGACGAGACAATGATTGGCAATACAAGAATTCTTCGATCACAGCTACTAAGTCGGGACCCCGGCAAACGAAAGTCTAAACTTGGGAAAGCAAAACGATACCATTTTGCAGAAACCTCTGGCGAATATGGAATCTTCGAGAGGCTCGATGGTTTGGTTGCAATGAGAAGGGCCGCACTTAGAAAATTTTCCCTCAGGCAAAAACTCGTGGCAAAGCAGCAAACGTGTTTATGGTTAAAGGTAATCTTAAGTTTACTTCTATTGGTACTTTCCTGTTAGAGTACAGTGCTTGCATTGATTGTAACTTTAGTTTGGCAGTCTTTGATCCCAATGATCTAATCCATATGTACAGGTCAGTCATGGGGAACACTATACTCATGCTTTTGACCCTGAAAGTGTCCACAATTTTGTGAATGCCAAATTGGTGCAGAAGTTGGGAGTACCAATGCAGCCAAGCGATCATGTGTATTGCGTGAATTCGGAGGCGGGTCATGGAAAAGTGTGGACCAGACGAGCCCAAACCACCGCAGAAGTTACGGGTGCCAACATAGCCAAGTGATCACGTGTATTGGCTGAATTTGGAAGCAGGCCATGGAAAAGTGTGGGTTAGATGATGATAACGGGATTTTTGTCATGTGAATTTGCATTAAAGTGATGTTAAGATCGTGAGAACACTGTAAATCCATGTCGCTAGGGAGCTTGGATTGGTTGAACCTCGCCATATAAAATAGTTGGATCATCTACTATAAGGTCATGGGCTAAGGATAAGTATTAATTTAAATTATGGCATATTTAGAGGTGTGCACATTAATATAGGGTCATATTTTAAGAGTTTGCTTTTTGGCTTTTTTAGAGCCAAGGCTTTGTATAAATAAGGGTTGTCCCCCTATAATAGTTCAAGGAGGAGTCTTGGGGTTTCTAGCTTTTTATCAATTGTGCTCTCTATCTCTTATTATTAGTCATGCTTTCAAGCACACGTCGAGGTGCTTTGTCTCCAGCAAAAGAGCCCTCACAATGAGCATCCCAACTACCTATTACGATACAAAATTACATCAAGTGTCTAGATATTTTGCTTATGAATCTAGATAGGGTAGATCTTATTTTAGGTGTTAAATCCATGGGAGACACAAGCTTTAGATAACACAAAGGTGACAACTCAACTTTTTTTGCATGCCCTATCAACTATTTATTTGCTGTACTAATTCTTTCTATTTGCTACTTCCCTTAGTGCTAGGCTTCATTATGGCTGAGTTTGCCCTGCATCTTCAGAGGTTTGACAGAAACTCAGTACGAAGGACTTTGTGTGAATATATGCTCTTATGTGTGTGTGTGTGTGTGGAGTGCGTGTGTGAGAGCATATCTTGATACAGAGTTCTACACCCACTATTGGGCACTGATGACGTTAGTGGGGATGTCGTAGTATCTAGTCCATACTATGCATAATGGAGTTGATAGTTGTATAGTCTTGTGGGTTGACTACCATGAGTATATAACATGCACGTTCCTAAAAGGTGAATTTGGGCATGTTCCTGGATTCATCTAGGTATATATATATATATATATATACTAGGTCTACCTCAAGTAGGGCAGTTGATTATAGGATTGAGCTAGTTCCAGACGCTCAACTTGTGATTTTAGCATGGTATAGGATGAGTCCGTAGGAAGATTATGAGATCGCCTGATAGTCGTTGGAGTATCTCAAGATTGGTCAAATTTGTAAATCTCCATGGGGGTACACGTGCTTTTGAAGCACGAGAAGAATGGGAGTTGGAGGATGTGTGTAGCATGCTTTTCAAAGGGTTACAAGCATCCTTCCACTCCCACTCACCGGGGTCCCAATGCAAATGTCTGATAGGGCAGCCACCATACAACCAAAGGCTAACACTCTCTGTAATCATCCTTGGGGGGGGGGTGTCAACAAAGACGTGCTTCCCTAACCTGCCAACAACTCTGACTGGATGAATCTGGGGGCCCTCAATAAGGTCCTGCACGTCACATCTCTCCAGCTGCCATCCATCCTGTAAATTAAAAAAGACCAGTACATCATCCTCCCTAGGCAAGGGGAGACCCATAACTTGAAGAGGAACACCTGTCCCAGAAAAAACCCCAAACCAAGAATGATGACCGCCTTCCAAGAAAGATCCAGTAATCCAGTGGTTGGGAATGGCTGCATCAATCTGTGCAATCCTCCGGCTAGAGCCTCTCAAATGCTGCATGAAATCCAATCTCTGTACCTCGGTGAGGCTCTGAAACCTCTTCCAAGCCAGCATTGTGGGGCATAGGGTCTCCCAGCCAGCCCAAAGAATATGCATAGCTGCCCCAAGAGGCCTACCATGCACATCAAAGATCAAATCATTCCATAGAATGGGCTGTCGGTTAACTTCCTCCGTTGAATGCGGGGGGATGTGTACCAAAAAACTCCTCAGGCAGTCCCAGGCCCGTAGGAGGGACCTAACCAGGGGGGATGAAGGGGAGCGGTGAACTGCATCCAAAAAAATAAAGCGTGAGCTAAGAGTCCAGTCACCTCCGCGAAGAGGGACACACTTCGTGATCTGCTGCATGAGAAAGTCCTTCCATGGTGGTTCAGTGCGTGGAAGAAAGCCCCTAAGAACCAGCTTACAAAGCAAAGCCTTACATTGCACCTCAGGGTCAATGATATTCAATCCCCCTTCTTGCTTAGACTTGATAATGGTTTCCCAAGCAACTCTAGCCCTGGTGTGTGCATTTCCATCAAGCCCTCACCAAAGAAAGTTCCGAATAAGGCGACAAAGCTGGCCAATGCAGCCCTTATGAAAAATCTAGTATGAAGCGAAAAACCAAGTCGTGGCTAGCAAAACTTGGTTAACCACCAAAGCTCTAGAGGCCAAGTCGAGCTTCTTCCTACTCCAGTGATGAAGTTTGCTTTAAATGCTTAAGAGGATTGGAGCAAATTGTTGTGCAGGGGAGATGTCAGCGCCCACCTGACAACCAAGGTATCTGGCAGAGCATCCTCTCTCAATCCAAGTAAAACCAACATCTGTACCCCAATCAGCAAAGAGGAGAATCACTGATCGAAAAACCGACTGACTTATGCCAATTGATTATAGCTCCTGCTGCCAAACAAAAGGCCTCCAAGGCTGTCCGAAAAGAACATAAACAAGCATGTGAAGCCTCAAGGAACAACGCCATATCATCTGCTAACTCAGAGTCCAAAAACTCTTCCTCTGTGCATAAAGGCAGCTTGAGACCCACCACACGAGGGGCAGCCTGAAGAAACCTGCTCATAGCCTCAGCTACAATGAGGTATAGTAAAGGGGCTAGGGGACAGCCTTGCCTCACTGAACGGAAAATCTGAAAACGCTCACCGCGCCCTCCACAGGCTAAAACAGTGCTATCAGCCTCCTTGTATAGGCAAGACACCCCTCTGATTCAGTTTTGGGAAAACCCCATGTGTGCCATAGTGCCCTCCAAAAAACCCCAATCCACTCTGTCATAAGCTTTTTCAAAATCAAGCAAAAGAATGGCAAGAGGCTACTGACTAGACTTTGCCCACTCGATAGCTTCCCAGAAATAAAAAATGTTATCAAATATACTCCTTCCTTGGAGGAAACCATTCTGGGTATCATGGATAGTCCTTTGGAGAATCGGCTGCAACCTTATACTCAAGGCTTTAGCTAAGATTTTATATGCAGATCCAAGGAGGGTGATGGGCCTTCATTGCTTGATGTCAGTCTTGTCCCCACTCTTGGGGATAAGGTGAATCAGCCCCTCCGTGAGGTATGAAGGCATCATACCCATAGTTGCTAGGCGTTTCAGAAACGGCAGGTATGAAACGGGTTTCATACGTTTTGAAACGTTTCATAAAAGGTAAGAAACGGGTATAAAAAGGTTTCATACAAAATAGAAAAAACATGTATATTTTTAACTTGAAATATAGAAAAGAAAAAACTGTTGACATAACTTATAAGAGACCACATTGAATTCATTTCAATAAAAACAAAATACATGTAAGATATGATGATATCACAAATCACGTGGGTGACCACTGATAACTAAGCAGAAATCAAAAGGATCACCACGTGGGTGATGAGTCATGACTCAAAATCCAAGATCAAAATAAATAGCATGTCCAAAGCTCAAACTAAATAACATGTCCAAATAAAATGATACTGGCAGCAACTGCTAGCTACTATCTGCATCCTCATGCTCATCCTCATCTGCATCTTTTGCCTTTGCAGCCTCACTCTCAAGGTCACTGCCGGTAGCCGAGTCCTCAAATGCCTCATCCTCTAGAGGTGCAGGTGCACCACTAGTACTAGCCTCTCGAGAAGATCGTGTAGTGCGAGCCGGAGCCATGATCTCCTCATAGAGCATAGAATAGATGTCTCTCTCCTCCTGAGGAATGTCGGGAATCTCCTTGCACTTCATGATATCAATCTTATCTGGATTCACTTGGCGAGGCTCAATGGGATGACCCTTTTGTTCTAGCAATAAGAGATTGCAATGACAAAAGACAAGCCTCTCCAATTGTGCTGAGGAGAGTCTATTTCTCATTTTCGTGTGAAAAAGAGCCCATGTACTCCAGTTTCTCTCACAAGGCCTTGAACTGCAATCCTGGGAGAGAACTCTCAATGCAATCCGTCTCTACATTGTACACAAAAAAAAATAAAAAAATAAAAAAAATAAAAAAAATAAAAAAAAATTGGATGATGAAAAAAACGCGTTTCATACAGGACGAAACGTTTTGAAACGTTTCGTATGTTTCGAACTTGTATGAAACGCGTTTCTATGCAACTGTGATCATACCCGACAACCACATTTCCTGAAGGGGGCAACAGTGATAGCATCTCCAATATGATCCCAAAAAAGAATAAAGAAGGCGGGAGAAAGACCATCATCCCTTGGGCATGAACCACTGGAAAGAGCATGCAGTGCGTGAAGGAATTCATCCTTCGAGAAAGGGGCATCCAGGGAAGAACACATAGCATCTGTAATGAGCCTGGGCATGCACTCCCAAACTTTCTGCCGTGCCACAGCTCTCTGAGGAGAGGGCACCTCTCCAGTCAACAAAGACCGATAAAATTCTGAAGCAATACCCCTCACCTTATCAGGCTCAATCTGAACCTCACCCTGTGAGTCCTGCAACAAGTACCTCACAGAATCCCTGCTATGGGAAAACCTGTGCGCTGAAAAAAACTCTTTGTTGCATCTGCCACCCATCTGAGTCCAAAAGGCCTCGTTCGCATGAAAGGCGAACTCAGCCCTCCTGTCCATGGCTAACTGTAGCTCTGTAGCTAGAGTAGGGAAGAAAGAATATCTTCCTCGAGCCCAATGGCAAAGGGCTGCCCTTCAAAACCTCTGAGGCTGCGTCCTCAGAATCAAAATCCACTTGGAAGAAACCTCTTCCAAGCAACCTGACATCTCGAAAGTGTAGAGCGAGGTCGGAGGGCAGAGCCGCTAGGACCCAATCCCGAGGCTAGAGACAGGACGGGTGAGATCCAAAGATTCTGGCAATGAGGGTCGTTTTGGAGTCTTTCTCTATTTCGGTGTAGAGGACCGCAAGCTCGGCTTCGGAAAAAACAATGGTTCGCCCAGCCGAGGGAGAATGATTAGCCATGATGCTAATCGAAGAAAAAGGCCGACTTGAACCCGGATGAGGAGCAATCCGAACCAAGGGGAAGAGGTAGGCAAGGAGGCGGAGGAAAGGAAGGGAGGGTGGAAAAGGGAAAAGCAAAAGGGAAAGGGAGGCAAGGGGGAGATGGCTGGACGCAAAGGCGAAGACGGGCGGGGGAAGGGCAGCACAACAGGGCTGCGCAGAGGGAAGAGGCGGAGGAAGGAGGGGAGGCAGGGAGAGGAGCGGAGGCGAAACAGCGCAAACTAGAGGGCGAAGAAGGGCGGGCAGAGGCAGGGGCGAACAGTGGGGAAGGATGAGGCGAAGAAGGGCGGGCAGAGGCAGGGGAGAATGGCGATGGAGGAAGGATGGGAGGCTGAGTGTGGATGGGGGCGAAGCAGGCACAGAGGCGGAGGGGCGCAGCGATGGAGGAAGGGAGGGAGGCGGAGGAAGGAGGGGGCGAAGCAGCCACAAAGGCGGAGGGGCGCAGGTCAGGGTTCGGGGAGCTAGGCGGTCCTCTCTGCAGGCACACAGTTGGAGCTTGATAATTGAGTACTAGAGTTCTCTCCATTCCCACTGTTCTTCTGTGGGGTCTTGGGATTTGCTCATGTGCATGAACATATCCCACATCTTCAACATATGCTGCATCATGGGCTCCGGGTGAGCCCACTGTGGTTGTGACGAGGTGAGTCTTGTGAAGCTTCCTATATTGCTCTCTTCCCGAGTTCTCTTAGTGGATGGTTTAACAAGTTTTCTGGAGTCCTCTTAGTGGATGGTTTAACAAGTTTTCTGGAGTACTCTTAGTGGATGGTTTAACAAGTTTTTCGGAGTGTATATTAACCATCCACTAGAGTGGTGTGGGGGTATCTTATGTGTAGCTGAATAAACCATTCACAAGAAATTTTTTTACTGGTTACGCTCGTTATATGTAAAGCTTTGATACCAATGCTACATGCACTGCAGAAGTACTGAGGATGAAGGAGAGATTGAGGTTTTCACACACGTAATGAAGAGACTAAAGAGGAGAGAGAGAGATGATACACCAGATTGTGTCCCAATCCAACCCACTTAAGGGCCCCCACTGTAAGCGGTGTATTTGCTTGTATTACGAGTATATAGAGTACAACGAGATGCTGTAAAAATGTAGACTTGCTGGAGTGCCTTGATCGCTATGAAAATGTGTTTGGCTGAATGTCAACAACTATGCACATTGGGCTGCTGGACTTGCAGGGCCTGTTGCAAGTGGTGGAGAAGTTGACGCCAGCTTTGTGCTGCTCTTGGACAGCTGCTGATGCTCGGTGATCTTCTTTGCTCGAGTGCTTGAAGGCTTGGTCTTCAATACTGGAGAGATGAATAATGAGGGAACCCGAGTTTGAAGAATTCGTTGATGCAGTCAGCGAGCCCTACACTTTGGAAATGGAAAATCTGCTCTTTGGTGGCTGACTCTGGATCCTTCTTATGAGTCTTTTGGGCACCCTCTTTGTGTGAAAATTAGCTACCCATAACATATCCAGTCTGCCCACTTGGTGTCCAGCCTGGCCTGAAGCCCAAATGCACAGGCCTTTGTGTCCTCCTTTGCTGCCCAAAACTTGGGTATTCAGCTTTGCACTTGACCTAATAGTTCTGGACACCAGTCAACTCTGTCCGGTGCTGCCTGGCCCTTTGCCTAATAAGCTGTTTGCACCTTTGTACAAAGTGGGTTTTAACTGCGTGCGGGACAATGCAGATACTTGACATTATTGTAATTTTTTTAATAGACCTTTTGAACATGTAGGAGAACACAAACAATAAAATAATTTTTTTGTCTTTTAAAGCCCAGTGTTTAAAGACACAGAAAAAGCATGGATTATGATGAGAGCTTAAGGCAACATTAGAGTGACCAGTTGCATGATCTATAATTTTCTTTATGATTAGAGTTATGAATCTTTCATGTCTTTAGTGTGGTTAATACAAGTATCTGATTTCAGTTTAAACACTTTGTATATGCATGGTGTGCAAGGTAGTACAAGTATCTGATTTCAGTTTAAACACTTTGTATATGCATGGTGTGCAAGGTAGTGCCTTGATGAAAGAGATTGGACAAGCCACAGAATTGACTTCGAGCAAAGTTTTCATGAGGAAATGCAAGGTGAGATCATTCAACCAACATATGGTGTTAAATTTTCAATGTCGAATTGTGATGGTTCATTGAATGGTTGTATGTTCTGAGGTTGATTTGTAAAAGGGTCAATAACTTTTTAGAATATGTCAAAATAGTGTGTGGTTATTATTGGCACTCTTGGGGCCACATGTTTGGCACGATTTTGGACCACACACATCATGTGGTGGTTGGTTGTTTGCTTATTGCAACTATATATTGGGATGTATCTGTTAGAAGTCATCTTCTGTCTATTTTTATACACCAAGGCCTTTGTTGTGGGTGTGCCCGCCCTTATGAGGTGTTTTCTCATTTTTCCCCACTCTCCGTATTTTTCCCCCATTTTTCCCTATTTTTTCTATGGCTTGGGTGGCTTCCCTGTGTTGGCAGGAGGGCCTTTGTGCTGGCCGACTGTACCTTCAAGAACCTAACCTCATATCTGTTCAGGCCGACTCAGGACAGCTGGCCGAATGAGTGTATTTGCTGGTCGTGGAGGTTCAGGGCCAGTCGCCTGCCTTTAGCACAGGCCGACTGGGTATTTGGGGCCATATAAAATGGCCCCATGGGCCCCATTCCATTTTGTATCATTCTCGGGATCTTCTTGTGTACACGCCTCTATCTCTCTCTCTCTCTTGTGCTGTGATTTTTTGCACTGCGTTTTGCTCGTGTTCCAGATCTGGTCAACATCTCCGCTGCGTATTTTGACATGGTATCAGAGCCTAGGCTCTAGATAGTTCTTGGGATTTGTGTGAGCAAGAGGGGGACTGTTGTGTTGCTGATTGGTGGACCATATGGGACTGTTCGGGAAGAGGAGAAGCAAGAGGATGGCGGGCTGATTTGCTGGACAGCCACTTGCAGGTGTTAGTTCTTCTTTGTTCCCACCCACCCACCCTTTTCAGTGTACATCCCTGCAATGGAAGATTTGTTTGGGATGGCCGAGAGGCATGTGAAGATCCCGACACTCCCCACGTTCCCGGTGGACCGTCAGTTGGACGGGAACAACTACGGCATATGGAAGGTTATGATGGAATCTGTTCTGGAGTCTTACGACCTCGCTGATTTCGTCGTTGTTGGGTTCCACGGCCGGAAGTAGAGGAAGGGGAGTTACCGTCGATCCGAAAGGACCGGGAGGCACAGATGTGGGATCGTGTCAACGCCAGGGTCCGTTCGTTTATCTTTCTCAACTGCACACCGCAGGTAATCAATCATGTAAAGCATATGACGTTGGCCAGAGGTATATGGCAGCATTTGGCCTCTCTTTACAACAGGATATCACCCATGAAGAGAATCTCCTTGGAAGTGCAGATGCGGGTTATGAACCCTGCAAAGTCCTCGACGATGCGGGAACACATTAACAAGCTGCAGGCTCTTCATCACGAAGTTCTTCAGGCTGGGAAGGAGATATCGTCAGAGGACATGGCCATAACGTTGCTGTCACACTTGCCCTCTCAGTACTCAGCATTCTACTCGTCTTTGATTACCAGTGGTTGGCAGGCTCAGCACCATCACGTGGGAGGAGCTGTTCCCATGGTCCTGGACCAGGAGGAACGATTCACGAACCCTCCTTAGGGTGGAGGTTCGGAGGCCTTAACTGGCCAACGGTCGAAAGGTCGTAACACGGGCAAAGGGAAGGCTTCGTCGGAGAAGTCTTCTGAGAAGAAGTCCGTTACTGATTGCGAAAAACTGAAGGCAGAGAGGACCTGTAATGATTGTGGTGAGAAAGGCCACTATTGGAGGTAGTGTCCCAAGCGGAAGACCGAGAAGGGTGAAGATTCCTCAGCAGCAATCATGAAGTCTTCGGCTTTTGTGCACCTGGAGGTGGTGGACATGGATGTTTCATTTTCTTCAGGCAGGGAGGAGATTGGAGGACTCTCCGCAACGGATACTCGGGAGTGGATTCTAGATAGTGGTGCTTCTAGGCACATGACTCCTTCTCGTTTCGGTTTACAGGATCTTTGCAGGTTTTCTGGTCACATTCTTACTAGGGATACATCCACTATCCCAGTTCACAGTGAGGGCAGGTTGGAGATAGTTTCCGATGGCAGAGGGGGGAAGCATTCCTCCCAAGTGTTGTATGTTCCGTCACTTGGTTTTCATCTGTTGTCAGTGCATTAGGTTTGCAAGACTCGCATACGGGTGGAGTTTGATTAGCACTTTGTTGCTCTCCGGGACGAAGCAACAGGCCAGGTAGTTTGGGAAGGCGGAGTGGAGAATGGAGTTTACAAGCTTTCAGCACTCTCTCTCCCAGGTCCTCAAGTTTGTGATGAGTGGCAGTCTGGTAATGGCCGCTTAAGTGTGGATACGCTGCAGATACAGGCTTTCCGAGACCAGATGGTGGATAGCTTGCCAGTGGATGGCAGCAGTTGGCAGGAACTCTCCAGTACTGATGTTGGTAGTTCTTGTGTTTGTCAGTCAGTAGAAACTGAACACGTCACTTATGCTCTGATGTCTCGTAGTATTCGGGACAAAGAACCTCCTGTAGATGAGGATGTTCTTTCCACGGGGACCTTTCGAAAAGTCAGGCAGGTGGCAGTTGATTACTTGCAGAAGGAGGTGCATACCCCAGGCTTTGTGGTTCCGGATTCAGAGGGGGTGGTTGACAGGTTTCAGAAGGCCTTGCGTGGTCTTCATCAGGTTTCCGGGACTTGGTTTTGCACCGTAACAGGTGTTGATCCTTGTGAGCAGTGTGATGCCTTTTTGACTCAGAAGCATAATGGTTCATTGATCTAGTTGATGGACACCAGTTTGGATGGGAGCTTTGTGATGAGGCAGTTGAGCTCATGGTTGCAGATGACTCTTCGGGAGGCAGGATTGCGTTTCCTGTGGTTTCTGCGGCATGCAAAGGATCATGGATTCTTGTACACAGGATTGGGATTGATTGATGGAGTCCGACTCCACGGTTGGAGTGACTCAGTTTGGGGAGGAGATCCGGAGACGAGGAGATCTACTTCAGGCCCAGGAGCAGTTTTACGTAGCAGTAAGAGGCAGTCATCTTTTGCCTTGTCGAGGACAGAGGCAGAGTACTGGCCTGCTTGTAATGCTGCTTGTGAGGTGGTGGGGATGCAGAGGTTGCATTGCAAGTTTGGGCTTCCATTGGAGGAACCCATGGTCATCCAGAGGCACTTTGTTCGTGAACAGATCGTTGACATCTTGCTAGAGTTTTGTTCAACGGAGGACAGTACGATGGACCTCTTGACGAAGTCGCTATCTCAGGATTTGCTTAGGCGGCACCCCAGCTCCTTGTGGTTGGTTACACAGCTAGGAGCTGAGAGGGGGTGTTAGAAGTCATCTCCTGTCTATTTTTATACACCAGGGCCTTTGTTGAAAGTGTGCCCGCCCTTATGAGGTGTTTTCTCATTTTTCCCCACTCTCCATATTTTCCCCCCATTTTTTCCTATTTTTTCTATGGCTTGGGTGCCTTCCCTGTGTTGGTAGAAGGGCCTTTGTGCTGGCCGACTATACCTTCAAGAACCCGACCTCATATCTGTTCAGGCTGACTCAGGACAGCTGGCCGACTGAGTGTATTTGCTGGTCGTGGAGGTTCAGGGCCAGTCGGCTGCCTTTAGCACAGGCCGACTGGGTATTTGGGGCCATATAAAATGGCCCCATGGCCCCCATTCCATTTTGTATCATTCTCGGGATCTTCTTGTGTACACGCCTCTATCTCTCTCTCTCTTGTGCTGTGATTTTCTGCACTGCGTTTTGCTCTTGTGTTCCTAGATCTGGTCAACATCTCCACTGCGTATATTGACAGTATCTTGGTGCCTAGATTATGAGAGTGATTCTAATGCAATTAGCTTTTATTCTTAATCTTTGATTGTCCCATTTGCTTAATTATCTTTTTAAGTAGGTTGATTATTAGCAAAGGAGCATAATTCTTGCTTTGAGCCTTCCTAGACACCATGATTTTGTCATAGTATCAAAGCCTCCTAGGTCTAGGTCAAAATAACTTCACTCAAGATTAAGCAATGATTAGTGTAAGATTAGTGATTCTTCTTGGTACTTTTAGGATTTGTGTAGTGTGAAGCTCTCTACTCCCTTCCACAATTATCTCCCATTTTTATTCTTTGTGTAGGTGTTGCCTTGTAGCTTTGAGTTTGTTGAAAGAGATTTATCTCCATTGTAGTACTTAGATGAGCGAGAGAGAGAGAGAGAGAGAGAGAGAGAGAGAGAGAGAGAGAGATTTTATTAACGTCTTCCAAAAGACCGAACTCGGCCTATGAGACAAATCGGAGTACCTGTATGGGGTATCCTCTGTCATCCCAACAAAATGAAAAAGCACTGAATAAAAAAAAGTTGAATCTCCTAGCTACACATCCTAATCACACACTAATCTACTCTAATGACATTGCTAATCTAAGGTGGATGGAAATAAAGGACACTCATTGTGAGTGTGTGCTAATTAAGATTAGACTCAAGTTCAATTAGGTAACAAGATGGAAACTTGTACTCATAAAAAGACTTGAGATTTGCTTGTATTCCATTGCTTGAAATGTTCCCCTTTTATATGAGAAGAGTACAATTTGGCTTTTCTCTTGCATGTGGGATGATTCTCAACTCTTATCACATTCTCTCTAGCTCTCATGTCACCTCAAATCTCAACACCCCTCTTTTTTTGATGGTGACTTGACCTATCTTTGTGGCCTAGAGGTTATCTCTAAGAGTGAGATCCTCCCCTTGATAGAGACTTGATCTATCTTTGAGTTCTAGAGGTCTCTTCTAAGAGTAGGGTTACAAATTTTGGCTATTTCTTCTACCTTGGTTAGATCATTGATATCAGAGGATAAGACATACAATGTTTTTAGAGGACAGTTTTGGAGCTAGAGGCATCTTGAATTGCATTTTCTGGCACAAAGCGATCTTCTTCCATATAGTTGTTTTCTTGATTCTGTTTGGAGTAGCAATGTTCTTCCAAGTGCTCAATCCTTCCACAAGCATTACAAATTCTTTTTGGCTTGTTTTTGAAATGACAATTTGCAAAGATGTGACCAAGCTTGATTACATCCGACAGTTTTTCCTCTTCCAACATACAAAGCATCTTGATTGATCCTTGAGTGACATTTGATGTTCTTTTGAGTTTAGACTTGTGCTCAAGTAGTGAAGATTCAACTTCAGTTAGAGTTTTGTCGACATTTTTTAGTGTGGACACAAGAACGTCATAGAGGATTTTGTCGACACTGAGAGGAGAACTGCAACTGCTTCATCTTCTTCTTAATTCTTGCTAGTTGTTGCTTGAGTGCCTTGAACTACTTGATGTGAGTCACCATTGTGTCAGATTTTTTTTTTTTTTTTTTTTTGGGGTTCAATCTGTAAAACTGCATCCAAAGGTTAATCTTGGAGCTCTTGGTTTCACTTCCAAAGACCTTGTTGAGTTACTCCACGCCTTCTTGGCATCTTTTATCCCTGCAATTTGATGTATAACTTCATCTCCCAAGCTCTGAGCTATTATGCCAAGCGCTTTGTGATTGTTGAATGTGTTAAGTGATGTGCTATCACGATCTTCACTAGGGTCAATTAGATCCCATAGCCCTTTTCTCATCAATGTGTACATGGTTTTCATTTGGCAAGTGTAAAAACCATCCCCATTAAACCTATTTTATTCTAATGTGAGTCTCTCCATCATATATGACAAGCGGGTCTTACCGACAATATCGGTAGTGTCTATCCCTTTTTACAATATGCGATGATGCAATGTAAGAGAGAGATTATTTATGACAATGCTTGTGTGCCCAACAGGTGTGAACACCCCCTATATGTGAGACCAATTGTGTGTGGACACATCCTTATAGAAGTCTTTTTAGACCTTAGCTTTTTTTTAATAAGAAAAATTACAACCTTATCTTGAAGCGACAACCGTTTGCTGATTTCTTGCTCGTCTCTCTGCTCACTGCGGTTGCATGTCTTCATTTGTTGCTGGACTCGGCTGATTTCTTGTCCTTTTTTCGGTCGCTGCTGCACTCGGTGGCCTACATTGCTTTGTCTCTATTTTGAAGGGTGGTGATGAATTGTTTCTTGGATGTGCGCTGCACGACCTCTTGCAGTTGTGTGGAGGCATGCTAGAGACTATTGCTATGCTGGTGCATTGATTTTGCAGGTTCTCGACCTCTGTCCAGCTCGATGCTCGCCCTTGGTGGTGTTGCGCTCCTACCCAATGTGCTTCATGCTATTGCTGCTTTGTTGTTGCACACAAAGCTAGAGTCACCTCCTCCTTGTTCATGCCATTGTTATTGCAAGCTCTTGCTTTGTTGGGAATGCACTACAATCCTAATGAAGCCCTAATGGAGCATGGAAAGAGAAGAGAAATGGAACCCCAAAGAAATTCTAAATGATTGCTAATCACCTTCTAAGCCCTAATCAAATGCTAATGATCTGAACCTAAGGTAGGAGAGCTAGACCTAAGCTCTGATATCATGTTAAAAACATGGATCGAGCTCTCTTAACTACACGTTCTAATCACACACTAATCTACTCTAATGACATTGTTAATCTAAGGTGGATAGAAATAAAGAACACTCATTGTGAGTGTGTGCTGATTAAGATTAGACTCAAGTTCAGTTAGGTTACAAGATGGAAACTTGTATTCATAAAAAGACTTGAGATGTGCTGCTTGTATTCCATTGCTTGGAATGATACCATGTTAAAAGCATGGATCGAGCTCTCCTAACTACACATCCTAATCACACACTTATCTACTCTAATGACATTGCTAATCTAAGGTGGATGGACATGAAGGACATTCATTGTGAGTGTGTGCTAATTAAGGTTAGACTCAAGTTCAGTTAGGTTACAAGATGGAAACTTGTACTCATAAAAAGACTTGAGATGTTGTGCTTGTATTCCATTGCTTGAAATGTCTCCTTTTTATATGAGGAGAGTATAATTTGGCTTTTATATGAGGATGCCGATCATGGGTGATATGAGAGGACTAGAGATGTTGATAGTATGCTGTGACGATGAGGTTGCTTGATGGCGGACGAGGATCTCTTGAATCCGGGGCCGATGATGAACTAGGGGTGGTCGTGGTTCGATGGGGCAAGGGCGTCTAGTTCTTTGGAGTGTGCGTGCTCGATTTGAAGGGACTCCCTTGGGCCCGTTGTTGTGAGGGGGCACTGTGGTATAGGCTCCCGTATCCATTGTGGTGGTATATGGTGCCTTCCTACCCATCCCTCTAGGGTGGAAAAAAATGGTGATGGTAACCTGAGACTAGGGCTGTTGGACGCAAGGATCTTTGAGTAGTGACTCTCTATGTGTCTGCTGAGCTCCAATAGGAAGAGTCCAAGGCACCTCTATTGATTTGGGTACTCCATGATCTGGGATAAGGGTCCAAAGCTCTCTGTGAATAGACATTGAAATCTCTCTCTAATCTCACAATAGACTGGGCACTGGCAAACATTGTGCTCCAACTCAATCCTCGTCTGTTAGAGTCTACATGTCCTGTCCTCTCTAGGTATCCGCTCAACTTTGCGAGTCTCTATCCTCAGTCTATGGGATGATATCCTAAGCTGGCCAGTGGCTATTCTCATAGCATGGGACATGAACGCATCGAGATAACTTGGTCTGTATATCGAACCATCTGTTGTGAGTCTCAAGAAATGATCTTTGTAGTATTGCATCTTGGTAGGCAATGGACCTACCGGTGTGATCCATTTGTTACGTGTGTATAGCCCTAGTAGATCGTCTCGGATCACGCGGTTCCTGTTCTCGTGTAAGCCTAATGTATGGGGAATCTAAGTCATACTGAAATGGAGGGAGCTGGTCCATGTGTAATCCATGTACCTGAAACCAGGTGAGTATTGTGCCATACCAAGATGAATGCTCTCCTCCCGCTATCCGTTTTTATGATTGTAGTGCAAGTCAGGGGAGTCGAAGTGGATCCTTCTCCCTCACCCTCTGTATATAATTGACCGTCTGGAATAGGGCCTCCATCAACATAGTAGCCGTAGATGTGGTGGGGAATAGATAGCTTGTTGTGTATCATCCGTGATAGCATCATGAATTTGAGGACGCTCTATGCGCTGCCAATCTCCCTTCTAGTGCCCAGAAGGGAGCTGCATATATAGTGCCAGGGTGACTAGGGTGTTGAAAAGCCAACCCTTCGTCGTGGGCTCTTGAAAATGCACCTGGTGTCATGACCCTGTGTTTTTCTCTGGACAGTATGCAGGTGTGCACGGGGACATAGTGGAGAGTGTGAATGGCATCAGTTTGGAGTTAAAAAGGAAACCCATGTGTGGACAACCCCAAGTGTGAAGGGGACAAAGAGAATTTAATTTAAAAGGTTTTATAACCTTTGGTGGCCCAAAAGCTAATTTTGGGAGGCTACTCCACTTCTGGGAGACGCGCTTTTCTCTCTCATGTTTTTTGGGAGGCGCCAGCTGCATGTTTAGGGGTATGCTTTTTCTATGGGAGACTGACGGGCTGGTTGGGCTGCAGCATAGGGAGGTGTGCTTTTCTCTTGGACGGTTGGTCAGCAGGGCGCACAGGACTGAAGCGTGCTCTCTTTCTCTCTCTCTCTCTCTCTCCCTTGGAGGGTGGTAGGCAGACTGCAGGCAGCGCATAGTTCAGCAGGGAGCACAGGCGGGTAGACTGCAGGCAGCGTACTGTTCAGCAGGCTCACCCAGCAGGCTCACCCACGGGCTTCTCTTCCCCTCTCTTGCTACAAGTCGGGTAGCAGCACACACAGGCCCCTTTCTTTTGCGCAACAGACCGGCGGGCTGAACTGCCATCTCTCTCTCTCTCTCTCTCTCTCTCTCTTGCTAGGAGGCGGGGCTGGATTGAGCATGTTTTCTCTCTCTTTGAGGACTGGCAGGGCTGGACAGCAGGGAGCGTCGGGTTGGACAGCAGCCTTGCCCATGCGTTTTTCTTTCTCTCTCTCTCTCTCTCTCTCTTTTGGGAGGAGGGGTTTGGCAGCTTGGAGAGTGGATTCCAGGGATTTTTTATGGGCTGTTTTTGTTTGGCAGCAAATTTAGCTATGTGCTTGGGTTTCCGGCTGCAAGTATAGGTCAACTGAATGTGTTCCTTGGCATGGGAGTGATGCAAGCTCGCATGGCTGCATGCTCATGGAGCAGATTGTTTTCTTCTTGCTGGAAATGAACAGAGGGACCTACAATTATGGGCATCTCTAAGTTTCCAGATGTTTCATGAGGGAACATGTAACTAGATGTATGCCGTTGTTGGCACTGTTGTTGAATGGTGTTGTGAATGGTTCTATATGGAAACAGGACAAAGGTTTCAAAGGGAAGCATGCCTAAGGGTTTCACGGGAAACAGGTCGTAGGTTTCTCGAGGAAACATGTTTATGGTTCTCTAGGAGATAGGTCACATGCAGGCAAAAGGTACAGGACACATGTTTGGTACAGCCTTGCTACTGATTGGATAGGGGACAAGGAATCCATGACAGAGATGGATAGTATCCTTGGAAGGTAGAGAGGGTTGGTACAGGTGTGTCGACTGTATGGTATGCTGTGCTGTGATTCGAGTTCTCTTTTGGGAGACAGTTTGGGAGTCTGTGTTGTGATGCAGAAGCACTGGATGTGTCAAGGTGTGATGCTGTTCATAGGGTGAGAGGCTATGGGTGGTTGTGGCAACCCTGATCATGGGAGAAAGCTTCTGTATGCAGACTCAATGTGTGAGTCTTTTGATGTGAACAATGGCTGGACTTGTTTGTGGATGCCGAGTGGATATGAAGCCATGATGCAGGGTCTTTGCAAGCTTCAGGAGTTCTACTGTGACGGCTGAGTTTCCAGCCTTATTGTAATCAGAGCTCTCTTATAATCAATTAAAGAAATACCGCAAGGGGAGCCACTACGTTTTGGGGCCAATCGGTATCTGTGTACTGTTTGTAGGAGCACTCCAGCTCCCCTTGTATGTTTTCCTTTTCTTGGTCCTCAAAGGTGTTGAAGTGTTTTGCGTGCAAGTTTGTTTTTGCACTGTCCTTTGGTTTCGTCTGAAGACCGAGGCCGGTTTACACTTGGAAACCGTGCCTCTCCAATAAGGCTAGAGCTACACATTCTCTAGTGAGTCTATCCTCTACTGGGTGTCTCATAGAGAAGCATGGAGTAGTAAAGGTAGCTCTGAGATAGACATATGAGTGCACCACCTCAACCTTGCTACCCATGTAAGTGATCTCTGTATGACCTACAACTTAACCTTGGTTTTCCCAGGGTTGATTGAGAGCCCCCTCTGTGTGCAAAAGTCTTGTAAAGTATCCACGTGCTTCTGTAGCCACTCCTTAGAATCTGCAATGAGCACAATATCGTCAGCATATAAAAGGATGGAAACAAGAATATCTCCTGGAAAAGCTCCTTTGACTTCGGGTCTGTCAATGAAGTTTGAGATCTCATCTATGTAAAGTACAAAGAGGGTCGAAGATAGTGGGCATCCTTGTTTCACTCCGATGGTGCTAGAGACCTCCTTAGATAGTCCTCCCACACATCTCACCTTGCCAAAATAACAGACTCATATAAGGCAATGATAGCCCAGATTATGTCAGATGGGACCGTGAGATGCTATAAGCGCTTTAGGAGACATGCCCAAGGCACTGTATCAAAAGCTTTGTGGAAGTCCACAAAGTTGCAAAATAGTTGGCGGCCATATGCCTAGGCTTACTCGATGATAGCCCAAAGCGTGAATATGTGATCGAGCGTGGAGAAGGTCCTCCTGAACCCTGCCTGCCTTGGTCCCCTGTATCCCTCTCTCTTTGCCAGTGTGTTGAGCTCATACTCAAATATAGATCCATAGACCTTTGCCAAGATATGGCCGATCATGATGGTTCTGATCCATGGGGTCTCCCGCCTTATGGATAGGCTCAGTAATGCGTGATGACTAGGTGGGGGGAAAGCCCTCTGAGAGGGCCCTGCTAAACATATGGGCTAGGAGGGGTGCCAAGGTGTCGCTTGCATAAGAGAGGTGCTCAGCTATAAGCCCTCGTGATCGTGTGATTGACCATTCTGAAGCCTGCGTATAGTCTTCACCACCATGTCTCCTGTGAAGAAGGTGGATGTGGTGGGATGTGCATGAGGTGGATGTGGGGGGTGGGGGGGGCGTGGGGTATGTGGTATAATGCATGTGCATATGAGTGCCAGGTGTGTGGGTCTGTGATGGGGGTGGGTAAGCGATGTTCCCGAAGCCTACGCCAAGCCTCGTCAGAATTCTGCTCAGGAAGCCTCGTTTACAACAATGTGCGGTGAGTAAGGTATCGGTTAGTCTGTTCAGCTTCACGCTTCTGGATTTGGCGGATAGCTAACTCATGCAAAAGACGCACACGTGTGATACGCCATTCATCGTAATACTAAAAATTCTGAGGCATGGTACCTGTGCGGGCTTTAGCGGTGGACCAGCAGGTGTGTGGAAAACTATTGATTGCGGATGTGTGGATGATTGTTGTGAGTTGTGAGGTGAGGGTGGTGAGGGGTGGGAAAGGCAGGTATCAGCGAGGCTAGTTCCGGTGATCCCATAAGATAATCAACTGTGCTAGTGCCCCCATTGTACGGAAAACTAGTAAGCCCTCCTGTTGTAGGCGACCATGCCATCCCAATATAGATAGCAAGGCTGTGGCATGAGCCAATCTATAGGAGGCATCTCCCATAAAAAGTGATGGCTCCATGGTCCTGTGAGATCCGTTGTAGCCCTATGCCATCCTGGTCTGTCACTTGCAACCTGACAGGGTCCTCAAAATCATACATCTTTATCTGCTCACTGTTGGTCGCTAGTGATATCCTGAGAGAGATTTGGGTATGGAGACTTCCTCTGCTTGTGTGGGGCATATCGTGAAGAATTCGGGACGAAATAGCATATTGCCACACATAGATGCATCTGGAGGCTGTAATCTGTAAACCGAACCCACATGTAATGGGCCTCCTCATCCTTCCTGACTATGCTAACCATGGGCAGTAAGTGTGTTCAAATAAAACCGTGACGACTCCTGATCCCCTCACC
The DNA here is from genome assembly GCF_041138505.1 of Cibotium barometz. Classification (NCBI taxonomy): domain Eukaryota; kingdom Viridiplantae; phylum Streptophyta; class Polypodiopsida; order Cyatheales; family Cibotiaceae; genus Cibotium; species Cibotium barometz. The sequence goes on from NC_141053.1 coordinate 1,155,653, forward strand.
CCTCTTGCTGTTCGAGTCTCCCCCCGATAAGCTGGCTCTCACTAGTATCCCGATACATGTGGCAGTCCCCTCTCTTGGCTCTGACATGTCTCTGTGTAGAAGATGATGTCCTGTCCTGTGAAAGTCTCCTTGAATCTCCCAATGTCTGACCACAAAGTCCTGTTGTAGCTCCAGACTACAATTCTTAGATGTGGTCCCATAGACCCTGTGTCCCTATTTGGGACATTTGTCTGTGATGATGACCTTGCCATCTCTATATAGTATAAACTGCCCACTTTCTTGCATTACAGGCTTCAAGCACCTGCGGCATGCTCATTTTCTTATGCTCCACTTGTGTGGGAGTGAGGTCATCACCAAGGTAAATTTCCTCACCTTTGAAGGCTGCTCTGTGACCCAAGAATGCTTGCCGGCTAGTGGTGTCCTTGAATTTGAGTAGTAGTGGCCGGAGATTGTGGCATTCTTATAGGAAGCCACAGGTTTTCTCCTTTATCTAGGTTTCTCTTCATGATGGTCTGGCCACCAATCAGTGGAGGTCTGTTACTGGTGCTTGCCCAGCATGCCCTAGATGTGCAGGAGTTTCGGAGTAAGTTTACCATTGTTTATGGGAATGCAGGGAAGCACAAAGGGTTTGGTCTGTGATTGCACACCTCTTTGGTAGGATTAAGAGGGATGCTATCATTTCTTTTGGTTCTATCATTTGGTTGACACAGTCTGGGCCTTAGCTGAGATTCGAGGGGACTGACAGGAGCTTGGCCATTATGGTTAGGCAAGGAGTAGCTTGGCAGTGTTGTCTTCAGGATTTGCCACTTTCACACTTTGTCCCTCCGGCACAGAGGTTAGACAGCTCTTGGGAGATTAGAGTACCCTCAATGGCCTCGGTGCATCTCAGGCTAGATGCACCGAGGCCATTGAGGGTACTCCCGTTCTTGTTTCTCAGTGTCTTTGCAAGATTTGGAGTGATATTATTCAACCATTATGGCTACCTGGGCCATAATCCAGGGATCTTCGAGGGTTGCGGAGAGGAAGCGGCCAGTTCATGAGAGAGTGGGACATTGGTATCTTTTTCACATCCTCTCATTCGGGACCTTATTGGCAGCAGAGGGCTCCTGATTGGTTGAGATCTCCACCTTGCTTGGTGTGAAATTTCCATTTTGTAAAATTTCTTCATACTTAATAGAAGTCTCCTTTCTGAAAAAAAATAAAATTTGAGGAGTAGTGGGTGGGCATGTGTTGTTTCCTTACGTGCTCTTCATGCATCCATACATGATGTGCCTTCTATGCCCATTTTCCGACAGTGTAATGGCGTTTGCCTTGGCAGACTTTCCTTCTTGCAGCCCAACCACCTGCACATGTAATGCCCGAATCTGCCTTCTTTTATTCTCCTTAATCGTGTCATGAATAATAGTGGGCGTGTGTGGTGTCTTGTCTCTCTTGGTGACTTGTGTGCATTCCTTCTCAACGGCTTTCTTCACTACTGCAGCCCACCCTCATTCAATCTCCCTTTTGGTCTCCATAATGTCCTCCTGAAGCTTCACCTTGAGGTCTGCAACTTCAGAGGGGATGGAGGGACTGATTTCTCCTTCTTCCTTCTTGCAGTCCTGCATTTCTCCATTCAGCCAGGCAATCACTATCTGCATTCCATTTACCTGTCTGGCATGTTCATCTTACCTATCTCCTCTTGTATTTCTGTCATCTCCCGTTCGTGGTGATCTTCCTGGGATAGTAAAATTTTCTTTCAGCAGCTGTAGGCAGTCTCTGGTAAGCACACTGTCTTCGTTTGGTTCTGTACTTGCATTGATCTGGGCATCAGTCTTGTCGAGCACTTTTTTTTAATTCTCCTTGCAATCCATGCCACCTGCTGTATCTGGTCATTTTTGGCTTGGGCTACTCCTTACCTTTCTCAAGTTTGGCTCAAGGACATGGGTGAAGACAGGGGGGCGTCACCTCTTGTTCGACCATTAGTCCGATGTTGGGTGTATGGGGCGGCGGAAATGAGAGAGGCGAGAGCAGGGGGTGACACTAGAGCCAGAAATGAGAGAGGCGGGAGCAGAGGGCGGCAGGGCCAGTGGGTGATTCGAGAGGCGGTAATGAGAGAGAGGTGGGAGCAGAGGGTGGCAACCTATGGGCGAGACTGCAGAGGTGACGTTAGAGGTGGAAACGAGAGAGAGGCAGGAGCAAGGGGGCGATTCCAAAGCGGAATTGGGAGCAGTGGGGCGATGCCAGCAAAGGCACTGGTATGGGTGGTGGACTCTTATGTGGATGCGTGTACCATAAAAAAATAAACGATGGCTCTGTGAGAGGTGTCTTGTCAAGGCTAGGCTTATCTTTTAGCGTGCTACCTCGGTACTATGGCCTTGTGTCGTTTGAGCTCTATCAAGTACATGCGTAGGCATCTTTGATCCTCATACTGGATCACCCGTGGGAGTGGGTAGGACCCTTGTTGGAAAAGGCAATGGAACCTCCTCCATATTTCATAGTAGGATGAGCAGGTAAACATATAGTGTGCTTTGTCCTCCACCTCTCCCGTGGTATATACTATACATATCCTCTCCTCTCCTCTTGTGAGATATCCTGGACACAGCTAGTCTCTACCTTGAGGTGGTGGGAGGGTACCCTAAGCTGGCCAATCACGATACACATAGCATGTGACGTGTATGTGAATGTATCTGAAAGAATCCAAACTTAGAGAGTCAAGAAGTGATCTCTGTACAAGTTACATTTCTTGCCAATCTCTGACGGGGACGCCCATGTCCGATGTATGTGTAGTCCGAGTAGATCTAACCAAATGATCCGGTTGATCTCCTGCCCGTGAGAGGTAGAGGTAGGGGGAGTCCAAGGTGTACTAAAATGGGGGAAGGACGGTCCATTTGTATGATGCCATGTGCACAAAACCGCTGAAGTACCTCTGAATACCATGCACGTGTAGGTAATGGTGGTGGTGGGCCGTTTCAATGAGGAGGGTGTAGGTTTAGGGTTTGCACAGTTACAAGTAGGATCAAAGAGATCCATGGTGTGTGTGTGTGCGCGCATAGAGAAATGAAATGATATTTTAACGTCTTCAAAAGGCCAAAATGACCTATGAGACCAAAAAGGTTACAACAATTGGTGGATCTGATACAATGTCTGTGTAAGAAAAGCTAAAACAACTAAACAACTAACTGAAACTGAAACAACAACTATGAGGAAAAGTAAGGTACTAGGAGCTCCTAATGGATAACATCTGGGAAGGAAAACTCCAGCAACAAAGGTAAGCATCATATACATCACTGTCCAAAGATGTCTCTCATCGGTCGATGATGGATATCCTCAATGTCCTCCATGGTGAGTACTCTGACTGGATGTCTCCCATGCCGTGCTAGTATGGTCCTGATCCTCTGTTGTAGTCTTCGCCGGTGTCAAGATGGGCCTCTCATCTTGGGGCGCCTGGACCGCCCTAGCTCTATAGCCCGATGAATCAGTGTACCTCTGGTGCGGCTATACTCTAGGGCTAGTTGCAATGCCTGCTGGCCTGACTGCTCAATCTCTGGTCGAAAGAAGTCTGTAATTTGCTTCTATAGGTGTCTCTCCCTCTTTGATCCCATCCCTCTCAAGAGACCCTCTCTATGTCCACGCAGCTCCAGCAAGTATAATCCGAGGCATCTTTGATCCTGGTATCTCATGGCTCTGGAAAGTGGTCCGAAACCCTCTCTGAACAGGCAGTGAAAACGGCCTCGTATCTCATAATATACTGGACAGTGACATATGTAATGTAACTCTGTCTCTGGCTCCATCTGGTACAACTGACAAATCTTGGCCTCAGCTGGTACTCTTCTGAATCTGCCAGTCTCAATCTCTAGCTGGTGTGAGGATGTGCGCATCTGACCAATAGCACACCGTACCCCATGAGAAAGATGAGTATCCATGTAGCTGGGTCTAATCACAAACCCATCCTCCGTGAGCTGGAGAAGATGATCTCTATAGAAAGCCATCTTCGTACCAAGCTCGTGTGTCGGCTGTTATCCATGTCCTCCTAGTGTCCAGCTGAGTCAAGTCCTACCTGATAAGTCTGGTAATCTTTGCTCGTGTGAGAGAGAGGGAGGGTGCATGGAGGGAGTACTGAAATGGAGGTAGCCTGTCCATACTAAAGCCATGCAGTTGGAACCAAGCTGTCATCTGTGCATACCAACATGGTCCGTCTCCCTGTGATGCCAACTGTCGTGAAGACTCCAGGGCCAAGCGAGCATATCTGTCCTAGGGAGAGCCCAAGTGCTATGTATAAAGGAGACTGATCGAGTGAGTGCCTGTACTACCAATGGGGGGGCAGCCATCTCTTCACGGATAATATCATGTGGTACGTAGGCCTTGGTCCTAATCATCCGAGAAATCATAGAAACCAAGGGCCTCTCCATACATCTCCATCCATCAATGCTACCAGCTCGGCTGTGGTGATCCACTGAGGGTCCCCATATCTCCACTCCATACAGCATGGCTGAAGTGACCAAAGTGTCAAAGAGCCAGAGCTTTGTTCAAGGTTCCTAAAACTGAACCTGCGAACACATCCTCTCTAGTCTCCCCAATGCTGCATAAGCTGTGGTCAATTGGGTCTCCGGTGCTCTCCTCAAGGAAAATAGTGGGCCACTAAAAACCACACCAAGGTAAGTATATGCATCTGTATACTCCACTGTCTCCTGACCATATGTAAAGGTGGGTAACCCACTGTGCTGTGGTGTTAAACACCATCACCTTGGTTTTACCAAGGTTAACAGACAATCCACTGTCCTGTGCAAATGTGTGCAATGCATCCAAACGACGCTGCATCCCCTCTGGAGAATCTGAGATCAACACAATATCATTAGCATACAATAACAGTGGAATCCATGTCCCTACTAGCTGTGCTCCTCTGTCACCCTCCCGCTCTACATAGTCCGAAACCTCATCCACATACATCCCAAATAAGGTGTGAGAAAGGGGGCAGCCCTGTTTCACCCCAATAGTGGAGTGAACCATCTCAGATATACCCTGAGTAGTACGTGGACACTCCCATCTCCTATAGTCTGCGCATCAGTCTGGCTCTCGGTACTGTGTCAAAAGCTTTGCGGAAATCCACAAAGCAACAATAAATCCTCGTGCCATAAGATCTGCCCTCCTCAATAATAGCTATGAGTGTCAAGATATGGTCAAGAGTGGAGAAACCTCTCTTGAACCTTGCCTGCCCTGATGCACGTATGCCCTCTCTCTGTGCCCATCTACTCAACTCCTGCTCAAGAATAGATGCATATAATCTAGCCAATGTGTGACCAATCATGATGGTACGATAATTCCCAGGAAGCATGGGATCCCCTGACTCGAAGATAGGCACAATCGTGGACATATTCCAAGTCTCAAGAAAACCCTCACACATGGCTTGGTTAAACATCATAGCAATAAGCTCTGCAAGCATATCTCTGGCATGAATAAAGTGCTCTGCTACCAAACCATCATGATCATATGCTCTCCCAGTCCTCATCCTGTCAATAGCTTTCCTTACCATCTCAGCCAGTAAAGAAAGCACATGACTTTGGACATGGTTCCGATGGATCTGGCAGGGGTGGCTGTCCTGGTGCTGTGTACAGGGATGCTGCACACTCACTCCAAATCTCTATGGAGGTAATGGCTGGTGATGGTGAATGCTCATGGAATAGTCTCCATGCCTCGCCTGAGTCCTGACTCGTAACACCCATGAGCACCTCGCTCTGTAATCTGATCCTCATCATACCAGCTGTTCTGGGGCATGTTCCCAGATCGTCTCCGTGTAGGCTGACTATGGAGATATGCCTCTGATGTTGCAGCATGAAGCGTCTCTATCAATATCTGAGTGAGCTCATCTAATGGCCGTCGCGGCTCCTTGGCACATAAGCGTCTGTATATCTGATCCGTGTACACGGTGTCAGTCTCCCTCGTAAAGGCATAACGAGTGTGTGTGGAGACCTGTCCCAATGGAGTTGTGCTGAACTGAAATGTGAGTGTGAAGGACAAGATAGCATGATCCACTGCTACTCCAATCGGCCTAGTGCCTACCATAAAATCCTCAAAAGAGGGAATGAGACTGGGTTGAGCCATAACATAGTCCACTGTACTAGCACCATGCCGATGTGGAAAGCAAGTGAAACCGCCCGCTGCCGAGAATCTCTGTAGGCCATTTAGGATGGCCAATCCATGTGCAGTCCCCATGTGTATCAAATACCGCCCATACTCAGTGTGTTCCTCATCCTGTGAGAGTCTAGATAGGCCCACATCCCTAACATCAAGCTCCCTCAACATCTCCTCTGAGGTATCATAAAATACTGTCTGGTTATGGGTGGTCCTGGCATTGAAGTCCCCCAGGAGAATGATGTCACCATCCCTGGAGAACTCCCAAATGTCATCATCCAAAATAGAAAAGGGAGACTGCCCTCTAGGTGATGCATACACCGATGTACTAGGAGAAAAATAGCATATAGCAATGTAGAGATATCTGCCCGTCTCTGCCCTCAGTCTAACCCACATGTACCTCTGCTCATCTCTGCGGACTATATGTATCAGTGGCTGTAGCTCCTCTCTAAACAATACTGCCAGTTCTCCTGAGCCCCATCCTCTATGCTCTGAACGAGTCTGTTGTCTACAAGCGATGAGACTCTAAGCTGACCAATAGCTACTCGGGAGCCGTGTGGTATAAAGCCCTCCATGTATCTAGGCCTCTCTATAAATCCATCGTCAGTGATACTCATGAAGTGATCTTTGTAGTATAGCATCTTCGGTGGAAGAGGCTGTGTAGGCGATATCCATGTCTCTCGTGTATAGAGCTGCCATAGGTCCTGTCTCAATACTCTATTCCTCTCACTATGAGAGAGACGGATATGTGGTGCATCCCTGTCATACTGGAATGGTGGTAGATGATCCATGTCTAGGCCATGTTGTGAGAACCAATGTGTGACCTGTGCATACCATGATCCTCTGTCTCCTGCCTCAGCCAGTTGTCTAGATGCCTCAAAAGCTCTGTATGACAATCTGTCCTGTGGCATCTCTCTGAATCTGTCTAGCAAGCATATAGTCTGGAATATGGCCTCTACCATCATAGGAGGCGCAGCAAACTCTGCTTGGATAATGTCATGAGGTACTGACGGTTTGCTACGTATCATGCGTGCCATCATGAGGGCCTGTGGTCTCTCTATCTGTGTCCACCAATGGGTAGCAAGGCATGGCACCCATACCGCTGCTCCATACATCAGTGCCGGTGTGACTAATGTGTCAAATAGCCACCCCTTCGTCTGGGGATCCTGAAAATGCGCCTGGTGGCACTGTCTCTCTAGCATAGCCAATGCTGCATATCCCCGTGTCAATCTAGCTCTGGCTGCTGAACCCATGGTGAAGCGCGTGCTGCAGAGAAGGTAACCCCTAGGTACACGTATGATGTCACCACCGCGTCCTGCGAGAGTGAATGTCAGTTGACTCCTGCCCTGTCTCGATGTACGAAAGACCATAACCTTGGTTTTCCCAAGGTTCATAGTAAGACCCCTTTGTGTGAAGAAATCATCGAGTGCATGCTATATTAAGCGTCTACTAGAGAGAGAGAGAGAGAGAGAGAGAGAGAGAGAGAGAGAGAGAGAGAGAGAGAGAGAGAACTTTTTAACGTCATAGGAAACTATTCCAAGAGACCAAAGAGAGAGAGAAAGAAAGAAAGAAAGAAAGAAAGAAAGAAAGAAAGATATATTAACGTCTACGAGAGGCCAAAGTCGGCCTATGAGACAAAAAATAATACAACTGTGTTCTTCCGGTCATCGGAAGAACAGGAAAAGAAAGAAAAGAAAAAGTGTGCATGTGTCTGGATACAACTGTGGATCATCATGGATCGGTGGAGCCCATATACAAACAATATAAAGGGGGGTGGGGATATGTGGATGGAGTGCTAAGGCAAGATGCATCTCTATATGCTGAAGGGGTAGTACAAGCATGCTATGCAGATCTATGTCTAACTCCATCCAGTGCCATAAAAGGGATATAAGATATCATACATCGCCGATGCTGAGGCTGTGAGTGGCGTGAACATGTACCCTGAGTTTGAATGAAAGCGAGCTAGCCTCTCCTGTGTCTCCACTGGTGTCTCATCCGGATAGCTGCTCTCTCTCGATGACGGAGTCGGGGTGCTTTGTGTCCAGTCTGTCTAGGTCTCCTCCTGGCTCTCAATTCCTCTGCTCTCTGTGCGGTCACCCATGTCGTGCACGATGGATGGTTTGCTGCGTATCATCCTCAAGAGCATCAAGATCTGTGGTCTCTCCAGCTGTACCCATGTGGAAGCTGCAAGCCTTGGTGCCCAAACCGCTGCTGCATACATCAAGGCTGGTGTCACTAATGTATCAAAGAGCCACCCCTTCGTGCGGGGTTCCTGAAAATGTGCCTGATGACACTGACGCTCAAGGCCAGCAAGAGCTGCATATCCCCCGGGTCACTTTGTCTCAGACTGCGTGAGCCATGGAGAAGCATCCAGGTGAGCTAAGGTAAACATAAGAGCTCACCACCTCGACCCTCCCTCTTGCTAATGTTAGAGTAGTGTGGCTCCTAACTGCGGGTGAGGTGTGGAAGATCATAACCTTGGTTTTCCCAAGGTTCACTGTGAGACCCTGCTGTGCGCTGAAGTCATCAAGAGCCACAAGGTGTCTTTGAAGCCCAACCTGCGTGTCGGATACCAAGACGATGTCATGAGCATAAAGCATAACATGGACAGTAATACCTGATAGCTCAACCCCAGAGCCTCCTCCCTGTGTGATGTAATCGACCACCTCATCAATATAGAGCCCAAAGAGCGTGGGGGAGAGCAAGCACCCCTGCTTCACACCAATGGTGCTAGCAATTGTGTCGGACAAGCCTCCTGGGCATCGGCTCTCCCAAAGACCTGCTCATATAGCTTTGTATATGCCCCACATCATGTCTGAGGGTATGCCTAGTGTCTGTCGTCGCCGAAAGAGGCGCTCCTGGGCACAGTATCAAATGCCTTGCGGAAATCCACACAGCAACAATAGAGCCGTTGCCTCCGTGCCTTGGCCTGATCAATCAGGCACCTCAATGTAAAAATGTGGTCGATGGTCGAGAAGGCTCGTCGGAAGCCTGCCTGGCCTGCTGCTCTCAATCCCCCATCCTCTGCATGAGTGCTCAGCTCTGCCTCCAAAACTGCCTTGTATAGTCTGGTCAATATATGGCCAATGTTCCTGGGGTCTAGTACATCTCCCGCTTTATGGATCGGCACAATAGTGTGCATCGTCCACTCAGCCGAAAACTCCTCTGACAGAGCTCTATGTAAGAGATGAGAAAGAAATGGTGCCAATGTATCAATAGCATAGATGAGATGCTCTCCTTGTAATCCTGTATGATCTGTCGCCTGTCCATGTTGGAGTCGGCATATGGCCCTCCTAACCATAGGTGGGGTGAAGAAGGTGGAGACTGTGGAGCATGGCTCTGTGGGCTGTGGTATAGGGGGCTGTGCAAGCACATCATAGAGTCTCTCTGCATATGTCTGCGAGGTCTGAGGATCGGTAATAGGTGTGGGAGGACGGGGTTCTCTGAGTCTCCTCCAAGCAGCAGCAGCATCTCTGCTCATGAGCATGTGATGTGTTCGAGTACTGAGCCTCCTCATAAGCTCGCCGCTTACGGCGGGTGAGAGTATGCATCCTCCTGCCTGCCTGTCTCTGGGTGAGCTCCCTGCAAGCCCTCTGCACTCGGAGACTGCGGTAAAGGTTTCTGCACTCATCATCATACCATCGGTTTTGGGGCATGCTCCCAGATGTAGGTGGCTGTCCTGTCTGTATGTGGTATGGGAAACTCCTCGCGGCTGCGGAGTGCAGTACATGTGAGAGCTGGGAGGTGAGCATAGCCATGGGTGCCGATGGGTCTAAGGCAAATAACTGATCATGAACATGATAGTCACACACATCGGCTAGGTCCTGAGTGAAGTGGAAAATAGTGCGTGGTGGCTGTATGATGGTCTCCAGTAAGCTCCTGAAAGTGAGGGATAGATATGTATGATCCGCACCAATGGGGCATGATGGTATGGTAAAGTGAGACACCATATCTGCTGCCTCCCAGGATCCCATCACATAGTCCACTGTACTGCTGCCGCCCCCCACTGGAAAGCAAGTCAACCCACTTGAATCTGGCCACTGAGTCATCCCGTTGTAAATAACGAGATGGTGTCGGGCCCCAAGCTCCAGCAAATGTTGCCCATATCCAGTGCTGTCAGCTCCTCCGCCAGCGGAGATCCGAGTGGTCCCTGTATCCTCTGTAGCTAGCGGCTCTAGTCTCAAGGGATCCTCAAAGTCATAGATCTCGCATTGTCTGCTCTGAGTCCGTGCATTGAAGTCCCCCATCAAGAAGACTTCTCCCAGTGTTGAATAGTGTAAGATCTCCTCAGATAAGACAGAGTATGGAGACTCACTAGCCTCTCCTCCACCCGGCTCCTCGGTGGTGGCAAACCGCGACCCCTTCGGAGGAAAGTCCTTGAGGCATAAGCTAATCCACATGTATCTCGCCTCCGAGTCTCGTGCTACGACTCGAACATGCTCATGTAACCCATGTCTGAAAAGCACTACAATACCTCCTGAACCTCGGGAGGTGGCCTGTCTCATCCCCTGGGTGAGCTGACTCCCACTGATAACCCTCAACCCGTGGTAAGCCCCTCTCCGGGCTCTCATGTGTCTCTGTCATCAAGATGATATCCCGGCCCTCCATCACCTCCTCAAGTCTCCTTGGATGTGTCCATAGGACTCCATTACAGTTCCAGATTGCTATGTGTATCTCTTTGTCTTCATGTTGTTTTCTCCGTGTCTCATAGGCCAGATGGCGCTATTCGACCCTCTTCCCATCAATGTAGATGTGACCATCCCTATAATGTGCCTTCTTCCCTTCTTTGCGTGCCGCCTTCAAAAGAAAGAGAGAGAGAGAGAGAGAGAGAGAGAGAGAGAGAGAGAGAGAGAGAGAGAGAGAGAGAGAGAGAAATGAAATGAAATGATATATTAACGTCTTCAAAAGGCCAAAATGACCTATGAGACCAAAAAGGTTACAACAATTAGTGGATCTGATACAATGTCTGTGTAAGGAAAGCTAAAAACAACTAAACAACTAACTGAAACTGAAACAACTATGAGGAAAAATACGGTACCAGGAGCTCCTAATGGATAACATCTGGGAGGAAAACTCCAGCAACAAAGGTAAGCATCATACACATCACTATCCAAAAATGTCTCTCATCGCTTGATGGCGGATATCCTCAATGTCCTCCATGGTGAGTACTCTGACTGGACGTCTCCCATGCCGTGCTAGTATGGTCCTGATCCTCTGTTGTAGTCTCCGCCGGTGTCGAGATGGGCCTCTCATCTTGGGGCGCCTAGACCGCCCCAGCTCTATAGCCGGATCAATCAGTGTACCTCTGGTGCGGCTGTACTCTGGGGCTAGCTGCAATGCCTGCTTACCTGACTGCTCAATCTGTGGTCGAAAGAAGTCTGTAATCTGCCTCTGTAGGTGTCTCTCCCTCTCTGATCCCCTAATGAAATGAAATGAAAGAGAGAGAGAGAGAGAGAGAGAGAGAGAGAGAGAGAGAGAGAGAGAGAGAGAGAGAGAGAGAGAGAGAGAGAGAGAGAGAGAGGAAATGAAATGAAATGTTATATTAACGTCTTCAAAAGGCCATAATGACCTATGAGACCAAAAAGTTACATCATGGTGGATCTAATACAATGTCTGGATAAAAAACCAGAAAATGGAAAAGAGAGAGAGAGAGAGATGAAATGAAATGTTATATTAATGTCTTCAAAAGGCCAAAGTGACCTATGAGACCAAAGTTACAACCATGTGACATCTGATACACTGTCTGGAAAAGGAAAGAAAGAATTGAAGGTAAGTATCTAGCCCTACAATACATCAGTAGGGAGCATCTGGAAGCAGCAACTAGGGAGAGTGGGAAGCTAATGCTACTAGTCAAAATGGGGTACATGAGTACATGGATACATGAATACATGAATATGGGGGAGTACAAAAGTGATAGTAAGTACAACAGTATATGGCTGGAGTTGTAATCATCCTAGGAGCTCTAGCATGGGTCTTTCCCGGATGGCGTGGATATCTGCCATAGTGAGATGCTTGGTCAGACGAGCTCGATGCCTCGTAATGATCCTCTGAATCCTCTAGTGTAGGCACCGTCTCCGATGTAGGATCCGCGAACCCTCGGGCGTCTGGATTTACCCAACTGGATAGCTCTCTCAACTAGAGTCCCACAGGGTGCCTGCTGTTGGGCTGTCGGCTGTGTGTCCTCCCGGGTAGTCCCTCTAAAGAAGTCAGTAATCTGTCTCTGTGTGACTCCTTGCCAGTCGGGCGTCTGCTCCTGATAATGGACTCTCTGAGCCTGCGGATCTCCAGGAGATAAAAACCCAAGCATCTCTAATCACAATAGTCCATGACTCTAGCCAGTGGTCCAAATCCCTCTCTGAAAAGGCAATGGTGGCGCCCTCGAATCTCATAATATGCTGTGCAACGACAGATGTAGTGCTCCTCCGTCTCTGGCTCCATCCAACAAATCTGACAAATCCTGTCCCCAGGAGGTATGCCTCTAAATTTGCCTGTGTCTATCTCTAACTGATGTGAAGAGGTGTGGATCTGCCCAATGGCGCACCTCAATCCATGAGACAGATGAGCTCGGCCTAAGTATAAAGCCATCCTCAATGGTGCGGAGAGAGAGAGAAAGATATATTAAGCGTCTGCTAAAGACCAAATGGGCCTATGAGACCAAAGTGATACAATAATGTCCATGGCATATCTCATCATGGAATGGAAAATAAAACAGAAAGAAAACATAAATATAGCTATCTCATTAGGGTGATACAAAACTGTCCATGGAAACTCATCATGGAATACTAAGAACATAAAAACATGGGAGCAACATCAGCTCCGAGTAGATGGTATACCACTCTCCAAAATGTCAAGCATGGGGCTGACGTGTTTGGCTGAGAGGTCTCCCTCAGCTATGTCACGTGAAAGGTAGCTCGATGGCGGTGGAACATGTCCTGGATTTGGAGCTGATGAGGTGATCGTGGCCGCCGGGGGGGTCGAGGGCGTCGGGCACGCTGGAGTGTAGAGGCTCGGTCCGAGGTAACTCTTCTCGGGCGAGGTAACTCTTCTCGGGCGAGGTAGGTCCAGAGGAGTTCGTGGAGGGTCCACAAGATCCACTATGTCGGTGTCCTCCACCTCCTAGGTCTGGAAGAAACTAGTGATGGTTGGCTGCCGAGGGAGGGGGTGGGGTGGCTGGGGCCTGTGTCTCAAGAAGGTGTCCCTGTGTGTGCGGAGCTCAAGCAGGAAGAGGCTCAGGCAACGCTGGTCCTGGAAGTCAATGATCCTAGAGAGTGGACCGAATCCCTCATGAAATAGACAGTGAAACCTTTTGCGGATCTCATAGTATACTGGGCAGCGGCATATGTAAAACTCTTCCATCTCAACCTCTGTGTGTGTGGCATAGTCGGCAGATCCTCTCCATATGAGCTTCCCGGCTCTGAAGATGCACACTTTCAAATGGCAACTGTTTCTTTGCCAGACTTGTCCAGAATCTAGTCGGTACAGGTTTATTTCTTACCTGGTGGCTCGCTAAATAAATATGGGAGTTCATCACTTCAATGTGGAAAATGGTGATTGGACACACTTTGTCACCTAGGTAGTGGGTATTTAGACATGATCAGCCCGGGGGGAACAATCAGCAACATGAGGTCTTCTTTGTTTTCTTTGGATGGTTGGGTCTTTGGCATAATTGGCTCATGTGAAATGCCTTCATCTTTGATTCACAATCAGGGGTGAAAGGTCATGTCCAGCGTGTTCGTGGTTTATTGCTTTGGCAAGTTTCTTCTTTGATCAATGCACACGTTATCACCAGGGCGCAAGCTGACCTGTGGGCATGCCTCATGTGGCCTTTTAGTGTGTGTGGTCTGATGGCCTCTATGTACATGTTTGTATAGCTGGTCATGCAACCTTTGCTGTGTATTACATTTTCGTAATCTAATCAACCAACCATTACGAAAAGAGAGAGAGAAATGAAATGAAATGAATGAAATGTTATATTAATGTCTTCAAAAGGCCAAAGTGACCTATGAGACCAAAGAGAGAGAGAGAGAGAGAGAGAGAGAGAGAGAGAGCTGTATTAACGTCTACTAGAGGTCGAACTCGACCTATGAGACAAATCAATGTACAACTGTCAATGTCTTCTGGATGTCCAGAAAAAAAAAGGACAAAATGAACATGAAATAAAGTATGAAAGCACTCAGCTAGTCGGTGCGTGTGATGGATGGAGCACTACTGCTAGAGGCTTAGTATGCAACCTATATGCGTAGGGTATACAAGAATGCAATGCAGATCTGTCTAGTTCCAACCAGTACCATAAAGACCCAATGGGCCTATGAGACCAAAGTGGTACAATAATGTCCATGGCATATCTCATCATGGAATGGAAAATAAAACAGAATGAAAACATAAATATAGCTATCTCACTGGGGTGATACAAAACTGTCCATGGAAACTCGTCATGGAAAACTAAGAACATAAAAACATGGGAGCAACATCAGCTCCGAGTAGTGGTATACCACTCTCCAAAATGTCAAGCATGGGGTTGACGAGTATGGCCAAGAGGTCTCCCTCAGCTATGTCACATGGAAAGGTAGGTCGATGGCGGTGGAGCATGTCCGGGATTTGGAGCTGATGAGGTGATTGTGGCCGACGGGGGGGTCGAGGGCGTTGGGCATGCTGGAGTGGAGAGGCTTGGTCCGAGGTAACTCCTCTTGGGCGAGGTAGGTCGAGAGCAGCTCGTGGAGGGTCCACAAGATCCACTATGTCGGTTTCCTCCACCTCCTGGGTCCGGAAGAAATTGGTGATGGTTGGCTGCCGAGGGAGGGGGTGGGGTGGCTAGGGCATGTGTCTCAAGCAGGTGTCCCTGTGTCTGCGGAGCGCAAGCAAGAAGAGGCCCAGGCAACCCTGGTCCTGAAGTCAATGATCATGGAGAGTGGACCGAATCCCTCACGAAATAGGCAGTGAAACCTCCCGCGGATCTCATAGTATACTGGGCAGCGGCATATGTAATGCTTCTCCGTCTCAACCTCTGTGTGGCATAGTCGGCCGATCCTCTCCTCTCTGGGTGTCCGTACGAGCTTCCTGGCTCTGAAGATGCGCTAAGCTCTACCTGTCTCCACTCTGAGGCAGTGGGAAGAATCCTGTATCTGGCCAATCGCGATCCGCATGGCATGGGACATGTGAACACTCAAGTAGCCCGGCTGCTGGATGAATCCATCCTCAGTGAGTGTGAGGAAGTGGTCTCTGTAAAAGTGCATCTTCGTGGGGAGCTCTGGGGGTGTGATCCATGTGCATTGTGTGTAGAGGCTAAGAAGATCTGACCGGATAACCCGGTTGGTATCCTTGTGAGACAGCTGGAAAAAAGGGGAGTCCAAACTGTACTGAAGGGGGGGTAGGCGGTCCATGTAGAGCCCGTATACTGAGAACAAAGTGGAAACCAGTGCATACCATACTTCAGAGTGCCCCTCAAGTGCGAGCTGTCTGGAGGACTCCAGGGCAAGCCTCGGGTACCTATGGGGATCCATGTGACTGATGCGATGAAGGTACGTGACTGTCTTGAAGAGTGCCTCCACTACCATCGGGGCTGCAGCAAACTCTACTTGGATAATCTTGTGTGGGACTGATGGTTTGTTGCGGATCATACGGGAGAACATCATGACCTGGGGCCTCTCAACTCACTGCCAATCCTCATCGGATAAATATGGCCCCCAGAAAGTTGCTCCATACATCAAGGCTGGTGTGATGAGGGTGTCAAAAAGCCAGCCCTTCGTCTTGGGCTCTTGAAAATGTGCTTGGAAGCACTGCTGCTCAAGTAAGCTCAAGGCTGCATATCCCCGTGTCACTCTGGCATGTGCTGCGGGAAGCATGGTAAAGCGTGGGCCACTGAAAGTGACACCAAGGTAGACATAAGATGAGACAATCTCCACAGGATCCCCTCTATATGTGAAGCTCAATCTGGATGTGACGGGGCTGGAGGTATTGAAGACCATTACCTTGGTTTTACCAAGGTTAACAGAGAGGTCCCGCTGAGTGCAAAAGTCATGTAAGGCATCCAACTGTCTCTGAAGCCCTTCGGCTGAGTTTGAAAGGAAGACGATTTCATCCCCATAAAGTAGTATGGGGATCAATATGCCTGCCAGTCTGGGACCAGCCCCGCCTAATCCATCAATGAAGCTCGAGATCTCGTCAATGTAGAATATATATGGGCATCCGATTATCAATTACGATATAGTCTTTGGGCGTTTCATTGGCCGTATTCCGGGCTCTCCATATGTGGCTGCTCTCAATCAAGATTGGCAAGCTATCCTACGCATCTACAATGGTCCGGTAGGCCTCTGAATTGGGGTAACTCAATGTTGTATTCATTGGAGCTTGGTATTTGATCGACCACTTGCTTTGTCTCATCCTAGAAAGACGACCTACAATATGTCTACATTGGGGATTCATCACATATGTGACATTGTGGATGAAAATGGTATGTTTTCACTTTTCCACAAGTTGTCAGGGAATGCAATTTGGGGATGCATCACATGCCAATCTAGAGAGTCATTTCGGAAATGATGCAGCCTTTTCAGCCAATCCCAATGCTGGAGGAGGCAGGGAGACTCTGAGATTGGAGTCTTGATAGGCACGTTCGACGGTATATTCCTGTGCCTTTTTACCAATTGTCTACGGCCAAGACTTACACGTTACTCTTATCGCTCCCATGGATTGAGGACCATGCAAATTACCTGTGTCTTATGTCGAAATCTCTTGCTTGGTGGAAAGCTGCATTGAAAAGAATTGAAAGAGTGGATTGCCCCTCAAGCAACACGATTGTTTTTATGGAGATGTGGGTATTCCCAATGGGAACTCTTTTGGCACGGAGGCATATTGTGGTTGCATCTTGTAGGCTGTGCTTCCATCCTAGAGTGACAATGCCTCACCTTCTTTGGTATTGCTTGCACTCTTGGGGTTTTCTTGATGACCTGCCCAAACACCTCCATGCTCGTTTTTGTGGGAGGTGTTTCGGGCGAATATTTTGGCTTTTTGGTTGTCTTTCTCCTCCACTACCAGCTTATACAGACTTGATTGGACTAGATTTCGGGCATTGTGGACTATCTACCATGCTCGGAATTAGCTGCTCTTCTCTGGAGATTCGTTTCAGCTCTTTGCTTACTTCTAGAGAGCGCTTCAACAATCCCTCCGAGATTCTCATGAACTCGGAGACCTTTCCTTTGAGCAACTAGAAATGTTTTCTCAATGTTTCTGAACTAAGTAGTAGCCGCCCCACTCTGGGACAACTATGAATGTACATTGTTTCTTCTAATACGAGACAATGGTTTCACTAAAAAAGAGTGGTTGTGTGTGTGTGAGGAGAGAAATGAAATGTTATATTAACGCATAGTGTTGTTGTTTTGTTAATTTCTTCCTTATCTAACAGAGTGGGGTCTGAGTTTTTTTTTCCCCTTTGAAATTCAGGCTTTCTTTTGCATAGGGATCAATAATGTGACTCGAACCTTAGAAAGAATGCCATGTGTGCAAATCAGTTCACGCTTGGAAGTAGGAGCAGCTAAATGTGTGCGAGAAGAGGCAGCCAGCAACTTGAAAGACACATGCGCCTTGATGGATATCAAAAGTAAAATAGCTATGAAGACAACTTGTCTCCAGGTTTGTGATGTGCAATGGACAATGCCAAAGCTGAAAATAAATTTTCTATGTGATTTTGTATAAAGAAAGGAATGCAAAGAGCTCATTAAAGATTCAGGTTCGTCTGGTCAATTCTACCTCAGCAACTCTTGCTTTATATTTTACTGCACATGCAAGACTCGAACATGGGCCACTCAAACTTTGCCTATGTTTTAAAAGGGCCCTTACAAGTTGAAACCTGGGCACTAAGATACAAGGGTGACACATTGCTTTCAACCACTCCCCCTTGATGTCCACCCAAAGATGAACATTCTCCATGTGGCCCAGAGTTAAGTGATGGGAACCGATGCTCTAACTCATTTCTGCTCAGAGATTTGGTGAGGATGTTTGCATGGTTCTTCAGCATTTGCACTAGACAAGCTCAATCTCTTGAACTTGTGTACAAAGTGACAATGACGCTTGATGTGCTTTGTGTGAGAACACGAGGTTCTTTATGATTTCCATGCAACTGTGACATTCACATTGTAACACTATCAGCTGCTCTTGCACTCGTCCCATCCCTCAGATAATGTGAAACGTGTAGCCTTATACTGTGCTTCTTTAGCGTAGACAAGATTGCCACCACAAAACTTGATCTTGAGCCAAGTCTTTGAGAGAGAGATGAGACTTCCAACAAGTTTCTTGTACAGTTGTATTGTTCTCCACTCACAACTTTCTTTACACTTTTTTTTCCAAGAAAAGATCATTAGTCGTAAAGCAGAAATGCCTGCAAAGACCAAACTACAAAACTGCCCCAAAGTGAAGCCTGTTATGTACATCCCTCAAAAGAGGCAACGACAAAATTGAAGAAGGGGGGGACTCCCTCTCTGGCTTTCCGTTCTGAGAGGGAGGCTGAGGGCAAGAAGCTCTTTGAATTGTGTATTGTCCACCTTTCTTTAAAAGAGTGAAAAATACAAAATGTAATCAAATATAACCACAACTTTTGGTTGAGGATGCTGTCGTGAGGATCAAGATCATCGTTTTTTTTTTCGGGGGGGGGGGATTTGAAAAAACCACATTGGGGGCTTATAGCGCCAAGTCAGTCGTTCTCCCCCCTCGACGGGTGAGGAAGGGCCTCGGACTGTATGCCTGTAGGAAGGCGGTGTGACTGCATCCGCTCCGCTCTAAATTGCCAATAAGGCATTCCCAATGCCCCTCGCAAGGTGTAGATGGTGTCTAACAAAACGGAGCGGATCATCTTTGTGAGGGGATTAACTATGGCCTCTCTGCATCTAGCCCACCAGATATGCCAAGTGGTAATGCTACTGATGATCTCCCATCTTTGGCCAACTCCATACCTAGGGGTCCATTGGGTGACTGGGATCGACGAGGGTAGAATGGCTGAAATCCGAAAGTGGGTGAGTTGCAAGGCAAGGCGAGTGCCATTCTTCTTATAGGGTCCACTCTCTATGAGAAAGAAATTGTACCCTTCCTGCCATTTAAACTTGTGACGCTCTGATACCAATGTAACATGGGCGCTTGCGGAAGCGTCCGTATGAATTGATTGATTGCAATTAGTGCCTAATCAAAGATTTAAACCCATGCAAAAGCTGCTTGTTCTTCATGCTCAATACATAGTAGAGAGAGATGACCTAATCTACCATGTATTAGTAACACAAAGTATATACAATGAGATACTCCATGGTAGCTTTGCTCCTGAGCTCTCAATGACTCAATGATAACTAATTGAGCAATTAATCAAATATGAATAAGGCCTAGACTCCTATTTATTGTAGTCTAATGTTAGTGAGTGTAGTGAGTCAGCTCAAGCAAGCAAGGGTGGGTGTAGTCAGCTGGGCAGGGAAGCCGCATATATTCAGATGTGAAATGCTGCTCTATCTTCCCCCTCCATGCACAAACTGGATGGCCTGTAGCACTCCCTTGGAGGCGCCCTTCTTTTGTGTTTTGCTACTGTGGATGGCTGCCTACTATTTGCTGTCTTGTAGCCTGAATTGGTCTGCATTTTTCCTGAATCTGGCTGCTCTTATGCTCTCCCAAATCTGGCCTTTAAGAGCTCACCATCGGATCCCCCTAAGGTACCTTTTTCCACCCCTGTTTGGCTGCATTTGAAGCACAAACACCCGCCTTGCTTGCTTGCTTTGTCCATTCTCTACTTGGTGCGTTTGCTCTCTTTCTTGCCCTTTGGTTGAGTGCCCCTTGCACACACTAGAGCTATTCAGTACAGAATTTGCAAAATGCAATCTCGGTGATGGAAAAAAAACCCTAACCTGAGTGAAAACGCTGATGAGATGATGGGGTTCTTTGCAATGGATTTCCATTCCCTTTTGAGAGAAATTGCAACTTTTTCGCTGTCAAAAGCTGACGCTTTGATATTAATGTAACATGGGTGCTTGCGAAAGCGTGTTTATGAATTGATTGATTGCGATTAGCGCCTAGTCAGAGACTCAAACTCATGCACAAATTGCTTCTTCTTCATGCTCAATACATAGTAGAGAGAGATGACCTAATCTACCATGTATAACTAACATGAAGTATATACAATGCTGAATAGAGATACTCAATGGTAGAACTACTCCTGAGCTCTCAAAGACTCAATGATGATTGACTGATTAATGAATCAAATATGACTTAGGCCTAGACTTCTATTTATAGTAGTCTAACGTTGATGAGTGTAGTTAGCGGCTCGGGGAGGGAAGGGTGGGTGTAGCCAGTTGGCTTGGGCAGGGAAGCCGCATATACTTAGATGTAAAACGCTGCCCTATAGCTAGTTGGCTAGGGTGTTGGCGGATGACTAATATGGTAAGATTACCGTATTAATTGACAATAGACATTATGCAGTAATAACATACAATCACACTTACAAAAAGATGGAGACAAAGATCACCGAACATTGCATTGTATTGATGTGTGTGTGTGTGTGTGTGTGTATTGTACTGAATCCATGTAAGAATGTAAATAGGAAGTGCATCTTTCTCCACCTTTGATACTTCGATCCCCTGCCCCATACATGGGGTGTGGGTTTATGAGTTGATTGATTTGGATTAGCGCCTAATCAAAGACTCAAACTTTATGCACAAATCGCTTCTTCTTCGTGCTTAATAAAGAGTAGAGAGATGACCTAATCTACCATGTATTACTAACGTGAAGCATATACAAATATTGAATAGAGATACTCAATGGTAACATTGCTCCTGAGCTATCAATAACTCATTGATGATTGCTAGATCAATAAATCAAATATGACTAAGGCCTAGACTTATATTTGTAGTAGTTTAATGTTGGTGACTGGCATGTAGCTTGCTCTTTGTTCCATCACTCTTGTGAGACAAAGAATAGATCAAATTAAAAACAAAAAACACACAAGGGTTAATGTTAGAAGGAAAGCCTACTCTAATCACACACAATCCACTCATAAACACACAAATCACACATACAATCACTCAAATCAACTCAATATCCTACTCTAGAACACATTTCTCTAACAATAGACCAAGGTTTTGTATCCAATGGCAAGATAAAGTGAGAAAAATAGAAGATTTTTTAGTAGAAGATAGCTCTACTTCCTTCTCTCATCCAAGACTAGTTCTTTCCCGGTGGCAGCAATACCATTTGTTCATGTCAAAGAACCTTCTTGCCCAATTGCAAATAATCATAGGATAGTGGCCAAACCATTTATCTTCGATCGTGAAAGTTCCATTAGCAGAGGTGAAAGAGGCCAAGAGGTGTGTCAATCCCTCTTGTTTAAACCCTTCCTCAACGCTCAATCCTCTAAGTTAATCCTTGTTGGCTCGAGCAGGAAAGCCACATATATTGAGATGTAAAACGTTGCCCTATGTGCCCCCCCTCCGTCCACAATTGACCATATTATAGCATCCCCTTGGAGGCACCTTTGTAATTCCATGAGTCGGTGTGGAATGTTTGGTTGAACACTATGCTAATCAATACACTTAAATACACTAAGATTTAATGGACAAAAAGCACAATACAAGATGTAATTTTTTGAATTGCAAGAGATGCACAATGAGCTTGAACGGCTGACCCCTCCCTCAAATAGTGCACATATTAATCTTGGGAGAATCAAGTACATAGTGTCATGGGCATTTCTGATCAGATTTCCATACGAATGCATATGAATACAATATTGTAAACAATATGGTTGTTGGTGAAGATCTTCAACTCACACTATCCTCTCAAGTGTCCATGTTCCCTACCATCTGCTCTCTATTGTTCCACCCACACATGGTAGAAACAATCTGCAAGAGAGTCCTTCCCTGAATCCCCTTAGCACAGCTGAAAATCAAGGTTAGTCCTTAACTAAATCATGAGGTAGTAGGCTAGCTCACCTCCCAACCGCGATCAGCATCCACCGGCCTCCCCCAAGCCAAGGCTAGGGCTTCCTGCACAATCCCATTGGCCCGTGTCTAATTCCAGCATCCCATACCACCGAAGCTCACCCGTAGGCCTTCGACACGCCAACCTACGTACTGGCCATGTGCGTGGCATGAGCATGTGTGCTCCCTTGGTCCAAACCAGACTCTCCATACAACTATATCTCTCAATAACCCAAGCTCCCACTTATATGGTGATAACTACGCCATAAATAGCTAACTCGCTATAAAAGGCCATGAAGCTTGTTTTATCAGTTGAGGAACCTTAGCTAAGTATTAGCCTCTGCTAATCTCTAATCTTGAGAGCCCCTAACCTCGCTAGATTAGATTCCTCATCTGTAGATTAGTGTCCGGGTACATAACATTCTTCCTCTCTTCAAACATTTACTCTTAAATGAAATTAAGGAAGTGCTTACTCAAACTAGCTTATGACTCCCAAGTCGAGTCCTCCTCTGCCCTATCTTATATTCAAGTATTAACTTTTCCCTAAATTGTCTTTCCCTGAAATCTATAATCCTCTCGGGTTCATGTGGAACATAGGACAAGTCCTCAACCTCAACAAGTTCCTAAGGGTAGCAAGGTTAGTATCTCTTTTAGTTGATTGACGTGGAAGATTGAACATTCGGAGGCAACACTTGTCTATTAAGTGTTACAGCCCGACGGATCTCCTAAACGCAAAAACACAAGTGATTAGTACAAACCCCCTAAGAAGGATGTAGGCTAGCTCACCTCCTAACCGTAGGTTCTATGCTTCGAAGCACCCCCGAGCCAGGGGCTAAGGTTGGATTGCCACAGATCCATGCCAGTTCTTTGGCATGCCGATCTATGCTCTACCACACATGTAGCCAGAGTCTTGGTCAAACTTTGACCAATAGTGAGGTTATGACAACAATAACTGATTTTTCACTTATAAAGTGTCCACTGCCGCTATAAATAACCAACCTGTTATAAATATCCAGTACACATGGATTTATAGTTTTGTTGTTCTCACAGAGGGAAGTTATTTTTTTAATATCTTCTAGGTGCGAGGAATTACCGAATCTTGATAGGATAGATTGACTACGACAATTGTCTCTGTGATGTCAAATTATCCGATTCCTCGGGAGTTTGATTAAGGGATTGTTCTGTTCCTGACAACTCTGATTCAAGTTGATCTGTTTTTAGTTCCACTAAGATAGTTGTAGGAACAAAGGCTGCAATTTTAGCCGGTTCCTATGGAAGAGTTATGAGTGGAAAGAGTAGACATGGTGAACCAGATTATGGAGTCACTTGTCAGATGTAATTTGAGTTTCCCTATTTATTTCCAAGATTGGGAATGTCTTCGACGTGGGAGCCAGTTGCTAGTTTATAGCCCAATTTTCTTTCTTAGACAGATTTTGTTTCCAAGAGTAGAAATGTTGGAGAAGGGGAAGTATGTTACGTACTAGGGTTAGGGGAGCCCTGCGATTAGGAGAAAGCAGGCTAATACGGGTGGCTAAGGTTATTATTAATATTTTCCGTTCCATGATGACATATGCCATGGGCATTATTGTATCACTTTGGTCTCATATGCCCATTGGGTCTTTAGTAGACGCTTAATATATCTTTCTTTCTTTCTGCATGTCAAGGAAAGGGTTCCACAAGCTTCCAAATGTAACCCCTATTTGGGTTCTAAAAGCTATTATGGATTCCCTATACCCAATGTGTATGAATATCTATCTTTGTCATTCTTTGAAAACTACTCAGGTCCTTGAAGTTAATCAAAGAGCTCATCAGTGTGAGGCATTGGATATTTATTCTTAATTGTGATCTTATTTAAAGCTTAATAGTTTATGCCTAAACACATAGAACAACAATCCTTCTTCACCAATTAAACCAAAGAATCTCAAGGAGATTGAATTGCATCCTTCAACCAGTTGTCTCCCCATTTCCTTTTGTTCTACTTTGCTAAGTTTGTAAGGGCTGCCTTTATTTTTCATAATCTTGTGTTTTGTCTTGTTTTTGGGATATCACTATAATTCCATCTCTGATTTCAATTCATTTCTTTTGGCTGGTTGGGTTTATGGCCACTTTATACTTTGGTGGCAAAATTATGTTCCCGACATCTTTCATGTATCCTAACATTAAAAAAAAAAAAGGCTCATTGGAATATTGTGGGCGTGTTGTGCATGGTGCATTTCTTGTTTCAGCAGCCTGCAATAAGGAGTCGTTTGTTAAGCCCCTGCATACCTATGATCATTTTTATTTTGGATCTGCCTATTACAGGTGGTTTTAATATCAGCGGATGTGTGGTGCATGGTGCATTTCTTGTTTCAGCAGCCTACAATAAGGACTTCTTTTTTAAGCCCCTACATACGTATGACCATCTTTTCTTTGGATCTGCCTATTACAGGTTGTTTTAATTGCAGCGGATGTTCATCCTCGCTTTCTTGTTAGCCACCTTCCGTGTTTAGCTGCCAGCAGGAGTGTTCCATTGTTTACAATTAGTGGTGGCAACGGAACTGGCTCATTGAGGCTAGGGGAGATTTTCAATGTACGCACAGCAATAGCAGTGGGCCTAAAGGTAAATTTGCTTTTGATGTTCTATTTGAGACCATCATGTTGCATTTGTCTTATAAGGAGTTGTACCCTTCATTCTACTGATTTTCTTTGCTTTCTTTAGTAAGATGCTTCATATGCAAGTCATGTCCATAAGCCCATGCGCATGCTCACACCCATGCACATGCACATGCATGACAACTAACATATCATACATACATACATACATATACATTTGTGCACTGAGTGCGCGTGTGCATACATACGTGTGTATGAGTGTGTTGTGGTGCATGTTCTATTTAGATGTTCCAATTGATGATGTGCAGTTGCTAGAAAAGAGGCTCTGCTTGGTGAATAATAACTATCTCACTCACCCCTTGTTTCAAGATATGGTACGTGATATTGTCGATGCACTTCAAGCAAAAATGTATGAGGACATAGACTTTGCTTGGTATCATTTTGCAATTCTCATGTAAGGAGTAATCACTGACTATGGAATGGAAAATGGTATTTAGGGGAAGAAAGACATAATTACTGGGCTGAAAAATCAATTATAAGCTCTTGAAGAGCTCAGCCATGCTCGTCTTATCCTCTCAAGAAGAATTGCAAATGTATTATGCCAGGCATGAACTGGACAAAAATCATCAAAGAAAACTGCAAAAATGGCAAGTTCGATAAGGATAGAAACCTCTTTTGGACAAGGGTTTTTCTTCAAAAGTTTGCATACAACAAGGCAAAAGCAATGCATTTCAAGACTTCAAATGCCAAACAGTGAATGAACACAAACTCTTATGCAACTAGAGAAAGAATGTGTTACTCATTTTCAGCATTGTTTTGCAACACCTTTTCAGTTGACAAATAGCACTTCTTGTGCTCGTGTTGAGCTGCTTTCTCATGTGGAAGAAATCGTGGATGCACGAGAAGTGCAAGATCGTGAAGGTCCTTTCTCGGGATTAGGACTCAGTGCTGCAATTAAATAATTGGGTTGATGGAAATCCCCAGGTTGGGATGGTTTAACTATGGAATTCTTTCTTCCGTTTTAGGAAATACTGGAACAACCACTCTTGCTTATGATCAATCAATCATGTTTACAAGGTATTATGCCATCCTCTTTGCAAGAGGGGTCAGTCAAACTGGTTCCAAAAAACAAATGTGTCCAAATATTTTTGAGTGGCCACCTATTAATCACTAAAATGATCATTGCTAGGATCAAAACGATCTTGAATGGGAGCTTGCATGTAGCATAGTATGGCTTGTCCCTAGATGACAAATCAAAGATAATATATGTAATGCATATGTGGGACTAGAATGTGCTAAACTTACAGAGCAGGATGTCTTATTACTACAAACAGATACAATTTAGTGGGATTGCATTGTTGTAGTAATGACAAAACTTGGGTTTGGAGAAAAAATGTGTAATGTCATTTACTAGCTATATCAAGACAGCACAGCACAATGCATACTGAGCAAAGGATTGTCCTCTCCTTGGGTATTGGAAAAATCGGTTAGGCAAGATTGCTCTTTGAGAGCTTTGTTATATGCAATTGTAATTCATTCTTTTTTTTTCCCCCCCCAAGAAAGAGACTTCTATTGTATAAAAAAGGCATACAACAATCACAGCTATAAGCTGGAAAAGAATAGAATTGCCCCAATATGTAAGGTGATTTCAACCACTGAGGAGCATCATGATGCCATGAGAGACTTGTGGGGCTAGAGGAAAAGAAAATGCCATGGTCCCACTCCCGCATAAATATAACGCGCTTTGCCTGTGCAGAACGAGAGGACTCGTGAATACGAGCCCAAGTAGCCATAAGAGTATGGATGATTTCACCCCATATAGAACTAATGCACTGAGGCCCAAAAATCTGGACACCCTCAATAGCCTCCGTGCATCTAGCTCTCCAAATTTGCCATGTTGTAATACTGGCAATAATCTCCCAACGAGTGTCAATCCTTTGTCAGGGGGTTGTATAATGAGACTGAGGGACATCTTGCAATAAACCGTGCTGGCCAATACCTCTACAAATGAAAATAGCAGAGTCTGTACCACTGCCCTCGTAAAAGAGCTGCGGATCGGATTGGGAGAGCCAAGTAACTGCCCCCCAAGTCACATGCATGGTGCGGCCACTCAATTTGCCCGTAAGTTGGGCTACAACACCCCAAATCTGTTGTGCAGTGCTGCATCTCCATAAACAATGTTGTACATTCTCAGAATCTGCAGCATACCTAGGGCAGGTAGGTGATACACCGAAAACTGATCTCCAGTGATTGGTGGGGAGACTACCATGTAAGAATAATCAAAAGAAATGAGAGATTTGGCTCCTTCTGCATGAATGCCAAAGCCTATGCCAATATTTACGCTGTATCACTGGAGAAATATCATAGCTCTCCCAGTGGGGCCTGAGAGTAGGGATCCTATGCATCTGTCGAGTGAGGAGAAGCCTGGCATTCCGGACTGTGAAACTGAAAAAGGGAAGGCTTTTCAATGGATCGAAGGCATCATTCCACTCCCACTCTCTTGGATCCCACCGAAGATATCTGATAGGACTGCCACCATATAAGCCATGAGTCACTATCTGAGGAGAAGCGTCAATGAACTAATGCTTTCCGGAACGACCAACAATCCTCACTGGACTAAGCCTAGTATGTGGGATGATCTCCTCCATGCTACATCTCCTCAATCTCCCTCCAGGCATGATAGAGTAAATGAGGCAATCTGTAGTCTCTTGGCGCGAGAGAGAAATGACCTGCAGAGGTATGCCTATCCTCGAAAAGACTCCCAACCAACTCTGATGATAGTCTCCATGAAAGGTCCCAGAGAGCCACTCATGTGAAATAGCTGCATCAATCTGATCAATACGAATGCGAGAGTCCCTGCGATGCTGAATGGATGCAGCTCTCCGATCCTCCGGAAGACTCTTAAAGGTCTTCTAAGCAAGAACTGTGTATGCACATCTCTCCCATCCTGACCATTGCATGTAACGAGATGCACCAAGTGGCCGATTGGCCTCATCCTTGATGAGCTTGTTCCACATAATAGGTTGTTGGTCGGCCTCATCCAAAGACCTAGGAAGCCTTTGTTGCAAAAAAGGTCTCATGCTTCTCCATGCTTTGATAATGGCTACAATAAGAGGGGAAGATGGTGCCCTGATATCAGCCTCTGTGAACAAAAACCGTGTGTTGGGCAGCCAGTCTCCGGAAATCTGAGACAAGAAAAAATCCTTCCAAGGCTCAGTGCCTGGTAGGAAACGTCTGACCACAAGTTTGCAGAGCAACGCCTTGCACTAAACATCCGGATCAATAATATTCAAGCCCCTCTCTCGTTTGGGCTGAATAACTATGAGCCAAGCTACCCTGGCATGAGTGTCGGGGAGGTGCCATCCAAACCCAACCAGAGAAAATTGCGGATCAATCTCCGCAATTGACCAATGCACGCACGAGCGAAGCACCCACAAGAGGCAATAAACCAAGCCGAGGCAAGCAATACTTGATTAGCCACCAAAGCTCTAGAAGCTAAATCTAATCTCTTGGAGCTCCAATGAAGAAGCTTCTTCCGGATACTCATAAGTACCGGAGCAAACTGCTGTGCAAGAGAAATATCAATCCCAGCCTGGCAACCCAAATATCTAGGAGTGCATCCTCTACTGATCCAAGTAAAACCAAGCTCTGCACCCCAAGCAACTCTCGGTGAATCACTAATCCAAAAACCAACAGATTTGTGCCAATTAATGAGTGCCCCTGTTGCCAAATAAAACTCTTCTAGTGCTACCCGGAAGGAACATAAGCATATATGTGAGGCCTCCAAGAACATGGCTGTGTCATCAACTAACTCAGAGTCAACCAGCTTCTCTTGACTACGAAGTGCATAGTTGTTACGAGGCGCGCCTTGAACAGTTCGAGGTGTACGACTGCCTGATCGAGCGTCCACACAATTTTTTTTTTTGGCTGGTTGAGTCTTTAGACGGGGTCTTTAAGGGCCCAAGGCAGCCCCTCTCACACAGTCTCTCTCCCTCATTCTCTCCCTCCCTCCCTTAAGCCTTTCTCAAGATCCAAAGTTCAAAGTTCAAACTTACAACACACTAGGATGATGATGTTTTTAATACCTACTTTTGGAGCTATCTCTATACTCTACCGGTTCATTTCATTCTACTTTGTACCCTTGAATCTTGATGATGTATCCAGATGATGAGAATGGACTATTTTGGTCTCATAGGTCATTTTGGCCTTTTGCAGACGTTTAATACAGCTTTCTTTCTTTCACACACACACTCTCTCTCCCTCTCTCATACACACCCTCTCTCTCCCTCCCTCAAGGCTCATACATACACACTCTAATCTCTCTCTCTCTCTCTCTCAACTTTCACTATATATATATATATATATATATATATATATATATATAACAGACGCCTCTAACGTCTCTAAAAAATACGAGTCTTTCGAGGCACGTATCATACCTGACTCATACCAAACACCCCTCTAACAACCATGACGAAGAGGCAACCTCAATCTAGAAATACCAGCAGTGGAGTGGAGAAAGATGCTCATGGCCTCTACAACTATGATATATAATAATGGGGCTAAAGGGAAACCTTGTCTTACTGAGTGAGAAATCTAAAACCGCTCTCCTCTATCACCACAAGCGAGCACACTATTGTGGGCATCACGATACATGCATGAAACTCCCTTGATCCATTCTTGAGAGAAGCCCATATGGCTAAGAGTACCCTCAAGGAAGTCCCAATCCACTCTATCATAGGCTTCCTCAAAATCCAAGAGTAGAATGGCTAAGGGTTGATTGCTCGCTTTGGCCCATTCCACAGTCTCCCAAAACGAGAAAATGTTATCAAAGATGCTCCTTCCATGTAAGAATCCATTTGAGTATCATGAATGACATCCTGCAAAATTGGTTGCAATTTGATGCTCACTGCCTTAGCAAGAATCTTATATGCAGTCCCAAGTAAGGTGATAGGTCTCCACTAGCCAATCAATGTCTTATCCCCACTCTTAGGGATAAGATAAATAAGCCCCTCAGTGTGAGAGAAGAAGGCATAGAACCTATGTCCCACATCTCCTGGAGAGCCGATGTGATCTTAGCCCCAATCTCATCCCAAAAAGTGATGAAAAAAATAGGGGAGAGGCCATCCTCCCTTGGACACTTAGCAAGAGGTAAGGCATGAAGAGCATGACTGAACTCTTGCATAGAAAAAGGGGCACCAGAATGGCACACATCTCCTTAGTGATCAAATGTGGCAATGTATTCCAAACCTTCCTGTGTGCCCTGTGTCTCAAATCAGAGTGCGGCTTAGCACTAAGAAATTGATTCCTGCTCTGCACATGAGGTGAGTTTGTATCTAGCTCTTCGTGGCTGTTTTTTTAGTAACTAATAGAAGGATTTTTTCCCTAGAAAATCCGACTTCTTCACTGTCTTTGTTGTAAGGCTAGGAATCGGCTTTTTCCCACGAATGCACTGAAACAGGCTGTGATTAACGTTGGCTAAGTGTGATTAGCAGTGAATAGTTTGTTACGCAAATGCGACGAGTTTCATTAGTATCAAAGTGGTGTTATGTTTCTAACCTTGTTGGTAATTGAAGACAATCCTTGGGAACAAGCTTTTTGCTGCTAAGAGAGAGACCAAGATCACCGGCTCATTTCAGTGAGTTTGTATAAGTTTCATCTTCAAGAAGAAGAGGTGGTGATGTTGACAGAGCAACTAGGGGACGTGATGAAGGGCCACAATCCTCAAGGTCGATAAGCCATGGAGAAGGCACATGGTATACTTCTCATGCCAATGGTGATACGGTGCTCCTTTGCCGACTTAAAGAAATAGAGGACTTATTAACCGATCCGGATGTGCAAGCGGTGGTATCAAGGAAGGCTATCTGACCCTTGGTGTTTGCAAAGGAATATTTTTCTGAGAAGGAAATCATTGGTCCGGATTCATCTGGGCAAGCGGTTTTCTTGGAGCCATGCATCCTAGCTTCCTCTAGTCTACCACCAACGGAGTCACCAATGATGGTGAAAAAGGCGGTTGTACTGGATATCAAGGAGGAGAAGAAGCAAGAGACTTGCAAGCTAGGAGATAGAAGTGTGAAATTACCATATTATGATGGGAAGGAGAGTGACATCACAAAGATCTTAGCTTTCATTAGGGAGTTTAATTCGGCTTTCAAAAATCGTCATTATGTTGAAGAATCGAAACTCCATCAGGTCGCTATACATCTCAAAGAAGTTGCTAGTAATTAGTATCTAACACTTCTTACTAGGAACCTCAATCCAAAAACGTGGGAGGAGTTCAAGGAGATGTTCAAAGCTCAATTCTTGCCCACAGACTTCAAGAAGGTGTGTATAGATACTTCCATCCCTAAGTGGGGAAGTGTGATTAGACATGCTTACCTTTATGGGGGAGAGTATAGATGGATACAAAGTGTATTGAACGGACGGTATTCACCTTAGGCACATGCATATTAAGTTGCTCGATGAACTTGCATCGAATGCTGTTTTGGGGATGCGTGAACACATAGGCATTCATCCTTACGCATCAAATGTTTGCATGTTACTGGTTGTTGATCTAGCTACTTGTATTTTGCAAGAGGTGAAGTATTCTTATCACTTAACAACTTTCAATTTCAATAAATTTTAAAGTATATTAACTTTTAGGATTGAACCGTGATTTAAGGGCTTTCCCTTCATCTTTTGGGAAAACGGAGGTCGGAATTAGAATACGAATGATCGAAAACACCCTCCCCCCCCCAAAAAAAAAGTGATGACGTGGCGATGAATCTTCTCGCCCATGCTTGCTCAGCAAACTTTCCCTTCAGCTGAACATGCAAACTCATTTCAGAAGTTTAGTTATGAGCATCTTTCTTGAAGGGGGGAAGTTACTTGTGAAGAGCCATGACTTTCTTTCTATTTTTAAGGGAGAGAGAGAGTCACCATCTCTTTCTATTTTTTCAAAAGGAAGATTAGACCATCTCTTTCTATTTTTAAGTGAGAGAGAGAGGCACCATCTCTTTCTATTCTTTCAAAAGGAAGATTAGACCATCTCTTATTATTTTGAAGAGAGAGCTATTAAGAAAGTTTCTCATGCACACTCATTAACTAGAGTTGAGACCATCTCTTTCTATTTTCAAGAGGGAGATGCACTTTTAGACCATCTCTTTCTATTTTGAAGAGGTGGAAAGAACTTCACTATAAAAGAGGCTAGCTATCCTCATTATGCACATGTGAGAGGAGAGGTAAGAACTTCATTTATGTACATGTAAGAAGAAATAACTTTATAATCATTTTGTGAGGGGGAGGAACAACACTTAGAGCTTGAGAGCAAGAAGACAAGGAGGCTAAAGCTACTCTACCAAGTGTGAAGATTCTTTTCCAAAGAGAAGACCATCACTTTTTTGCAGAGGTGCTACTCAAGTGTATGCGAGAAAGTGTTTCAAAGCCCTTGAAGAAAGGCCAGCTGATTTCTTCTCCGAAGGACTACACTTGTTACTACAGAGAAAGGAGACACTTGTTTCAGTAAAATCACAGCAGCAAGAGTCTACAAATTGATCATTCTATGGCCTTGGTTCTCGAAGCTATGAATAAGTCGGCAAAATGGTGGAATCAAACTTTGTAAAAAGTATGGAAAAGCAAGCTATCACTAAAACGACGAGTATTCTTCTGGCAATGTATTGCAATACTCCCTTGCTAGTAAAACTTTGACACTGTGCGTTTGACTGCCGGATTTCTTGGTACACATTTCTCTAGGAACTTTTGCATCTTTGGCGGATACGCGAGGAGGCTAGCAGGAATGACGCCATTTTTTGAATTGACAAGATTTTGGGCTCTCTGGTCACTTTGGAGTGCACGTAGTCAACTAGCTTTCCGATCATCCTCGATTGACAAGTATTACTACTTCCATCAATCATTGCACCAATTCTTATATGAGTGCCATCAACTCCAATAGCTAGATCAGATACATCTAGATTTGTTTTTCCATTTTTTAAAGTTTTGTGACACTCTCACTTTCAGGGTTGAGGGTGCTTCTCTCCGTGGAGTAAAGTAATAGAACAGTGATTTTACAGGGGAAAAAAAGTGTGTGCATACATACATGCATGCATGCATGCATACCGACCCACCTGCATAACTTGTGTGTGTGTGTTCCTATACATACATGCATGCGTGCATGTGTACCAACATACATAATTATATGCATCTTAAGTGCACGTGCACGAGCTTTTTATTTTGGTGCTTAATGCTCGTGGGCATCAATGATAATCCTTCTCATTCATTTTCAGGGCTCGTTTTTTAATATTTCGTCTTGTTGCGTAAGAGTGGTGGGCGTTCATGTTATTGATGTGTGCTAGTGCATGTGTTTCAGGTTGGTGATTCAGAAATACATAAGACAATGAGTTGTTTCCTGAAAGATGATGGTGGTAGATCAAACTTTGATATTATCTGATTCATGTGGTGGTGATGCCAAGAAAACCAGTTTTTCAGTGTGCGTGAATATTCCTCTATAATGAGACACTGTATCAGATGAAAGCCAAGCAGAGATCAATAATAATCATTTGTTTAGAGAGGTTAGGTTGTATAGGCTGAAAGCCAACCTACAGAATCTTGATGAGTCCTAGAATGGAGGGGAGCACATTGGGATCAAGTATGGGGGTGGGCACCTACGAGGTATGCTTTGCGACTAGCATGTTTTTGTCCTTTATTTGATTTTTATCCTCACCAAAGCAATGCACATAAATTGCAAAGATGCTAACTCATATATATACAATGATCCCAACTAGTCTTAGTATATGGTTTACAAGGGCGTGCTTCAGTATGATTGATGACCTTGATACTTATTTAGAAAGCCACGATTGTGTGTGTGTGTGTGCAGTCATAGTGGCATGGCTCCCTCCTTCCTTGATTTCTTTCTCTGTTTTTACAGACGATTCCTTTCTCAAGCCATTGCTATCGTTTCCTAGATAAAGCTTGCTGGAGATTTTAGAATGCTCTCAAGGTCAAAATTACTCATAACAAGCAAAATGGTAGAAGCCGTAATAATCACAGAGAAGCCCTTTGGGTTAGACATGGAATAGTTCCTTGAAAGAGAATGGAAAAACGATGTAGCCTCGAAAAGCTCAGAGGAGAACAGAGCACCTTATGACAATGTAAAAAAAAAAAACTTTTGATCTCAAAGTTTTGTTATGCATTGTATGTTATCGGCCCCTTCAGTCTCTTATAGCATATATTAAGTCAATACTATGAATCCAAGATAGTGGTCATGTGACGATATGGTGCGAATGGAGAGGCTAAGGAACCACTATCGATGGCACAGCTAGTCGTGTACCCTCTAGGATCAAACGGATAGATAAGGTACACAACATTGATCCTTGGGAAGTATCGATGTCATGGTAGTACCAGGGTCGAAGGGAAAACTTGTAAGCCCGTCCACATGACTACGGTGTGAATCCTCAAGTGCACTATATCTTGAAGTGCAAGATTCTCTGTGTGCGTGATCTACCAAGGTAAAAGCATGATCAATAGCATCACCGTAGACCTCATCTCGTCACTGGAGACGGATAAAGTATCTATCTAAGTAGAGTCACCATCCTCGGAATCTCCAAAATCACTTAAGGTCACTTTTATAGGAATGATCTATACCAATCCATGATGCTGCTATATGACGTAGATTCCAAGATAGATCTATCTCATCTAAGTAGATATCTAGATCAAATGAAAAGATCTCTAGATCCATAGCATAATCGTTTCTCTCCTACAAGGTCTCACCTCAACAAAATCATGGCTATGTTCATGTGCAATGCCTAATTGTCCAAATATATACACTAAACCCAAGTCAATGCTGTCAGGTATGCTATGAGAGCTCGGAGTAGAGATAGAATCATAGATATCCCCGTGAATCGAAGACATAAAAGAGTAGCCTGACTTATCTAGCACTAGAAACTCAGGTCTATGCTCCTCATAGGTGTCTCGTGAATCCATATGCGGAATATCACTAACCAAGTGCACACTATCCTCTAGAATGAACCCACCATCAACTAGTGTATCCGCATGATGCATAGGAAGAAGGATAGGCATAGAGGAATCAATGCTCGATGTAGAGGAAGCCTTCAAAATCATGCCCACATGTTCTAACTCACACACATCACTATCACCTACATCATCATCATTTGCATATATACTAATAGTATCATGTGCATGTGTATCATTATGATCATGTGCATGTGTATCAATGCGATACAATCTCATGGGTAGGAGATACATCATCATAGGTATGTGGGTGTGATACATCATCATCATATGAATCTATGCCAATACAATGTACACTCTTAGGGACATAGTCATATAACGACTCAAGAGTGTAGGACACTCATATAAGTCGCAAAGAACAAAACCATCCCATGTAATCAGCGTTGAACCCCCCATGTGGAGGTAGGGGAGCAATGAGTCGATGAAGTCGCCGTGTGCGGACCACCTAGCACATACATCTACCTCGACGAACAAATGCCTCAAATGACTTGGCAGCAAGTCTTGAAGCTCGAACATCCATCCATGGCATGAATAAGATGCCTCATAATAGCATGAAGTCGACGAGTGAGGATGTAGAGGTCTAAGCCTCGAAGTGCCAAAAGTATGTGTGAACTTGGCAGAAGATGTGTTCCACAACACAAAGTGGCAACTCGAAATAACCAGCATGAAGCCATGAAAACAATGCATGAGCGACTTCCCTAAGATCGGGATCTGAGATGGTAACATAGTAATGTCGATGACGATGATGGTGTGTATAGTGTTGGTCATAATAAGGATAGAGGTAATAAGAAACACCCATAGCTACGAGCGAACACTCCCCATTAAGCACACAATATGT
Organism: Cibotium barometz; assembly: GCF_041138505.1. Classification (NCBI taxonomy): domain Eukaryota; kingdom Viridiplantae; phylum Streptophyta; class Polypodiopsida; order Cyatheales; family Cibotiaceae; genus Cibotium; species Cibotium barometz. The sequence continues at coordinate 1,191,131 of NC_141053.1, forward strand.
ATAAACACACTCACAAAGCACTAAGTGTGTGAACAAAGGCTAAAAATCCCCAAGTGTGTGAAACAAGATCCAAAATGTGCTAAGGTATGTGAACAAGCCCATCAAAGCACGAAGCATATGAAGCCTCTCTAAGTGTGCTTGTGTGTGAACAAGGGATATACAATGAATTAATGTCACATAGCGTGTCACTAAATGTAACAAATCCAAATAGAGCACACTTCATGTGAAATGTCCCTAAGGCTTATGCTCAAGTATGTACCAACCTAACAAAAATCCGAATGATGTAGGTTGCGTGTGAAACACACCTAAAGCCCAAATAAATGTGTTGTGGACAACGAGTAATGTGGTTTGGACCAAAGGTGTGAAGAGGCCAAAGGGAAAAACCTTAAAGATTAAAGGTGAAAAGCTTTTCTCCCTCACGTTATGGCTTGAGCAAAAAAATTTATTTATCTTCTTCAAGCGCTGGCTACTCACATTGAGCCTCTGGCTGAACCAAGGCCATGAAGCATATTTCTCCCTTTTTTTTTTTCTCCCCTTTGCTGAGAGCTACAAGAGCTCTTTGATGCTCTCCAAGGAAGCGTTGTGCTTCACGAGTTCTAGGAGAAGAAAGAAAAACGACTGTAGGAAAACAATTATTGTTTTGAATAGCAAACGATGAAGCCACCATTTTTTAAAAGCCTTTTTGTTTCTTTTGTTATTGCGCTACTGCTTGCTTGGATTGAACAACGATGAGCTTGTATCAAACGTGGGCTGAGCCTTTTTGTTAAGGCGATGATGAGGCATCTCTCTCTGGTTGTGGCAGGTTCGCTGTTTTGCAACGCCCTCCATCGTGTAGCTGTAACAAGAAGAACAAATCGGATACTTCAACACATCCTCTCTGGTTGCGTGTTTTTTGTATGTAACCGGCAAAGACAAGCCCACAAATGAGCGACTTAATGACGTTGCCTGGTGACGGTGCTGCACGCGCAGCCACTTGAGTCTTGTTGCTGAGGCGAATCAAGTTGTGCTAGCGAGCAATGCAACGACAGCCACACAGCCACTTGAGTCTTGCTGCTGAGGTGAATTAAGTTGCGCTAGCGAGAAGTGCAACGATAGAGAGTCTGTTACATGTTAGCTCAGCACTGAGCACGACCTATGGAAGTGTGGTGTGTTAGCTTCTCACTTAGAGGAAGCTCATCATAAAGAGCAATACCTAGAGCACTCATGGGAGTTTGCACTATATCCATGGGAACACATGTTCCAAGGACATAAAGTGAGTAAAAGATCCTAGTACATGATAGTAATCTCCTATTTATACCCCTAGGGCCCCTTGTGCCTCACATGTGTAAATGGAGCCTAACCCATGTGCATGTGCACCACTAGGACACTTTGTTACAAACCATCTCCTCCTACAATGATTTCATCCTCGAAATCAAAGGGTGGTCGTGCACAAAACATATACAAGAGGCTATGTACAAAGCCAAAAATTTACCCATGGCCTAGATGTATACATGAACATGAACAGGACCATGGCACCCTCTTGGATCATAAGGAAAGGATGAATGAGTGTCGTCTTCAATGGTGAGGGTAAGCGAACAGCCTCTAGAATCAAAAGGGAATCCACGGAAAGCATGCGTGAAATAAAAAACCATATGCCATCTGCCTGGGTCGAAAGGATGGTGTCTAAGCCTCTCTCCAAAGATAGGATAGCCACAAATAATGCACGAATCATATGGAAACCCTTGGTGACCATCATCCAACATCGAGGCTATATGATCGCCTGGATAAAAAATGAACATAACCATGCAAGCCTCATCTCGATCAATGCATCCACCTGAAGTATAATATATCCAATGAACATCCGGAATGCATCCATCCATCATAGCTGTCATGTGAAATTCCCACAGCTCATAGGAAAATCCATGTGCACCCATGCCAGGAACCCATGCTAGATCATCTCAAAGGCTCATCATCACACCAAGGACCATACATCTCATATGGCATAGGTCACATCCAAAGCTAAATGCCTCGGCTCCATAGAACATAGGGTCGTGTGGACATCCATAGGAGCCAAATGAGCATGCCTCGTAGGTGGTATCATGCAAAAACATATGTGAATCCATGTCCTCACTGCATCCATCACCATGCATAGGTCCATAAGCATGATCCAAATCACAAATGATCACCTGAGCATAATCAATATGTACCAAGGCATAACCCTCATCATTGTCCATATAACCCTCGTAGAGGTCACAATTATAGACTCTCCACTCATCTCTCAAGAAAGGGTCATAGACTGGGTTCCCATAGAACCTCCATGAAGTATCCAATAGCTGCTCATTACTAGATGCATGAATAATCTCATCATCGATGTCATTCATATCATCAATGTCATCCACATGCTCACTAGCATCATAAAGCTCATCTTCATTATATGTAGCATGTGTATGCATATTACCATCATCCACATCAACATAAATGCTCTCCTTATCACAAATAATGATAGTAGATGAATCATTAACACTTGCATAAGCATATCATCAAGATGCCTAATGTCACAATGCATTTTGGTTTTCCTTTCCTTTGAAGACTTCTCTTTGCAAAGCTGTAGTACATACACACATTCCATCCTTTTTAGCTCTCTCTTGAGCTTTGTGCCATTAATCAAGGTCAAGATGCCTAATGTCACAATGCATTTTGGTTTTCCTTTCCTTTGAAGACTTCTCTTTGCAAAGCTGTAGTACATACACACATTCCATCCTTTTTAGCTCTCTCTTGAGCTTTGTGTCATTAATCAAGGTCAACTTGGATGTAGTAGTACCCCACAATGTCACTTGACTACTCTCATGCATAAAGCTCATGAATTCTCTCTTTAAATTCATAGAGAAGGTGCCAAGTGTGGACATCCAATCACATCTTAACACTAAGTCAATTGGCCCCATGTCCAACACTAACAAATCAGCTTTGCAAGCATAATCCTTTGAAAGCAACACCTCCGTGTCCTTACACACCATTGTGCAATCCATACTTTCCCCATTTGCCACTTGCACAACATGCAATGCATCCAAAGCATCCGAGTACAACTTGAGATTACATAAGGAATTTCGATTGACAAAGCTATGCGTACTACCGCTGTCCACAAGTACATGTGCTTCTCTACCATTGATCATAGTCTTGGTTCTCAATGTCTTAGTGTCCTTTTGCAACCGGCATAAGAATCATGTGACAACGTACAAAGGATAGCATCTTTCTTGCATGTACTTGTACTATGCATAGGTAAACCATCATCAAATGAATTGTTCTTCGTGGGTCCACCCGGATCAAAAGGAAATTCACCATTAACTTCATCATATTTGTCATTGCAATCCGTAAATTTTGTTTCCCCATCCTCGAGTTCATCACCATCCGACTCAGTCAAGATCATACTCAAGGATTGTTGTTTATCTTTGCACACCTTGTAATGTTCCTTAGACCATTTCTCTCCTCACTTATAGCATAAACCTTTGCTATGCAACTCATTGATGCGTTCCTCCTTTATCACCATGCTCTTGTGTGCAGCATTAGTCGGCTTCCCATCCATCTTACCATTCCCAACTTTCGAAGAAGTACTACCAAACTTGAAATTTGATTTAGTGTCCTCGCCATACACCGTTGGAAACTTTGGAATGGCATTGCTTGGAGAAGTCTTTACATTGGAAGATGGGACTGCATCACCTTTGGAAACTTTCGATTGCCATTGTTGACTATACTTCTCCTCATAGATTTCGGCTAACACGATGGCTTCCTTGAGAGATGATGGCCGTTGAGCATTTACATTAGCTCAAATGTTTGACTTGAGTCCCTTGATGTACTTAATCTTCTTATATGTCTCACTCACATCATCTACATGCAAGGATAGTTTGAGGAATTGATGGGTGTACTCCTTTACACTCCTCCCTCGTTGCTTAAGCTCATTCCAAGCACATTACTTTTTGTTGATGTAATTCCGAGACAAATGCTTCCTTCATTTCATCCTTGAAATCCTCCCAAGTGGTAATCACGTATCCATGAGTAGACAAGTGCCTCCACCATGTATGGGCATAGCCTTCGAGATGAAGAGTGGCAAAGTACACTTTAGCTGAAAGTACACCTCCATTTTGTTCACCCATTCTTTGTACTCTTCATTGGTATTGCCCTCACCCTTGAACTTGGTGAGATTCACTTTGTCCTTCACACCTTTGAACTCATCCCCATCTTGTGACGCATGATTCCCTTGATTACCACTAACTCTCACGGGAGCTTTGGAAGTCTTCCAAGACCCATCAATAGTTTGCGCATCAAAGTTGAACACCACTTGCTTGCCTTTTTCAACATCCCTTGAGGTTGAAGGCATAGCTCTATCCATGTCACCATTATGCATCTTAGGTCCACCCCAATGTACAATGATGCATTTGGAGGTCGATTCTCCTTGTCACCATTGTCCACATATTCGTTCCCACCATTGCTTCTTGCATTGGAGGCACCACCCATGAGATCTTTGCGAAGTACGGCAAATGCTTCAATGAAGGCTTGTTGTTGATCCTTCATCATTGATTCCATACGGTTGTTGTACCTTCGTTGCTCTTCTATGCTTGCCGTCATGTTTGCTATCATACTTTGCATGAGCATTATCATGTCATTAGTTCTGATTGGTCTAGCATTCGTGAATGGCCTATGGAATCACTCAAGGGCAAGTTTATAGCCTCAATGCTCACAAATCTCTAATCTAGTGCATTAGGGGTGGCATTTGGCTCATGTGGTAGCCATTTCAATTAACGCATTCTAATTCCATGAAGGCTCCATTGCAATAATAAAAAAATATTGAAGCATTGTTGCTCACAACTTCATGATGATCATCAAGCATCATTAGCATCATCTTAATGAATTTGAGGCATCATTTTCACATCTTTAATGATAAGACCCTTGTAGCCATGAAATGGAAAAGTGGGAATCTTGCTAAGGCAATGGAAGAGCATTACCTTCACTTTGGCAACCAATTCCTAGAAAAAGAACTAGATCTTCATGTGATCAAATGGCTGTAGTTCCTCTTATGTTTCAAGGGTTCTTGGAAAAAGTTCAATGATTTGCTCAATGGCCAAGGGAAAGCCCCACAAATTGCTGCATGAAGTAGCCGTTGCACACAGCCCACCATGGAGAAGAACACGCAATCCATCTCAGCTACGGCACTTGCCCAGCCCGAAATTGCCATTGCTTGAAGCCGCAGTTGCGCTGAAGGTATAGCCCGAAATGGCTGTTTCTTGAAGCCGCCACCATTCCACTGAAGACCCAGCCCAAAATGCCTCCTTGTAAAGCTTGGATATGCTTTGAAAAATGCAAAATGAGCCATAGGTGCTCTGAGAAAAGTCAAAATTACCCATAGGAGCCTTCAAAGAACAAAGCAATGAAGCCTTGAGTGAGCCTTCAAGAAAACAAGGCGATAAGCCCTTGGCTGGGCCTTTTTTGAAATCGTGCTTGCGTTGGGCTACTACCAAGTAACAATGTAGATGAGTGTGGTTCAACAAGCAAAGTGTCTCGTAGCCAAGGGGATTCCTAGTGAGAATGAAAAATGATGCACTACTACCACTTGTTGAATGAACACTGACTTGGCACTCAGGTTGGTTATCCTTGAATGATCAAGTTGATGAAGCCTTACACTGAAGGTTTACTTTGCAACCTCAAACTTATCTCACTTGAAATGCCCAATCTTTCAACCACTTGATAAGAAATCAATATAATGAAATGTCTTTCAATAAGATCACTATATTTTTTGCATGTACTTGAGTTTTGTTCACTGTAGGGGTGATGCTTGATTGTGTTGGTTGTTGGATCTCTGATGGTGTAGCAGCAAAAGAAGAAAATTCTTGGTCTTTAAGCCTAATTCAATCTTCTTTGTATTGTAAGCCAACTCGGTTCTTTGTGTAGAGAACAGGTTGCTTCTTTTGTCACAAAGGAACTCTTCTTGTAGAGTAGCACATACTAAACTTTAGTTTTGCATCACATCATTTGCATCTTGCATTTGATCTGTTCTTGTGGAAATGACTTGAAGAAATATTGCATTGTCTTGTACACGATGATGTTTTGCAAAGCTGGAAACTCAAGGCTCAATGATGCCAAGATCCAAGTTACCAATTGTTTGCCTTCTCAATGAATCTCTACTCTATTGCTTGTACACCAAGTTTTATAGATTGAAGATCTGTAATAATATGCAAGAGATCTTGATACTCAAGAAGTCTTGTATACAAGTTAAGAGAACCTTGTGGTGTATGGGGCACACTGGCTCAGACCAGTGTATTATTGGGTTCAATTCCCTGCAGAGCCATACTTGCAAACATAGTGTTAGCAAACTAACTTTCTGAAATTCCGCACTTGAAATTGTTAAGCTTGCACACTTTTATATCAATTATTTATCCACATGCTCTTTGCATAACACTAATGTCTAGATCTGTAATTGAGCATCATATTATACATTTCTTAATGAAAATGTACTAAAATGATGTAATCCAAAATGTCTAGATCCTTAATAGATCAGCATGCTATACATTTTTTGATGAAAATGTACTAAAATGATGTAGTTTAGAATGTGTGCTTACAAACAGTGTTTTCTCAACACTTTTCTTGCTATCTTAACTTGCAATACATCAAGATTTATACTAATCTATGTAGATTTGTACTACTGCAACAGATTTGTAATCTTTGTCCAACTTCTTTGTAAGAACGTGATAAGAGTAGAAAGATTTTGATCAAAAATCACTTACTGTTGCTGTTTTGCTTCAAGATCGGCACAATAAACTTTGCATAATCTATAAACTGCTATGTTTTGCACGTTAGATCTGCAACAACAGAATTATACTTTGTACTCTAATCTTTAACTCTCTACTTGAATCTACACAACAATTGTATTCTACACACTTCTCGAAACTGCACCAAGATTCTACACACTTTCTCGAAACTGTATCAAATTTCTATACTTTCTTGAAATTGCACCAAGATTATGCACACTTTCTTGAAACTACACCAAGATTCTGCACACTTTCTTGAAATTGTACTAAATTTTTGCACAGCAATCCTCTTCTTGCAATTTTCTTTCAAAAACTCAAAGATTTGGCAATCTAGGGTTTTAATCTCGAGGAAATAAGAGCTCTAAGGATTAATCTTTAAAAAATAATGCTCCTTAAGTAAGATAATGCAAGAAATCTGGTGCTGAAACTTTTGTAAACCCTCATTTCAAAAATCAAGAAAAATTTCAAGAAATCAAGATCAAGAAGATCAAGAACTTCAAGAAAGCAAACAATAAAGTGGATTAGGCGTTTGAAAATAGTGATTAATACAAATTTAAAAATGATTAACATAAATTTCATTGCTAATCTTCTCAAGTCAAGAAATTAACAAATTTGAAAACTGTGTAAAAATTAATTCAAAAAATGATTAACACTAATCATGATCAAGATAATGCATTTTAAAAATTAGATTAATGGTAATCCAAAAATGATTATCTCCTAATCAAAGCATCAAGATCTAAGCCAAGAGTTTTGATATCAATGAAAGAAAGTAACATTTCGATTAACCTTGGATTAGCTTAATTAAATTAGATTAAAGAAAGCTTGAGAGATTAACACTAAAGACAATGGAAAGTAAAGTGTAATGATAGTCCAAAGACTTCCAAAGATTCAAAGCTACAATAGTCCTAAAGCACATGCCTTTTATAGTCCCAAGGCCATGTTCCTTAATCCCACATGTAAATGACCCCAAGCCCATGTGCCTAGGCCCATCCCATGTACATGTGCATCCTAAAAATACTTTGTTACATAGATGATTCATCAAAGGGTCAGGTTGCTTGTGAGTATTTAAATCATCTTTTAACTATTCTAAAAACTTATATATTTATAGAAAACCTCAATCCAACTAGGATGGTAGATGTAGGGATTTGAAAATATATGTACAACCTTCATTTCCTTGGAGATGGCCTTCATTTTGTTTCTGTGGAAGTTTCAAAAAATATAGTTCTTTGAAAGACAAATCTTGAGAGAAGGAAGCTTTAACTTTAACTTCACAGAGGGAAGAGAAACCCTCAATCTTTTGGACCAAAGAGGAGAAATTTCAATGGAAGACCGATTCTAATAAAACTTCTGAGACTAAGGGTGATTCCAAACAACTAAAGAAAGTGACTTATTAGTATTGTAAGAAGCCTGACCATGCAATTGCCAATTGCTTCAAACTTCAAATGAGGAAAAGAAAGTGACTTATTAGTATTGTAAGAAGCCTGACCATGCAATTGCAAATTGCTTCAAACTTCAAATGAGGAAAAGAAGACAAAGGAATCTGACAAAGGTTCCAATGGTTCTATTTCTGACAATCAAAGTTCCAAGAAACATGACTCGACTATTGTCATTATCCATCAAGACTTCTTACTAATGACTATTTACAGTCATAATCTTGATCAAGAAACATGTCTTAGTACAACTGTCTCTCATATTTGGGTTCTTGATGGTGGTGTTTCTAAACATATAACTTCTCAATGAAGTTTGGTCAAACACATGGAGACTACACAAGATGGTCACATTGTTATGTGTGCCAACAATGCCTCTTACTCCATTAAAGGTATTGGTAAGATAGTTCTCACTACTACAAGTGGTGAGGATCTTTGTCTTCAATATGTACTTTTTATTCTAGGAATTTAAATGAATCTTCCTTCTATGCACACTCTAGCAAGCGGGGTACAATATTTGTGAATAGAGAACATGACAAATAGATTGTGCTTATTAGATCTTTAACCACTAGTGGTTTATACAAATTGGACATGTAAGAAAATTGTGATGCTTGTCTAGTAAACACTTCTAATGCAATGAAAGATTCCCAGTTGGTGGCATGCTAGGTTTAGCCACACTTCTGTTAGTGGTTTGATGCTTTTATAGCAACATGGAATATCATAGGATCTTCTTCAACTTGATCCACCACCAAGTTATGTTTGTGAAGGATGCATCCTTGGTAAACTTTCTCACTAACCTTTCCTAAAGAATGCAACCACGATAGAGCTAATCACAAATTATAGCTCATACATAGTGATGTGTGTGGTTCAATGAGAACTCTCTCTTTGGGAGGAAACTTATACTTTCTTACATTCATTGATGATTATAGCAAATACGACTGGTCTTGCCATATGAAAGAAAAATCAGAGGTATTTTCTCATTTCCAACACTTTGTTGATATGGTTAAAATTAAAACTGGCTTCAAAATTCAAACTCTCCCTTCAGACAAAGAGGGGAAATATATATGTCCAATACATTCAAAGAGGGAAAATATATGTCCAATACATTCAAAGAGGGGAAATATATGTCCAATACATTCAAAGATTTTTTGGCACAAAAAGACATTAAGCATTAGTATATAACTCCTGATGTACCACATCAAAATGGTGTTGCTCTAAGAGACACAAAAGGACTTTCATGGAGATGGTTAGGTGCATGGTTAAAGTTCTCAGGAACTTCCAAATAAGTTTTGGATGAAAGCAGTTCTTGTGCCACCTATGTGTTTGAATAGGTGCCCCACTAAATCTTTGAAGACTATCACTTCTTATGAGGCTTGGTTTAATAAAAAACCTAAGATTGAACACATGGTGTTTTCATGGCTGTAGTTTTTTGTACTACCTATGTGTTGAATAAACCTTTGAAGACTATCTCTTTCTAAGGCTTGGTTTAATCGAAAACCTAAGGTTGAACATGTGTGTTTTTGGTTATTTGCATATGCCCATGTACCAACACAAAGCAAAACCAAACTTGATAATAAGATAATGAAATGCATTTTTATTGGTTATAGTGTTGAAAGCAAAGATTATTGTCTCTACAATCCTCTCACTAAGTAAATTATTATCAATAGGGATGTCGTTTTTGCAAAGGATTCTATTTATTCAATGATGGAATTCAATAAGCATGCTTATGCCAATTCATCTGACATATATGATGGTGTTATGGGCTACCACACCTCTAAGAAGGAACTCTATGCATTCACCTTTGGAAGAAGCAATAGAACACAACTGTCGTAGGGCACTTACCAAGGGCACTTACCAATGCTTCGAGCTCGTGTCTCTTGAGATCTCCAAGCTCACTTGAGAATCTCCAATCCTCCAAGCTTCACCTCCATGCGATCACCATAGAGTTGCTTACACCACCATACAAGGCAATCACTCTCTCTCTCACTTCTCCATATAAGCATACAAGTATAGAGAAGGCACATGTGCTAGAGTACTCTCTCTCACTCTCTCTCTCTCTCTCAAGACAAAAGCAAGAACTCTCATAGCACAAAGGGGGATTGTGTCCATTCATTATGAGGAAATGCCTTATATACAATTGGCCCTTATTCACACTTGGACGCCCAAAACTTACTAACTAAGGCCTTGGGTGGCCAATATCTCATAATGTACAACTTTTATAGTGCCTTTGCATGACACTTATTAATGTCCTCAAATGGAGGAGCATATTTATTAATCCAAAATGGGATTAACATCTCCCCCTACTTGATGTAGGTTCTGTCCTCTTAGAACCTGTCACCGAGGTCTAAAGACCTGGTCGCCGAACTTGTGAGATGATAGAAGTTCTGGCGTGATTGATGCTTTTTCGGGGTTCTTCTAAATGCAGAGTGTGATCTCTAGAACCCAGTGTCAACCATATCTTCAAATGTTACATGCATGTATGTGGGTAGACACCTTAGGTGACGATAATATAACATCATGACTCTATCATCACCAGGGCCTTGATTCATGTCGAATTGCAGTTGATCAGTATTATATCCATCATATATTTCTCTAGGTTGATCTACGAGGACCACAATCAATTTCAAAAATCAGACACTGGCGACAATGGCAAGGTCCGGGATGTGTGCCATGCATGTATCCAAGTCTGCAATTGCTTCCTTTGCTGTGCTATATTTGTAAATGTTGCTGGCAAAAATAACGGAAAGTTGTAGTAGACATGTGAAACCCTTTGCTTTGCCTCTTGGAATTCCAATGGTGTCCACCTTCATTTTACTGGCATATACAAAGGGTCCACTCTCTGTGTTGGCGGCGCACACATATATTGATGACTATATTTTGGAATAGTTAAATACTCCTTCCTCCATGCTGGCTGTATACCAAAATCTTCCAGTTTGGGGTTGGCATCATCTGTGACAACAATGGCTGTATATCCCCCTCATGTATGGATTGGATTTGCCTTTCTCCACCTGCGAAAGCAGTAATAACTGATCATGAATGTAATAATTCTGATTTCAAGTAGATATGCCAAGTGCAGGTTTTCCAGCTTTGTATGTCGTGCCACATTTGACCATAATGTGCGCTCTCCAGCCAAGGGCAATAACTCTTCTAATTCTGGCTTTGGTGCTTGGAGAGGGTATAGTATATATGGCTGCTTCGTTGGAGTAACATCAGAATAGGCCTCTGGCAGGATCCGCCGAGTAGGTTCAAAAGGTGTTATTTGCATTCACTTTGAACATTAACTTTGGCTTGAGTAGAGCATTCCCTGCTCTGATTAAACCCTCGTATTCTGTAGAGACAAAGACTCAAGAATAGTATTATCAGCAAATGGCTCAAGAGTATCTTGGGATAGTCAAATACTCCTTCCTCCATGCTAGCTGTATACCAAAATCTTCCAGTTTCGGGTTGGCATCATCTATGACAACAATGGCTATATATCCCCCTCATGTATGGATTGGATTTGCCTTTCTCCACCTGCGAAAGCAGTAATAACTGATCATGAATGTAATAATTCTGATTTCAAGTAGATATGCCAAGTACAGGTTTGCCAGCTTTGTATGTCGTGCCACATTTGACCATAATGTGCGTTCTCTAGCTAGGGCAATAACTCTTCTAATTCCGGCTTTGGTGCTTGGAGAGGTATATATGGCTGCTTCGTTGGAGTAACATCAGAATAGGCCTTTGGCAGGATCCGCCAAGTAGGTTCAAAAGGTGCTATTTGCATTAACACTTTGAACATTAACTTTGGCTTGAGTAGAGCATTCCCTGCTCTGATTAAACCCTCGTATTCTGCAGAGTAGACAAAGACTCAAGAATAGTATTATCAGTAAATGGCTCAAGAGTATCTTGGGATAGTCAAATACTCTTTCCTCCATGCTAGCTGTATACCAAAATCTTCCAGTTTGGGGTTGGCATCATCTGTGATAACAATGGTTGTATATCCCCCTCATGTATGGACTGGATTTGCCTTTCTCCACCTGCGAAAGCAGTAATAACTGATCATGAATGTAATAATTTTGATTTTCTAATTCCGGCTTTGGTGCTTGGAGAGGGTATAGTATATATGGCTGCTTCGTTGGAGTAACATCATAATAGGCCTCTGGCAGGATCCGTCGAGTAGGTTCAAAAGGTGTTATTTGCATTAACACTTTGAACATTAACTTTGGCTTGAGTAGAGCATTCCCTGCTCTGATTAAACCCTCGTATTCTGTAGAGTAGACAAAGACTCAAGAATAGTATTACCAGTAAATGGCTCAAGAGTATCTTGTGATAGAGTGTGACTAACCTCTTGAGTTGGCTGTGGTGGAGATGGGTTGGGTGCCGGCAACTCCTTGGGGGTGAGAGTGTTAGTGAGAAAATCTAAAGGTTGAGGCAAGAAGTCTAGAAAATATACAATCGGCCTAAGATTTGTTAGTAGGAGGAGCACTTGGGTATGGATTAAGTAATTTACTTCCGACATTTGAAAATACAGAGGGTAAATTGGATTAGGTGATGAACTTAATGCTTCCTCTTGACCCTCTCCGGAACTAGGGGGTGGGTGGCTGGGTTTGTTGAGCTTCATAAATTCTTGTAGCTCAATGATATCCTCCGAAGATATGGTAGGATATTCAATATGTATTTTATCAAAATTATAAAGTACGATAGTCAGCATGGCTTCTAGATGTTTGTGGATATTCTGATATAGTTTAAGAATGCCAAAAGCATGATATAGTGTGTTGACTCACAGAGATTTAAATGTTGGTGAATATTATATACTTCTAACCACCCATGACTTATGATCCACTAGTAACTGCGAGCTACAACCTCGTAATTGGCCAGTCTATCAGGAATATCATCATCTGGAACAAACAGGTCTAATTTGTCGACACTGTTTTCTAGGATGTCTGAGTTTTGTAACACCCGACACCAACTATGAAGGTTGAGCATAATGGGGTGTAATGGATAGAACAAAATATCTTTTGGATCAGTAAGCACTAGGTCCCCTCGAAAAATTCCCATGATTATAGTAGGGTCAACACCACGCTCTGTATTTTGTTTAATAAGTGTTAATTCTCCTAGGCTCAAATCATCAGATGGATTGATAGAAGAAAATATCTTTTGGATCAGTCAGCACACTAGGTCCCCTCGAAAAATCCCCATGATTATAGTAGGGTCAACACCACGTTTGTATTTTGTTTAATAAGTGTTAATTCTCCTAGGTTCAAATCATCAGATGGATTGATATTATATTGTAGTAAAGAGAGTGTTAGTGTAGACAAAAAGAGAGTCAAAGTTTGAGGAGGGGCTCGAGGAGTTACTAGAAATGAACCTATCTCTGAGGCTCGCTCAAGAAGTAGTCGCAACTCGTCGGTAGGCTTTGGTCTTTCACTACATTCCCGGATTGCCAGTTGACGCTCCAATTCTTGTATCCAAGAATCCTTGGTGGTGGTGAGAAGATCTGAGATTCTTGCACCTTTCTTGCGGCATTCAATTCTTCAAAACGTCTTGTGGCCGCCTCCTGTGCTCGTCTGGCCACAGCTTCCATTTCTTGACCTCTAAAATCTTTTGAAGCCTTTCATGGGGCCAAGGCTTGACTAGCTTGGAGTTGCTGAGTAATTTGTAGCATTTCCTCTTTGTGTGTGTCCATCAACTTCTGCATCTCCAAGTTTTGGGTATTGATGGTCTCATTTAGTGCTCGTACTTTTTCTACATTTTCTTTATTTATTTGTTCTCTTTCTTGTTGAAGTCTTGTGGCCGCCTCCTGTGCTCGTCTGTCTGGCCGCAGCTTCCATTTCTTGAGCCTCTAAAATCTTTTGAAGCCTTTCAATGGGGCCAAGGCTTGACTAGCTTGGAGTTGCTGAGTAATTTGTAGCATTTCCTCTTTGTGTGTGTCTATCAACTTCAGCATCTCCAAGTTTTGGGTATTGATGGTCTCATTTAGTGCTCGTACTTTTTCTACATTTTCTTTATTTATTTGTTCTCTTTCTTGTTGAAGTTGGAGCACTCTTTGATCAGCATCCTTACGGGCTACAGATATTGATTTCAAGCTTCCTTGTAGTTCTTCTTCCTTGTAGTTCTTCTTCCTTAGCTTGATTTCAAGCTTCCTTGTAGTTCTTCTTCCTTAGCTTGGAATGTATTCTAGAACTCATGTAGTTGTTGAGCCGCCCGGATGCTTGCTTGTTCCTTGTTGTGTGCACTTCTCTTTGAATATGTTCTTTTGCCTGCTCCAGTTGTGCTTTCAAGTCTGTATTGTCCTTAATTCTTTATACCAAAGTTTGGCTGAGAACAAGATTATTACTTTCAAGTGTTTGATATCTTACCTCCTGCTCCTCGACAGCCTTTAAGCTTTTTAAAATTACATCTCTGTGTGTTGCTTCTGCTATTGTTAAATGCGTTTGGAGTGTTTGAACTTGATTGGTTGCATCCTGGAATTGCTTCCATAGTGTTGTATTTCTGTCATGAAGCATATGAGTGGTCAGGAGATGGCTTCACCACACCCTCTATTCTTGTTCCCAAAGAGAAGCACTTGTTCCCGCTTCTCCTTCCAATCCAGAGTGCGGCAACTATAAGAGACCGTCCAAGCCTTCCATAGTCTCATGAAGGAATTTCTTGTAATCTAGGTTATGAAGGAAAAACGTCTCTGGAATCCCCTCTGCATCATCCAAATGTTGTCTTTTGCTGGGGCTTGGTGTCTCCTCAATTCTTTTTCGCTTTCTTGTATCCAATCGTTCTTCGGGGAGTCCTCCTTGTAATGATGTGGCTTCTTCTTGGCTTTGGTGCTCTTCTTCTGGCAATTTTTCCTGTTGAGTCTCTTTATGCAGCTCAGCGGAAGCAGGTGTATCTGATGTGGTTGAATTCCAAAGAGGGGAAAGGTTTTTGAAAATCAATTTTGTCGGACTTGGAGGTGGGGTTTGTTGATGTGTCTTTGTTGCCGTCCCCTTTGGAGGTGCTGATAAGCTGAAAGTTGTTGCTTCTCGCTACCCTAGTACTTCCTAGTAAGATTCTATCTCTTGGGCTAGCTCGGCCTCTAGTCTTTGTGTTTCCTCTACAACATCAGGCATCATTCCCCTCATCTTTCCTTTAGTTTTCTTCCTTCTGCATTTCTTGAGCTCCTTCATGATTTCCTTTGTGTCCATCAATAAGGCTTGTCCTTTTTACAGCTCTTCAGAGGTAAGTGATGGTGGTATTATCTGTGTTGCCTGCTGCATTTGTTCTTCTTGTTCTGGATGTGGAAGAGGCCGTTGTGCTATATGATTCAGCATCTTTGCAATCAAGTACGGATTGCATACCTTTGATTGGTGTGCCTTCAGATAATTCTCCATTTCTTGATGGATATACCATGCCCAGTAATCCTCTTTTTCTTCATGTACTTTGGCTACTCTGTTAAGGGGAACCCTATTGTATCTGTCCACGCTTTCCTTGCATTATGAGGGACATGGCTCTGCATGCTTTTTCTGTCACCTCATCTCTGATGTTGTCATACTCAGCCTTGTTGGAGTTGTAAGAACTTTTCTTTAGCATGACGTCTAGGAGCATCTTCTCGTAATTTTGTGAGAGTGTATTTTAAGAGGTGGTGGTGATTGGAGAGCCTCCCGTATCAAATATTCTGAGAGTAATACCTATTTTGTGGTTCCATCTACTTTAGTCACCTTTCCCCTCTTAGTGGCCTTATCTCAGGACTTGAGGTACTCCGCACACAATTCTGTATCGATGGTTCGGGGGAGACATTCAGCCATTCGCTCTAGGCCACCAACTTTCTCTAGTTTGTCTTTGACCTCTGCATCCTCTAAGATCTGCAGCACTAAGGTTATGGTACTGCAGAGCTATCTTTCCATAAGTAGTTCGGACTTCCTTTTGCTAATGATGGAACCATAGAACGCCTATGCATACTGACCTAAATAACTTAATTTTGGGCCTCTTGTGGGTCTTTTCTTCTTTCTGCTAACTCATGATCCAGTTGCACTATCTTGTGTTACTGTGCCGAAGTTTCCTTGGCTTCTAGGTCACAGGTAGCTGAGGTCGACATATGTAAGAATGAGAAGAAGGTCAGTCTGATGACTGGTGAGAGCATGTGACATGCCTCGTTGTTTTCTCTTCTTCTTCTTCTTCTTCTTCTTTTTTGAAGTATGTGTAAGGTTATATTTTATGAGAAGTGTGTTAGTGGTGTGAGCAATTAAGGAGGTATAAATTTATAGGCGAGAAGGTGCACATTGTGAGAGTGCATGTTTATGTACCGATGGTATGAAACTCATGAGACTGTTTTTCATGAAATAGGTTAAAGTCGTGAAACAATATTTCCGTGAGATGTTAACTCCATGAGATGGGCTAAAACCGTGAGATGGTTTAACCCATGAAACAGTCTTTTCGGGAGATAGGTTAAAGTCGTGAGATGGGCTAAAACTGTGAAAGTGTAGGGTGTGAAACCCGTGAGACTATTTTTTGTGAAACAGTCTAAAACCTTGAAATAGTCTAAAAGCGTGAAAGTGCAGGGTGTAATCCCGTGAAACTGTTTTTCGTGAAATTGCAAGGTGTAATCTTGTGAAACTATTTGTGCATATACCCTGTTTTGAGAGTTAATTGGTGAGTGTAGTTTTATGTCATGTTTAGGTCAAAGGAACAAAATACTTGTATACAGCAATCAGATTTTGCGAAAATGTAGTACCGTGAGAGTGCAGGGTGTGAGTTACAAACGTGATTGTGGGGTTTTGTGAAACGATGAGAATGTAGGTTTATGCAGACAAGGAAAGCAATCAAACACACTTATGTAATTAAATAAACTCCTTGTATGAATTTCCTATCATGCAATTTCAATTATGTTCAAGAAGAAAAGAACCAAAAAAACAGAAAGAAAACGCGAAGGCAAGGCACAAGCTCCCACCTTAACTTGGATATGTCGATTGCACAGGCAGATGATCAGTCGGAAATCAAAGGCGTGGAGATGCAAGCTTGGGGGTCGCACATGATGCAGAATGACAAACGCATAATGCACGAAAAGGAAAAGAAATTTGATTTTATGACGCGGTCGTAGGAGTGGTGGGCGACTTCCTTAATGAAGTATGCCATGTGGCTTCCCATGATTGGTTGAAGAAAAAGTGATCGTTTCACAACGTGAACCATTGAGAACTGGTTCACGACGTGAATTGTTTGGACTACACGACGTGAACCATTTGGAACCAGTTCACAACGTGAACTATTTTGTACCAGTTCACGACGTGAACTATTTTGTAAAAAGTGCGTGCAAGGTTGATACCCTACATTCCTTTCATGCTCAAACACTCAATTATGCAATCAAAAGTTGTTTGAATGAAGTGAATGATCATTTTTTCATTTTAACCAGTTTTTACCTTGTATCCACGTTTGAGTAATGGATACCTTTGTACTTCCTTTTGTTTATTGCCATGGGAACCAAGGTGGTACTTTGGCACTTCTGGGCATTTGTTGTTGCAATCATTTTAACTCGGTGTGAGAGTGCTTGATCTTTCCCTCCATCTAACTGAAGAGTGCTTCTACTGAATCTTGTTGATTGGGATTTGTATCTGTGTCCATTTTTTGCACCTTTTCTTTTTTCTTCTCAATAACATTGCCTAGCTCCTCTATTGTGGTGGATACAAGTGGTGGGTTTGTTTTCTTTAGTTCATCCTATTGACTTGGCTTCTTTCTCCACACCAATGTTTGTGTATTCCTAGCATTTGTTTTAGCCGAGATTTGGTTTTGGTTGCTCTTATTGCTGTCCCTTTCTTTGTTTCTGAAGGTATTTGCAACAATGGGCTTTGGGTGGGATTTGGGCTTTGGGTGGGATTTGGGCATCCATATTGTTGTATTGCCATGGTAATAGCCTTGTGCATTTCTTATGAGTACCTTGTGGAGTGGGGTTTCATTTGGAATATTTCTGGCTAACATTTGAAGGCAATCTCTGTCCCTTGTATGTACTTTGAACTTTTTTCCCTAATTCCTTGATCACTCCCTTTGCATCATTGTATAGCTGGTTTTTGAGTTGACCCTTAGGCACTGATTGCTGAGTACCTAGTGACTTTGGCTTTTTTTTTTTGCGTATGGATTGTGGGGTTGATGTCTTCTCTGATACGTGAGCTGCTGTTACCGTCCTTGGTGTTTCCATATCCTCAATCATAGCTTGCTTCCCTTTGTTTATTGGGCTCCATATGGGCACATAAATGACATTATTTCCCTCGTTCAGTTGTGTCGTTCTCTTTTCCCATTGGATATTACAATTACTGGTGCAAATCCAAGATCGTCTCCTAGGATCATTTCTTCCTCCATAGATCCTGCAGGCATAACAAAAACCTTCCCAACCAAGGGATTATTTTTTATGAAAACATTAACACTTAGAAATCCCTAAGCTTTCGTAGTTGACAAGTGCACACTTTGTACTTATGCATTGGTGGCCTCAAGGTGTTGTTTGTCTAGCGCTACCCACGTCTCATATGAGATCAGATTATGATTTGATCCCGTATCTATTAATGCAATGCTTGTCGTATGACTTTTAGTCGTAGAGACTTTCACCCTGAGTCGTGCTGGCTCAGGGTCGAGTTGATCCTCATCAAGGAGGGTTAGTGAAGCCATGTTCACATACAGTACCCTCTTCTAGAGTATCTATTTGGCATTGGCATCTCTTGCCTGAGCTTCTTCCTGAGCTTGCTTAATTTTTTCTTTTGCGAGCTCCTTCCGTTATTTTAAAAGATGATCTTGCACGAGCATCTCTTGGGTCAATGGTCTAAAATATTTTTAAAGCTTGCTTCCATTGACGAAACCCTCCATTTGTACGCCCTCAATTGTTTCAATTCTAACTGACCCTTGAGGTGTGATTTCGAACACTCGAAAAGGTCCTGATTGTAAGATTCCTCCCTCCAGCTTTTGAGGCGTACAGGTGTAAGAACCTCCCCTTATGATCTTGTAATTATTTCTCTCTTTGAAATAAAAGAAAGATTCTGTTTTACCCTATTTTGACCTAGAGAGAGAAAATGTCTAAATGGAGATAGTCCAAAATTGAGATATTTTTGGATATAAAAATCCTCCTAGTGTCTAAAATGAACTTTCCAATGTGCATTTGGAATTAATTGAAAAGAAGTATAAAGGACCTTAGCCTAAGGGTCTAGATTTTTAAAAATTTTTGGATTATGGTCCAATTAAGATTCCTATGGACCCATAGGATCAATCCAAGTGTGGGGAGGAGATAAATCTAATTTATAAAAGAAAAACCCCCAAAAATGAGTAAATGCTCACATAAGATGAAGAGTTGACTAAGGACAAGGTTTATTAGTAAAAAACTATGAGTATTACTAAAAAAATGAGATATTTTGGGTATAATGATTCAATTTTGACACCTTGGTAAGGAGAAGGGAGCTCTTCAAGGAGGCACCTATTTCACATGTGTGGTGGAGTTTTAAACTCAAAAATATTGTGATATTTTTGTCTCTCCTCTCTCCTAGATCAAACCAAATCAAAAGGGAGCCAAACTAGGTCCAAATCTTGTCCAAATTCAGCCAAACTGAACTTGGAAAATTCTAGAAACTAGTTGGACTTGGTTAGAGGCCTCCCTCACCTATAAATAGATCCTTAGTCCTTTGTAAAAAAATATGAGAACTATACCATGCCAGTATTATACTCAAATAATGATATTTTCTATTATCCTCTAAAAATCCTCTACAAATTGAAGAGATGGAGCTTCTCTCTCTCTTCAATCTTCCTTGGAGACTTCATTAACATACCAAACCAATTGATTGGTTGGGGGCCTCTACTGTGATCAAAGAATCCAGTAATTTAGGAGATAAAGTGTGGATTATTGTCTTCTTTTTCTTAAATCTCCAAATGTTTCTTTTCTCAACCCCTCTCGAGCTTGAGAAGCATTAAATTGAATGGCTTTTGAATACTATTGAAGTTCTTTAATGTATTGTAATGAAGAAATACATAAATTTTTATTTATGCTTAATTTATAATGGTTTTTAAGCATTTCTCTCTCTCCCCCAAAGAATGGTCATTCCTATGACCTATTCTCAATTCGAATGAAGCTTCATGAAGCATTTCTCTAATCTAAACGTAATTTCTATGCTTGTCTAATTGGAGGCCAAAATAATGGCTTTTTAATACTTTTATACTATTAAATTTGTGGTAAAATTAAGAATCAATCCATAATTGGATAATGATCCAATTAGTGGTTATTCTAGTCACATGAATAATACTAAACTTTATTCTTTCAAATTTATTGAGAATTATCAGTAATAGCAGCGAAGCTATGGTAAAATTTCTAAAAAAATAAATATAAAAATCTTTTCATTTATATTATGAAAAGAGGACTTCCTACCATATTCTAGGATTAATCATCCTAGATTAATTTGAATGATTCTCATTATACTCATGAAAAATTTAATTTTTATGTATTGTATTTAAATTCAAAGATGAAATTTAGATAAATTTATTTTATCTATGAGAAATATTTAAATGTTAAAAGAGGAATTCCGATGACATTTGGAATTCCATCATTTAGATGGAAAAAGAGAAATTCCTAGCATATTAAAATTAATGAGTATTGTATTTAAATTCAAAGATGAATTTTAGATAAATTTATTTTATCTATGAGAAATATTTAAATGTTAAAAGAGAAATTCCTATGACATTTGAAATTCCACCATTTAGATGGAAAAAGAGAAATTCCTAGCATATTGGAATTAATGAGTATTGTATTTAAATTCAAAGATGAATTTTAGATAATTTTTTTTATCTATGAGAAATATTTAAATGTTAAAAGAGGAATTCCTATGACATTTGGACTTCCATCATTTAGATAAAAAAAGAGAAATTCCTAGCATATTGAATTTATGGGTATTTTATTTTAGATGAAATTACTTTATGAGAAATATTTGATGATAAAAGAGGAATACCCATGACATTGGAATGCAATTAATTAAATGCAAAAAGAGGAATTCCCATAGTAATTGAGATCCAAGAAATATATGGGAAGAAGAGAAAATTTTTGTATAATTCAATTTATGATTATTTATCAAAAGTGAAAATATGGGTAGAATTGATTTCTGTAAATCCCATGAATTCTTTTATTCAAAAGAGGAATATTGAATATAATTCAATTGAGAAATTGAGAATGAATATGAAAATAGTCGTCGAGAAAAAAGAACCTTTAATTAGGCCAAGGAATTGGTAAAAATTTAGAAAAAGTCCCATTATCGGGATCAACCTAGAAAAAGCTATTAAATGGGAATAGCATGTGAATAGATGAGATAAGGTGAAAATAGGATACGATAAGATGTGTATGGGATGTGATAAGATGAAAATAGGATGTGATAAGATGTGATGTAATGAGAATGAATTGTGGAAGAATGGATGTGGATGTGTATGTGTATGTGAAAGGATGTGATGTCAATGTGAAGGAATGAATGAGATGTGATGTGAGTCGGACAAGTATGAATGAATGATATGTGATGTGAAAGGATGAGATAAGATGTCATGTGAATCAGGATGTGAATGAATGATATGAGATGTGAAATGAATGAGATGAGATGTGATGTAAATTGAGATAGATGTGAAATGAATGAGCTGTGATGGGATGTGAATATGGGTTGATGCGAGTGGATGAGATGTGATGAGAATAAATGAGGAAAGATGTGATGAGATGGAAAATGATGTGATTGTGTAAGATTCCTCCCCAGCCTCTCAAAATGTCCAGCATATTCACCTGTAATCAATTCCCTCTTCAGAAATATAAGAGATCTTGTCTCTGCCTGTTTTGGCATAGAGAGAGAAAATATTCTAGAGAGAGAATATTCAGATTTTGAATATTTTTAAATAGAAAAATTTCTCATATTATTAAAATAAATTCCCCTGAAACAGAAATTCAGAAAGAACTTTCCAATGTGCAATTGGAATTAATTAGAAATGGGTATAAAGGACCTTAGCCTAAGGGTCTAGATTTTCAGAAATCTTGGATTATGGTCCAATTAAGGTTTTCATGGACCAATAAGATCAATCCATGTGTGGGGAGGAGATAAATCCAATTTTGTAAAAGAAGGTACCCAAAAATGAGTAAATGCTCACATAAGGTGAAGAGTTGAATATGTACAAGGTTTATTAATAAGAAACTATGAGTAATTTTAATAATATGAGATATTTTGGATATAATGATTCCATTTTGACACATATGTAAGGAAGGGGAGTCCCTTCAATTCTCACATAAGATGAAGAGTTGAATATGTATAAGGT
The DNA here is from genome assembly GCF_041138505.1 of Cibotium barometz. Lineage (NCBI taxonomy): Eukaryota > Viridiplantae > Streptophyta > Polypodiopsida > Cyatheales > Cibotiaceae > Cibotium > Cibotium barometz. Next base: position 1,213,581 of record NC_141053.1, read on the forward strand.
TTATTAGTAAGAAACTATGAGCAATATTAAAAATATGAGATATTTTAAGTATAATGATTCCATTTTTGACACATATGTAAGGAAGGGGAGGGCCTTCAATGAGGTGCCTACTTCACATGGGCAAATTGAGTTTTTTTATCATCAAAAATTGAGATATTTCATCTCTCCTCTCTCCTCATTCAAGTCTAGTTCCAAAAAGTTAGCTTAACTGACCTAAAAATGGTCAAAAATTGACCAAACTGACTTGGAAAATTCTAGAATCAATTTGTTTGGTTAGGAGCTCAATTTTTCCTATAAATAGAAGCCTCCCCCTTGTTGAAAATATATAGTGTTTAAGGCATTGTTACTCTATTTCACCCAAGCCAAGAACTATGAATTTATTAATAATTCATTAGTTTTTGACATTTCCCTCTTCCAAAGATTGGTTGGCCACTCTTGTCCAAACAAGAGTTGAACCCTCAAACCATTAAGCCAAAGAAAAGCTTTCAAAGTCATTAGTAAGTTGGTGATTCTTCTTTTCACTTATTTTATTATTTTTATGGCTTTAATGGTTCTTATGTTTTATGTCTTCTCTAAAAATGTTATACCTCATTACAAAAAGGTATTTCCCTCTCTTTTCTAACAAAACCAACCATTCTCTATCCTAGGTGAATGGTTAATTGATTAATGTCAAGTTTTTTTTAATGAATATTATATTATAAAAGTGTTACTTTTAGCATAATTGAATTTCATGCATAGAGGTATGCATAAAAGATGAATATTTTATTATAAAAGTGTTACTTTTAGCATAAATGAATTTCATAGAGGTATGAAAAAAAATAAAATGATTATTTTATTATAAAAGTGTTACTTTTAGCATAATTGAATTTCATAGAGGTATGGAAAAAAGAATGATTATTTTATTATAAAATTATAAAGGAAAAAAAATAATTATTTTATTATAAAAATGTTACTTTTATCATATTGAATTTCGTGCATAGAGGTGAAAAAAATAAATATATTATTATTTTATTATAAAAATATTACAAGAAAAAAAAGATTATTTTATTGTAAAAGTGTTACTTTTATCACATTTGAATTTTATGCATAAGAGGATGCATAAAAGATTAATTTTAATTCAAAAGTGTCATTCTCATCTAAATTGAATCTATGCATAAGAAGATGCATAAAAGATTGATTTTAATTCAAAAGTGTCATTCTCATCTAAAGTGAATTTATGCATAGGAAGATGCATAAAAATTGAATTTTAATTCAAAGTGTCATTCTCATTTTAAAATGAATTTATGCATAGGAAGATGCATAAAAGATTGATTTTTATTTCGAATGTGTTAGTATCCTTAAATGGAATTTATGCATAATTAGATGCGTAAAGAAATCTTATATCAATATAAGAATTTCCCTGTATTCTATAAATAGATATGGGAAGGGATAGGATGTGATAAGAGATGTGATGAGATACTTATGAGATGAGTTAGGATGTGATAAGATGAGTTAGGATATGATAAGAGGTGTATGAGATGTGATAAGAGGTGTATGAGATGTGATAAGATGTATATGAGATGAGTTAGGATGTGATAAGATGAGTTAAGATGTGATAAGATGTGTATGGGATGAGATAAGAAGTGTATGTGATGAGATAAGATGTATATGGGCTGTGATAGGGCGAGAATGGATGTGATGTAAAAGAATAGATATGAAGGCGTATGTGATTATATGAATGGGAATGTGAAAATGAATGTATAAATGTGAATGTGGATGTAGAGGTAGATGTATGGGTGTGAATGAGAATGTGGATGCGGATGTATACATGTAGATGTAGAAGTATGGATGTGAATGAGAATGTGGATGTGGATGTATACATGGAGATGCGGATGTATACATGTAGATGTAGAAGTATGGATGTGAATGAGAATGTGGATGTGGATGTATACATGGAGATGCGGATGTATACATGTAGATATAGAAGTATGGATGTGAATGAGAATGTGGATGTGGATGTATACATGGAGATGTGGATGTATGCATGTAGATGTAGATGTATGGATGTGAATGAGAATGTGGATGTGGATGTATACTTGGAGATGTAGATGTATGCATGTAGCTGTAGATGTATGGATATGAATGAGAATGTGGATGTGGATGTATACTTGGAGATGTGGATGTATGCATGTAGATGTAGATGTATGGATGTGAAAGAGAATGTGGATGTGGATGTATACATGGAGGTGTGGATGTATGCATGTAGATGTAGATGTATGGATGTGAATGTGAATGTGGATGTGGATGTATGCATGGAGATGTGGATGTATGCATATGTGTGAATGCGGATGTGGATGTATGTATGTGGATGTGGGATTGGAGGTATGATGTGGATGTACGAACATGGAGGTGAATGTTGAATAATGAACGTGAATGCGTATGGAAAATAATGTGTCGTTGATATGAGTAAATGGATGAAAATGAATACACATTAAATGGAATGTGGATTAAGTAATGTGGATTGAGGAGGCAGAATGTGGAAAGACGAGAGTTCGATATAGAAACTGTATTTTGTGACTGTTTGTAAATGACTGTTTTATGTCAAGAATGCTGGGGAAGCATTTTGACCGTCTTGTGGATTAAGGTCATGGAGACCTAACTGATAAGTTGCAACTGCTGACGGAGAGTCAATGGAGGACGTCTCGCGTAGCAAGGTCAACTGAGGTCTTGACCAGCCTCGGTTCAAATCGTGAGCTTCCGGTACGGTGGATGAGGGACTAAGGAAGCGGCCTATGAGTGAAGCGCTAGGTCACCTGCAAAGGATCCTAGAGGGTGCTGACCATACAGTGCTCGGGCTCTGGGTCGCCGAAGATACCCACACGCGCATCGTGGAAGATATTGGAACAAGGAATAAAAGTTGTTTTCTGAAACCGGGCATGGATCTGGTTGATTGACCTTGCTGGTCCTCAACGGATGAGTCCATGGCTCTTTTATATGGATCTATGGGTTGATCTTGCTGATCTTCCCCGGAGATTCCATTATGTTATGTGAATATATTGCCGGTTACTATGAGCTAGGAACTATGGAAAAGGCCCCTCAGTGAACAGGTGGTGAGCGTTCTGGTTGCTAATGATGCCATAAGTATACCGATGAATGAATGACTGAAAATAAGGATTCAACCAGAGACTTTGAGGATTGTCATAAGTGACATAATGGTTTCATTAAAGGATTGTTTTAAAGTTAGCTGATGCTAAGAAAAAGGCAATTTCATATTGGGTGTGTAAGTGGTGTGACTAGTTTTATATTTGCATGAACTTCCGGCTAGGGGACCTTGGAACTCTTTTCCTTGGTACCCGGGACAAAACCTAACCAAATTCCTAGTTGGATCACATCACTACAGTGGTTGGGCGGTTGGCTAACCCATGGGACTGGATGTGGTTAGGTTGGACTGATGGATCCGTAAATCGAGACTCAATTTCTGTTATTACGATAGATAAAGTAAATCCCGGATAGTAATTGTTCTATGGATAGGAATCAACGGCTGTGCCTCTTGATGGGAAAAAAAGCGTTGATCCCAAAGATCCAAGTGCAAGTTTCTTCCTTGATCCGACCGAGTATCTTTATAGGTGCAGTCGGATCAGCGTGATCAGTAATGATCTTGACTACGTTAGAGTAAAAAGTTATCCTGGTGGAATCGCCCGTGCTTTCCGGGTAAGGTAAGTTTTTTCGGGTTCGGTTTTGAAAAAACCGACGGATAAGTCTATTGTCCGGATATCCGTGGACGAGGCCCCGAGTGTGGGACCCTGCCCCGTGCAAGAAGTGCTACTTCCGCTGCTAGTACCCCGAATCCATTGCGCGGTGGGGACAGGGATCTCAAAGTTGGTATCAGAGCGAATTTGGTTAATAAAGATCAACTGAGAATCCAAATATGTCAAAAATTTATCAAGAAGCACAAAAAGGTTGTAATTGTGTGATATAATTCATACAATTTGATATTCACACTAAAAATTCGTAAATTAGTAATTGGGTCTTCAGATGGAAGTACTGCAATTGTATGGAACTCTGACTTGCTTGAGGCCTAGACATGATGGTATTTACCTTATAGTTCCAAGTATCATGACTACCCGTATATACCGAGGGTATAACTGTGCAGCTCTTTACCGGCACTATATACGAGTAAATCTAAGACTTGGAATTATAAGCATTAATACTATCCAGTTGATGAATTCGAATGTGGTTGATATGATTTTTAATTCTGTTTGAGAACTGATGAATTGATTTGGATTCTGATTGAAAAATGATGATCCCTGAAAATTGGTTGAAATGTAATAAGCTGAACGAAACCTCAATGAGGATGAATGGGACGAGTCCCTGTGATGATATTCATAACTGGAATGATGATAATGATTTCAGCAAATCACTATGAGATTAGTGGATTGTGTTGTCAAATTGCTGCTGTTAACACTTGGCTCGTTAGATCAAGTTAAGGGATGACAATTTGAGAACTTGCTTGACTGAAATTTCCGTGGAGGAATGTTCCAAAAGAAATTTTTCGGTCTAATGGACCATTATCGTGTTAAAGATATGAATGTTATGATCTGAATGAATTATTATTCAATGATGAGTTCTATATAAGGGATATTTATCCCAGTATTCTATTGGGTTGACCTGAATATAAGGAACCCAGAATAAATTGGATCATAAGAAAAAGAGTTGTTCTCTACTTGCGAGATAAGGACATCTCGCATTTTTTTAAGTGGGGTAGAATGTAAGATTCTTCCCCCAGCCTTCAAGGTATGCAGAGTAAGAACCTCCCTTTCTGATCTTATAATTATTTCCTCTCTAAAATAAAAGAAAGATTCTGTTTAGAAAAGGAAGACCCTTTTCCCAGAATACTTCTCAGGAGCCCACTTGTTTTAAGGATTGAGAACGATGAGTTTAGAAGTGAGAACCGGTATTGTCATCAGTTAAAAGACTGCCCGACTCCTGCCATGACAAGGGCACAGGGAAGTCAAGAACCCAAATTCAAAGACCAATTTCTTCATACGAATCTAATCAGGGTCCGTCTCTCGGACAAGACTGCTTAACTCCATTAACTAGGTTCGACCCATTGATTAGGGTCGAGATGACCAGTCAAATGCTTGATGACATAGAGCAGCAAATGCAAACAATTCATAAAGCTATAAAAGTTGCCTAGGATTGACAAAAGCAGTAGGCAGATAAGAAGAGGACAGTCAGAGAATGCAAAGAAGCAGATATGGTCTTCATTCGAGTACGGCCAGAAGAAGTTTTTTATCTCTGGGAAGTATAAGAAGTTATCCCCCAGATATAGTGGGCCATATGTGATTTCAAAGAAAGTAGGTGACTTAGCCATACGAGCTTCTTCTACCTACTCATCTCAAAGTTCATGTAAGCCTTCTAAAGAAAAATGTGCCAAACCCAAATCATGGAAAGATGATAAAACTTCAGTGACAAGATATCCCGTTGGCTTCTAGGTTACGCTAGTTCCTTCTTTTATATAAGTCGTAACTCTTGTCGCTTGCAGTAATCTTACTTCCATCGATCTCCTTTCTTTCTTAATCTCTTTCATGGCGTGGCAACAAGACTTGGTTTTATCCATGATGATTTCTTACCTTCAAGACGCAAGCGAGTCTGTGAAGAAGGAATTTATAGAACTGTATGAGCACTCACTTTTCCCTCACTTGGGAACTTTTGTAGCTCAGACCAAATGGCGGACCTATCAAGATATAACTAGGGTAACACCGTGGGGTCAGCAGCACTTTCGTAACAATATCCGCTTGGCTATGGTTATTGAAGCTTTGGGTTTGTGTCCCCGATACTATTGCGTGATGAGTTCAAGGCATGGTGGATTTTCTGAGCGGGTCTTCTTACTTGCGTGTTTTCTTCCTCACCAGAAGATATGCCTTTATCCCAATTTCGGCTTGTCTCTTAGAGGTCCTTTTATTAGATCACCTCATACCAATGAGATAGGTACTGCAATAACCGACCGAATTATTCCCAGAGATGAGTTACCTTATACATGTGCTGCTTGTGAGTACTACTTTTGTGACCATATGATGGACGGGCTTATAGAATTGTAAAGAGTTCTTCTATCTTTATTGTATATGTTCCAAGAATGAATAAAGTTGAAATCTTTGTTCTTGTCTTGAGTCTTGCTCTCTTTGAGACTTTTATTGGTGGTTAATCTTAATTAAGCTTTCTCTCAGTCTCATATTCGTGCATCTTACGAAATTACCCCCAGTTTGCGAGATGAGGGCATCTCGCGTTTTTCAAGTGGGAGAGAATGTAAGATTCCTCCCCAGCCTCTCAGAATGTCCAGCATATTCACCTGTAATCAATTCCCTCTTCAGAAATATAAGAGATCTTGTCTCTGCCTGTTTTGGCATAGAGAGAGAAAATATTCTAGAGAGAGAATATTCAGATTTTGAATATTTTTAGAAAGAAAAATTTCTCATATTATTAAAATAAATTCCCCTGAAACAAAAATTCAGAAAGAATTTTCCAATGTGCAATTGGAATTAATTAGAAATGGGTATAAAGGACCTTAGCCTAAGGGTCTAGATTTTCAGAAATCTTGGATTATGGTCCAATTAAGGTTCTTATGGACCAATAAGATCAATCCATGTGTGGGGATGAGATAAATTCATATTTGTAAAAGAAGATACCCAAAAATGAGTAAATGCTCACATAAGGTGAAGAGTTGAATATGTACAAGGTTTATTAATAAGAAACTGAGTAATTTTAATAATATGAGATATTTTGGGTATAATGATTCCATTTTGACACATATGTAAGGAAGGTGAGTCCCTTCAATTCTCACATAAGATGAAGAGTTGAATATGTACAAGGTTTATTAGTAAGAAACCATAAACAATATTAAAAATATGAGATATTTTGAGTATAATGATTCCATTTTTGACACATATGTAAGGAAGGGGAGGGCCTTCAATGAGGTGCCTACTTCACATGGGCAAATTGAGTTTTTTATCATCAAAAATTGAGATATTTCATCTCTCCTCTCTCCTCATTCAAATCTAAAGTTAGCTTAACTGACCTAAAAATGGTCAAAAATTGACCAAACTGACTTGGAAAATTCTAGAATCAGTTTGTTTGGTTAGGAGCTCAATTTTTCCTATAAATAGAAGCCTCCCCCTTGTTGAAAATATATAGTGTTTAAGGCATTGTTACTCTATTTCACCCAAGCCAAGAACTATGAATTTATTAATAATTCATTAGTTTTTGACATTTCCCTCTTCCAAAGATTGGTTGGCCACTCTTGTCCAAACAAGAGTTGAACCCTCAAACCATCAAGCCAAAGGAAAGCTTTCAAAGTCATTAGTAAGTTGGTGATTCTTCTTTTCACTTATTTTATTATTTTTATGGCTTTAATGGTTCTTATGTTTTATGTCTTCTCTAAAAATGTTATACCTCATTACAAAAAGGTATTTCCTTCTCTTTTCTCACAAAACCAACCATTCTCTATCCTAGGTGAATGGTTAATTGATTAATGTCAAGTTCTTTATAATGAATATTTTATTATAAAAGTGTTACTTTTAGCATAATTGAATTTCATGCATAGAGGTATGCATAAAAGATGAATATTTTATTATAAAAGTGTTACTTTTAGCATAATTGAATTTCATGCATAGAGGTATGCATAAAAGATGAATATTTTATTATAAAAGTGTTACTTTTAGCATAATTGAATTTCATAGAGGTATGAAAAAAATAAAATGATTATTTTATTATAAAATTGTAAAGAAAAAAAATGATTATTTTATTATAAAAATGTTACTTTTATCATATTGAATTTCGTGCATAGAGGTGAAAAAAATAAATAAATAATTATTTTATTGTAAAAATGTTACAAGAAAAAAAAAGATTATTTTATTGTAAAAGTGTTACTTTTATCACATTTGAATTTTATGCATAAGAGGATGCATAAAAGATTGATTTTAATTCAAAAGTGTCATTCTCATCTAAATTGAATCTATGCATAAGAAGATGCATAAAAGATTGATTTTAATTCTAAAGTGTCATTCTCATCTAAAGTGAATTTATGCATAGGAAGATGCATAAAAGATTGAATTTTAATTCAAAGTGTCATTCTCATTTAAAATGAATTTATGCATAGGAAGATGCATAAAAGATTGATTTTTATTTCGAAAGTGTTAGTCTCCTTAAATGGAATTTATGCATAATTAGATGCGTAAAGAAATCTTATATCAATATAAGAATTCCCTTGTATTCTATAAATAGATATGGGAAGGGATAGGATGTGATAAGAGATGTGATGAGATGTGATAAGATACTTATGGGATGAGTTAGGATGTGATAAGATGAGTTAGGATGTGATAAGAGGTATATGAGATGTGATAAGATGCATATGAGATGAGTTAAGATGTGATAAGATGTGTATGGGATGAGATAAGAAGTGTATGATGAGATAAGATGTATATGGGCTGTGTGATAGGGCGAGAATGGATGTGATGTAAAAGAATAGATGTGAAGGCGTATGTGATTATATGAATGGGAATGTGAAAATGAATGTATAAATGTGAATGTGGATGTAGAGGTAGATGTATGGGTGTGAATGAGAATGTGGATGCAGATGTATACATGTAGATGTAGAAGTATGGATGTGAATGAGAATGTGGATGTATACATGGAGATGCGGATGTATACATGTAGATGTAGAAGTATGGATGTGAATGAGAATGTGGATGTGGATGTATACATGGAGATGTGGATGTATGCATGTAGATGTAGATGTATGGATGTGAATGAGAATGTGGATGTGGATGTATACTTGGAGATGTAGATGTATGCATGTAGCTGTAGATGTATGGATGTGAATGAGAATGTGGATGTGGATGTATACTTGGAGATGTGGATGTATGCATGTAGATGTAGACGTATGGATGTGAAAGAGAATGTGGATGTGGATGTATACATGGAGGTGTGGATGTATGCATGTAGATGTAGATGTATGGATGTGAATGTGAATGTGGATGTGGATGTATGCATGGAGATGTGGATGTATGCATATGTGTGAATGCGGATGTGGATGTATGTATGTGGATGTGGGATTGGAGGTATGATGTGGATGTACGAACATAGAGGTGAATGTTGAATAATGAATGTGAATGCGTATGGAAAATAATGTGTCGTCGATATGAGTAAATGGATGAAAATGAATATACATTGAATGGAATGTGGATTAAGTAATGTGGATTGAGGAGGCATAATGTGGAAAGATGAGAGTTCGATATAGAAACTGTATTTTGTGAGGGACTGTTTGTAAATGACTGTTTTATGTCAAGAATGCTGGGGAAGCATTTTGATCGTCTTGTGGATTAAGGTCATGGAGACCTAACTGATAAGTTGCAACTACTGACGAAGAGTCAATGGAGGACGTCTGGCGTAGCAAGGTCGACCGAGGTCTTGACCAGCCTCGGTTCGATTTAAATGGTGAGCTTCTGGTATGGTGGATGAGGGACCAAGGAAGCGGCCTATGAGTGAAGCGCTAGGTCACCTGCAAAGGATCCTAGAGGGTGCTGACCATACGGTGCTCGGGCTCTGGGTCGCCAAAGATACCCACACGTGCTGACCATACGGTGCTCGGGCTCTGGGTCGCCGAAGATACCCACACGTGCATCGTGGAAGATATTGGAACAAGGAATAAAAGTTGTTTTCTCAAACCGGGCATGGATCTGGTTGATTGACCTTGCTGGTCCTTAACGGATGAGTCCATGGCTCTTTTATATGGATCTGTGGGTTGATCTTGCTGATCTTCCACGGAGATTCCATTCTATTATGTGAATATATTGCCGGTTACTATGAGCTAGGAACTATGGAAAAGGCCCCTGAGTGAACAGGTGGTGAGCGTTCTGGTTGCCAATGATGCCATAAGTATACCGATGAATGAATGACTGGAAATAAGGATTCAACCAGAGACTTTGAGGATTGTCATCAGTGACATAATGGTTTCATTAAAGGATTGTTTTAAAGTTAGCTGATGCTGAGAAAAAGGCAATTTCATATTGGGTGTGTAAGTGGTGTGACTAGTTTTATATTTGCATGAACTTCCGACTAGGGGACCTTGGAACTCTTTTCCTTGGTACCCGAGACAAAACCTAACCAAATTCCTAGTTGGATCACATCACTACAGTGGTCGGGTGGTTGGCTAACCCATGGGACTGGATGGGGTTAGGCTGGACTGATGGATCCATAAATCGAGACTCAATTTATAATATTACGATAGATAAAGTAAATCCCGGATAGTAATTGTTCTATGGATAGGAATCAAAGGATGTGCCTCTTGATGGGGAAAAAAGCGTTGATCCCAATGATCCAAGTGCAAGTTTCTTCCTTGATCCGACCGAGTATCTTTATAGGTGCAGTTGGATCAGCGTGATCAGTAATGATCTTGACTACGTTAGAGTAAAAAGTTATCCTGGTGGAATCGCCCGTGCTTTCCGGGTAAGGAAAGTTTTTCTGGGTTCGGTTTTGGAAAAACCGACGGATTAGTCTATTGTCCGAATATCCGTGGTGGACGAGGCCCCGAGTGTGGGACCCTGCCCCGTGCAAGAAGTGCTACTTCCACTGCTACTACCCCGAATCCATTGCGCGGTGGGGACAGGGATCTCACAGTTGGTATCAGAGCGAATTTTGTTAATAAAGATCAACTGAGAAGCCAAATATGTAAAAAATTTATCAAGAAGCACAAAAAGGTTGTAATTGTGTGATATAATTCATACAATTTGATATTCAAAGTAAAAATTCGTAAATTAGTAATTGGGTCTTCAGATGGAAGTACCGCAATTGTATGGAACTCTGACTTGCTTGAGGCCTAGACATGATGGTATTTACCTTATAGTTCCAAGTATCATGACTACCCGTATATACCGAGGGTATAACTGTGCAGCTCTTTACCGGCAGTATATATGAGTAAATCTAAGACTTGGAATTATAAGCATTAATACTATCCAATTGATGAATTCGAATGTGGTTGATATGATTTTCAATTCTGTTTGAGAACTGATGAATTGATTTGGATTCTGATTGAAAAATGATGATCCCTGAAAATTGGTTGAAATGTAATAAGCTGAACGAAATCTCAATGAGGATGAATGGGACGAGTCCCTATGATGATATTCATAACTGGAATGATGATAATGATTTCAGCAAATCACTATGAGATTAGTGGATTGTGTTGTCAAATTGCTGCTGTTAACACTTGGCTCGTTAGATCAAGTTAAGGGATGACAATTTGAGAACTTGCTTGACTGAAATTTCCGTGGAGGAATGTTCAGAAAGAAATTTTTCGGTCTAATGGACCATTATCGTGTTAAAGATATAAATGTTATGATCTGAATGAATTATTATTCAATGATGAGTTCTATATAAGGGATATTTATCCCAGTATTCTATTGGGTTGACCTGAATATAAGGAACCCAGAATAAATTGGATCATAAGAAAAAGAGTTGTTCTCTACTTGCGAGATAAGGACATCTCGCATTTTTTTAAGTGGGGTAGAATGTAAGATTCTTCTCCCAGCCTTCAAGGTATGCAGAGTACGAACCTCCCTTTCTGATCTTATAATTATTTCCTCTCTAAAATAAAAGAAAGATTCTGTTTAGAAAAGGAAGACCCTTTTCCCAGAATACTTCTCAGGAGCCCACTTGTTTTAAGGATTGAGAACGATGAGTTTAGAAGTGAGAACCGGTATTGTCATCAGTTAAAAGACTGCCCGACTCCTGCCATGACAAGGGCACAGGGAAGTCAAGAACCCAAATTCAAAGACCAATTTCTTCATACGAATCTAATCAGGGTCCGTCTCTCGGACAAGACTGCTTAACTCCATTAACTAGGTCCGACCCATTGATTAGGGTCGAGATGACCAGTCAAATGCTTGATGACATAGAGCAGCAGATGCAAACAATTCATAAAGCTATAAAAGTTGCATAGGATTGACAAAAGCAGTAGGCAGATAAGAAGAGGACAGTCAGAGAATGCAAAGAAGCAGATATGGTCTTCATTCGAGTACGGCCAAAAGAAGTTTTTTATCTCTAGGAAGTATAAGAAGTTATCCCCCAGATATAGTGGGCCATACGTGATTTCAAAGAAAGTAGGTGACTTAGCCATACGAGCTTCTTCTACCTACTCATCTCAAAGTTCATGTAAGCCTTCTAAAGAAAAATGTGCCAAACCCAAATCATGGAAAGACGATAAAACTTCAGTGACAAGATATCCCGTTGGCTCTAGGTTACGCTAGTTCCTTCTTTTATATAAGTCGTAACTCTTACTTGTCGCTCGCAGTAATCTTACTTCCATCGATCTCCTTTCTTTCTTAATCTCTTTCATGGCGTGGCAACAAGACTTAGTTTTATCCATGATGATTTCTTACCTTCAAGACGCAAGCGAGTCTGTGAAGAAGGAATTTATAGAACTGTACTCACTTTTCCCTCACTTGGGAACTTCTGTAGCTCAGACCAAATGGCGGACCTATCAAGACATAACTAGGGTAACACCATGGGGTCAGCAGCACTTTCGTAACAATATCCACTTGGCTATGGTTATTGAAGCTTTGGGTTTGGGTCCTCGATACTATTGCGTGATGAGTTCAAGGCATGGTGGATTTTCTGAGCGGGTCTTCTTACTTGCGTGTTTTCTTCCTCACCCGAAGATATGCCTTTATCCCAATTTCGGCTTGCCTCTTAGAGGTCCTTTTATTAGATCACCTCATACCAATGAGATAGGTACTGCAGTAACCGATCGAATTATTCCCAGAGATGAGTTACCTTATACGTGTGCTGCTTGTGAGTACTACTTTTGTGACCATATGATGGACGGGCTTATGGAATTGTAAAGAGTTCTTCTATCTTTACAGTATATGTTCCAAGAATGAATAAAGTTGAAATCTTTGTTCTTGTCTTGCGTCTTGCTCTCTTTAAGACTTTTATTGGTGGTTAATCTTAATTAAATTTTCTCTTAGTCTCATATTTGTGCATCTTACGAAATTACCCCCAGTTTGCGAGATGAGGGCATCTCGCGTTTTTCAAGTGGGAGAGAATGTAAGATTCCTCCCCAGCCTCTCAAAATGTCCAGCATATTCACCTGTAATCAATTCTCTCTTCAGAAATATAAGAGATCTTGTCTCTGCCTGTTTTGGCATAGAGAGAGAAAATATTCTAGAGAGAGAATATTCAGATTTTGAATATTTTTAGATAGAAAAATTTCTCATATTATTAAAATAAATTACCCTGAAACAGAAATTTAGAAAGAACTCAATGTACAATTGGAATTAATTAGAAATGGGTATAAAGGACCTTAGCCTAAGGGTCTAGATTTTCAGACCAATAAGATCAATCCATGTGTGGGGAGGAGATAAATCCAATTTTGTAAAAGAAGATACCCAAAAATGAGTAAATACTCACATAAGGTGAAGAGTTGAATATGTACAAGGTTTATTAATAAGAAACTATGAGTAATTTTAATAATATGATTTTGGGTATAATGATTCCATTTTGACACATATGTAAGGAAGGGGAGTCCCTTCAATTCTCACATAAGATGAAGAGTTGAATATGTACAAGGTTTATTTAGTAAGAAACTATGAGCAATATTAAAAATATGAGATATTTTGAGTATAATGATTCCATTTTTGACACATATGTAAGGAAGGGGAGGGCCTTCAATGAGGCGCCTACTTCACATGGGCAAATTGAGTTTTTTATCATCAAAAATTGAGATATTTCATCTCTCCTCTCTCCTCATTCAAGTCTAGTTCCAAAAAGTTAGCTTAACTGGCCTAAAAATGGTCAAAAATTGACCAAACTGACTTAGAAAATTCTAGAATCAGTTTGTTTGGTTAGGAGCTCAATTTTTCCTATAAATAGAAGCCTCCCCCTTGTTGAAAATATATAGTGTTTAAGGCATTGTTACTCTATTTCACCCAAGCCAAGAACTATGAATTTATTAATAATTCATTAGTTTTTGACACTTCCCTATTCCAAAGATTGGTTGGCCACTCTTGTCCAAACAAGAGTGGAACCCTCAAACCATCAAGCCAAAGGAAAGCTTTCAAAGTCAGTTGGTGATTCTTATTTTCACTTATTTTATTATTTTTATGGCTTTAATGGTTCTTATGTTTTATGTCTTCTGCTTTAGAGAAATGCTTGCATGAAGACTATGTGAATATCAAGAACTCCAATGTATTCTATTGTATACAGATGTTTTCCCTTCAACATGTGTGGAATGGCAGCCTCTAGAATGTTTTACAGGGACCTTTGAAGCATGTCATGTTGATCTAGGTAGGCTTATGTATGCTGGGGAAACAAGTTTCGAACTTGCAAATAGAGGAGTATTTTTCATTGCTGCAACATATGTTGTGCCACAGAGGGGAAGGTTTGGAGCACTTGAGCCAATTTCTCCTCCTGCACTAAATAGCCCGGAATGGCCCATTCCAGACCCCACCACAATGGAGAGCTTTCAGCGTGGGATTTTCCATGACATTCAGTCAAGCCTAAAGGCTGCATATGGATCCCATAGGATAAGTGTATCTCTTTTCATGCCTTTACATGTGTTTATTGCTATTTTCAAAGCAGGCAAGTTCCATCGCATCCCAACAATGTGGATAAGCAAAGATGGGGCCTTTGAAGCTCTAGATACATTTCTAAAAGGCGATTGGACCACCAAGGTGGCAGAACATCAGGGTGATGTAATAAAGTGCTCAGCAGTAATGTCAATGGTAAGATGCAGGTATCAGATAGGCAAGCAAAATCTAACTATGGTGTACCCTATTAGAAGGTGGAAATGCTCGCATGGTGAATGGGAAGCTTTGGACTCTGATCTCTATGCTAGGGAGGAGGTAGAACTTCATATTGAAGTTCACCCAGGAGAGGAGCATACAGTGGTAGTTAATGATGATTGGAATTTCGCTCAGTTGAGAGATCGCATTGTCATGTCCTTTATAAGGAACCAATTCAAGTTTGTTGTTTCTAATCGACCCATGCGTCACAGGTCAGAGAAACATACACTCTGTGTGTCATTGGAGCCCCCTAGGGTCCTTAGCTTGAAAGACTATTAAGTTGCAGACTTAGGTAACGACGAGTGATTTTGGGCGATAATTTGTAGCGGTGTCCTTTTGAATACAAAATTATTGATTGCACCATAGTCCCAATGTCCTCTGTATTTCACTGCAATTTGGATTTTAATTTTGTTAATTTTAAAAATTTTAAGTATGTTCTATAAATTTATTAAATGTTACAGTGGAATGCTTTATAAGAATAGGTTTTGCGCTATAAAGCTCATTTCATTCTTAAGATCTTGCAGTTTCTATTTCCCTTCAATATCCCGCCACGGCTTCAAGCTCTAACTCGCTACGTGCAAAGCTTGAGAAAATTGGGCTCTCAGCAGGTGTGCAGGTGAGAACATCGCCATTTTTGAGGGGATGATTGATATGCAGAAAACTATAGACCTTCACGCAGAGGCTTTTCAAGAGCAGGTCCAGTACATGAATGATGTAGTGGCACAATATGTCCTTGGTGCTTCTCCAACAAGGGTCAACTGAGGATGAAGAGCCTCATCGTGACCTCGAAGGGGATGAAATTGTGGAAGAGATCTGTGAGTTGGATGTAACCACTTTGAATCCCATCATCATGGATAACAAGGAATTTCTTTTCCTTGATGACATTTGTAAATCCTTGGGGTTAAGGGAGGATGAGGCCCTAAGCATATTAGCAATTGGGTCTGGTTTCTGCAAAGAAGACACACTTGAGCAACAGACTGCAGGTGTACAGATCGATTTTGATGACCATGATCTTACCAAAGCGCTAGCATTCCAAGGTTATGATACAGAACGTACAATTGAGGAAACTGTTTCCAATGCCCTTGTTGCTATAGAAAATGTAGCAGCAAAGTATGAAAGTGTCCCTCAAGAAGCATTTCAACCACATAAGCGCTTGCATGTAGATACATCAGTTGAGCAGCGTGGAAGCAGTATAGACATATGCAACCCACGCATTAGCCAATGTGATGATGACATTGAGGTGGGGTTAAATCAAAGTTGTGCCTTCATATTTATAAGTGAGTTATTACTAACACCTGATCTTTTTCTCTTGTAGAAAGCTTATATTTTTGACAAGTTTGCTGCACGTGGAGGTGGAGTTCGTGTGCAATCCGATGGACGAGACACCTCCCTGATTCATTACCTTCCTAGCCTCTCTCCATCATTTATTCGAGTAATCCATTTAGAGTACTCTGAGGAGGCACAAGCAGAGCTCATCAAGTGTAAAGCTCTGTGTGGGGTTCTCACTGAAGATGGGCTAGCAAATAATGCAAACAAATGTATACTTATTAGCAGGGAGGCAGCTATGTATACATTTGCAGGCAACTACACCGGCCATGTGCTAAGCCATTGTGCTACATCAATCTCCAAAGGTGTAACCAATCCTATTATTATAGCTAATAGCCTAGGTGAGAAAGCCACGCAGAGTGACGAAGCTAAAGAAGCTCTCAGAAATCTTCTCAGGAACTTGTAATTTTCTTTCTACGAAATCAATACAAAATGTATACTTTTTTAATTGTAATGTTTCTAAGAATTCTGAACCATTTCTCCTGTTTATTTGTTGTGTCAGCACTGTGCCCTATAAACTTTTGGCAGGCATGTGAATGTGTAGAAAATTTCATTGATAATGATCAAATATTTGTTCTTTGAATATCACTTAACATCCAGCTGAAATCTGGCAGTACAAAATCTGAACAATTTTTAAAAAATCAAAATTTTTTATGTTTTTTGATGTTTGTAAGCATATTTTTCATCAAAAAAGTGCACATAATGCTGGAAAGAGTACAAAAAAGAAAAAAACAAGGCTGTGCGCTACGGCGCGAATTTATGCCTTTCAAAGTGCAGGACAGGCTTAAATTCGCGCCGTAGCGCACAGCCTTGTTTTGATCATTTTTTCACACATTAATGCATTGTGTGCACTTTTTTTGATTATTACTCTGCCTAGAAACATAAAAAAAAAAAGAAAAACTGTTGCTTTTTTTAAAAATGTTCTATCTAATACTAGACTTCACCAGGTGATTTTGAGGCCCAAATAACTTTTTTTTTGTCCCTGAGCTTTTCTAAGGCCTTATTGAGCTTTAAGCCTTTTTTTTTGGACCTAAAATAAATTCAATTTAATTTTGTTTCTGCATTATGTAAGGATCCTTTGTTCAATGCCAACAACAATACCACGTATAACAAGATAATGTTTCACAATCACCTTATCAATAATATAAATTTTGTTCCTGTTTAACTAAGGCTCTGAATACATGATCAACAGTTTTACCCATTCAAACAACAGTACAAGAAATGAAATGTCTGCTTTTATAACACAGTTGAAACAAATGAATACGTTGGTTAACGAGTCATTGACAATATCTTATAGATTCAAAAAAATGTATTACAATGTCGAGATTACAAAAGGCACAAAGGCCGCCGCCTAAAAGCTTAATCCTATCCTATAAATCCTTCCTTATGGAGCGCTTTATCCTGACATAAACGTAGTGCAAGTGCCATGTCCAACAGGCTTTAGGGTCACCCTTTTGGCGTGAGCATGGCACAGCACTGAGTCTTGAAACAGAGAGACCAAAATTGTTTCTGACGCCTCTTGGAGGGCCTCCAGTGCCGTACTCTGTACCCGAGTGACCTTGTCACTGTACTTGTCAATGACTTCTTTTACAACTCTTGCAAAAGGGGCCTTCGCCATGATGGGGTCTGTGCTCTTTTGGTCCTTTCTGATTTCTCGCAGAACCACGGTCCCTGGTTTCCATCTTCTCTTCTTGTTGGCTACAGGGGGTGGTGGTGGATGCGACCTCTCTTCCCATGGTTGTCTATCATTTCTAAATTTTTTTCGCCTTTCTTGCTCGACTGGATCTAGATTTAGTCTTCTTTTACTTGCTTCTGCCTTCTTCTTTTCTTGTTCTTGTTTTAATCTGCGTGCTTCTTGAATTCTTTGTTCCCTTCTTTCCCTCTCCCTTTGCACCTCCTGCTCCAGTCTTTCCCTCTCCCTTTGCTCCTCCTTCTCCAGTCTTTCCCTCTCCCTTTGCTCCTCTACTTGTCGTTGATCCTCTTCTACTTGTCGTTGATCCTCCTGCTCCAGTCTTTCCCTCTCCCTTTGCTCCTCCTGCTCCAGTCTTTCCCTCTCCCTTTGCTCCTCTACTTGTCGTTGATCCTCCTCTTCCATCTCCACCTCTTGCTGCCTGTTTGCATGTTCCTTCTTTCTCTTGACACGAATCTTTATTCTTTGTTTTTTAGGTGGAGACGGGGGCTGACGCCTCTCAAGTTCCTCATGTAGTGTTTGTGCTAAGAGCCTATCCTGCTCTTCACGATGGCTTATTTCCTCTGCTTCATAGAAGTCAGCAGCCTGTTGATACTGCTCTTGCTCAATACACAGAAGTGCTTCCTGGTCTTCCTCAAATGCGACCCTTAGCTCCTCTTCTAGTTGCTGAGGGAATAGGGCTTGCTATTGCTCTCTTCTTCTATGCACCTCCTCATCAATCTGGCGTTGTTGCTCTTCAAGCACATGCTCCTGTTGCTCAGCCTCTGAGAGAGGTCGGGGGAATGGTGTACGCGTGGCTCTAAATGAGCCGGTGTCTCCAAGCTACTTGGAGACATCCTCAATATTGTCCAGTCCTGAAAACACATCTGGCTGTACATCTTCCTGTCGGGTCTCTACCTCTCTGTCCATGCTTGTATGCTTCTTTTTGATACGTTTTTGCACTTGTTGAAATGCCTGTGCCGCGGCGACTGCCTGTATCAAATTGTGTGCACCAGATGGTACGTTTGGGTTCTCAGTTTTGCGTGCAGTGTGCTTAGTTCTAGCCATCCATTGACTTAAACGAGTGAATGAACGTGAAAATGTAATTTTAAAACTCACTTTTACAGGTTTATATAGTTTTTGAAAAAAAACTTATTAATAAAAAAAATCTCTAGAAATTAATAAAAAAGCTTTAACTTAAAAAAGGCTATAATTTTTTAATATGGAACCCATTTTCGACCCATACGTCTCCGTGCAGCGAACCACTCACGCATCCCATGTGCATGGCACTTGATGCTCGCCATGCAATTGCTCGTTGTAGATTGACATTTTTTACAACCCTTCGTAGTAATGACACCTGCCCTTTTGGTTTCTGTCGGCGTCGACCTCCCAAACTGCGATAAAACCAATTAAACATCTCATGCAAGGTATTACTTTTTTTCTTACCACCTCCACCATGTCGCGTGTTCTTAAAGTATACTGCTTTAGCTTGATAATGAGAGCGCTCCATTCCTTGGGTGCTCCAAATTGCCATTGGACCATATTCGTCGAGAAAAAACTGTGCGTGGGCAAATATAATGTGTTGCAACAAAGATCATATCAGAATTTTACTATTTGGCGATTAATATTAGTAAATAGGTAGAAAGGTAAATACCATATAGTGGGTGATATGTGTTTCTCCCCATGCATCAACCATTTGCTGAGTAAATGTATGTATTGTAGTCTTTAAGTTTGCAATCTCCTCAGCAACAAGTGGAGCCTTTTCTAGCAATTGAATCATTTTGTCAAGTGACTCCCACAGCCTTGCCCGCTTGAGACCAAGCTCTGCATTGTTCCCACGATAAGTGGTGCATTCACAAATGGCCTTCCATAATTCATATTTTGTGTGACTATTGTACCCCTCGTAATTTGAGAGAAGGTGTCTTGCTTTGGACCCACCCATGCATATTTTGTTTGGATTATCCTGACCCGGTCCTTACTTTTTAGTATCCTTAGTTAACTTTACAGCACCACCATGAAGCCCCATGCTTGAAAGGACATCTTCCAGCTTACTAATGCATTCGTTGCGAAGATGTTCAGGCTCCATATTTCATGCATAATTGATATGTAACTTCAGTAATTTGTCCATTATGCGTAACCTAGCATGAAGCGTGCAAATATGAACACGGGAAAGTGAAATCTCTAATATAGGGCTCCATGAGATATCTTCTTGATCACGATTAGGCGGACAATTGGTATTACAATTCATGATGCCACTGCATAGGTTTCTTTGGATCTTTGTTTTGCATTGTACTCATTGAAGTTGGTTGTACATTTTTCTTGCCCTTTGCATGAGATTTGGTCGTCTTGGTGGCTGCAACCTTGCCTGAAGCTTTGCCGCGATCAATATACTTTGATTTTGAATGGCAGCAATAAATACATGGAAAAAAAGTATTTGCTCCTAGCTTGCATCCCAGCATACACTTCAATGTCTTTAAATCACCTGCCATCTGCCACTCAACTGTAAATGTTCCTACATCTTCCACATGCAAAGTTTCTTCTTTTGATTGCAATGATATGACATTTGGGATGCCTGTTCGGGTAAGGTACCATCGCAATGTATCATTCGTCTCTTGTGGAAGCTCAAATGCTGACAACCACCATATATTCTTTTCTGATTGCACTCCATAGTAATCTTTTCCCTGAGATTGACTTCCCTTGTTGGAATTTGAGGCTTGTGCACTACAGTCAAGAAGATTATCATCCTGTTCCAGATTTCCTTTGATAGCCCTGTTCATAAGTGTTAGGCTGACTCTTTCTAATTTTCGTCCTTTTACAATTTGACACTCATCAAGCTTTAACACAAACACAGCCTGACCTTGGCACTCCTCAATGCTTAGACCATAATAAGAAATCATAGCTCTTTGAAGGGTCCTTAAATCAATAAAGACATTGTTGTACTTGTTGTATTCAAATACCTTTGTAGTACATACAGGCAGAGCATCCTCCACATGACGGTAGCCACCTAACATGGTCGCAATTTCTGAGTTTGCACTTTTTCTTGCCATGGTTACACTATATGGAGTTGGTAGCATGGGTCGAAGAAATCCTTTAGCACGATGACCTAGTGTAAACACCCTGTAAATGGCTTCATATCCCTTCCTACTACTGACACCAGCACTATCACATGCATCCATAATCTGTATGGGGCTTACCATATTTTGCAGCTCTCCAGAAATTTTGTTTCGGATTTGCTTAGATATTTTGCATGTGGGATCTTCTAGCAGCTTATATATGTCTGATAACTTAACAACATGTTTCAATATGCCTGCTCTACATTCCTCAGCACCACCTTCATATCCCATCATATCCCCAGCAATATCTCTACATGGAACATAAATACAAAATAACATCAATATGTTTCACAAAACAGAAAGGCCTGCAAAACAATGGCAAGAATAGAAGTTACCTTGTTGCTCGTACACGTCGTTTTCTTGCTCCACTTAGGGTTGCCAAGGTTTCTAGGGACTGACGCTTTCTTTTCCGTTGTCGAAAGCCTACTGGAAGCTTCTTCAGGCTTGCAAGGTGTCGTTGCTTGTTTCATGCATCCTGTTTGGCTGCATTCACCTTGTCCCGTTCAATATCAAAGGCCTGCTTAAGCAACAAGTTGTTCTTCTGGAGCTCCTGATTCTGAGTTTTCAAGTTGTTCACCACTTCTTCAAGCCTATCAATGTCCTTCTTGTGTTGCTGCTGCAACTCAAGCCATAAGCCTCGAAAATGCAGTCTTGAATGCGATTCCTAAGCTGCAACAAAAGAAAGCCTCCTACAATAGCCAAATAGACCATTAGCTCCATCACCTACATAACTAAGAAATGTAGTGATATTAACAAAATGAGGTGGAGCATTGGTGAGCGGGTCAATAGGGTATATGAATCCATTCATCGAGAGGTCAATACATTTTTGCCCTTGTGATCGAAGAGTACCCAATGGCACATCGGTCACACCACTTGATTTTGTGCTGCGGATGGTAGCATACTCAGCAGCCAAATCTACATGTAACCTGAACTTTGGTGCTCTGTTAGATATATCTTCAAGTGGCATTTTCTTTAGGGTTAGGCAATGCTGAAAAGAGCTTCTTGTAGAACACAATGCAAGAGTGAGGATAGGGTATTCTGAGGAGAGTGCAATGAAGTTTTGCTGTAAAAAATATTAGAAGATCATAGATCTTCTGATTAGGTAATAGGAGAAAGGACAAGGAAGATGGCAAGAGGCATAGAAAATGGTAGATTGAGGTTTTGCAGCATAATACAATAGAGAGAGAGAGAGAGAGATGTAGATTGCAGACGGAAGTAGGGGATATGTATGGTAAACAATGCAAGAATGGAAAATGGTAAGCTCTGAAGCTATGGAGGTTGACAGAGGGATTTGCTGCACTTCAATGGGGGAAAGACATGAGAGAGAGAGAGAGAGAGAGAGAGAGAGAGAGAGAGAGAGAGAGAGAGAGAGAGAGAGAGAGAGAGAGCAGAAAATGATAAAAAGATGAGGCATGGAGGATGAGAGAGTGTGAGATATCTGCATTTGGAAGTGCAAAGGTTATGGAAGCTTACTAATCAGAGATGCAGAGCCATGGCACACCCAAATGTGAGAAAGGGGAAGAGAAAGAGAGTGGTAGAGAGACGAGGGTGTCTTAGAGAGAGAATGTAGAGAGAGAAAGTGGGGGGGACCTAAAAGTGGAGGGAAGAGAGGAGGGAAGGCTTTTCAGCCCCATTTTGAATTTGGGGAAACCAAAAAGTTACCCCCATTTTAGCTCAAGCAAATATATATTTGAAAAAATAGAAATTCAAATAATGATTGCATAAAGATCCCCTTGTCAGGCCTAGTCAAAGTATACTTAGAGTCCTTAAGCAAAAGTACTTAAAAACATAATATGGCAGCTTAAAGGCCCCCATAGACCTCAACCTTCCCCTAATGTTTCTCAGCATCAGCTAACTTTAAAACAATCCTTTAATGAAACCATTATGTCACTGATGACAATCCTCAAAGTCTTTGGTTGAATCCTTATTTCCAGTCATTCATTCATTGGTATACTTATGGCATCATTGGCAACCAGAACGCTCACCACCTGTTCACTCAGGGGCCTTTTCCATAGTTCCTAGCTCATAGTAACCGGAAATATATTCACATAACAAAATGGAATCTCCAGGGAAGATCAGCAAGATCAACCCATAGATCTATATAAAAGAGCCATGGACTCATCCGTTGAGGACCAGCAAGGTCAATCAACCAGATCCATGCCCGGTTTCAGAAAACAACTTTTATTCCTTGTTCCAATATCTTCCACGACGCACGTGTGGGTATCTTCGATGACCCAGAGCCCGAGCACCGTATGGTTAGCACCCTCTAGGATCCTTTGCAGGTGACCTAGCGCTTCACTCGTAGGCCGCTTCCTTGGTCCCTCATCCACCGTACCGGAAGCTCACCATTTAAATCGAACCGAGGATGGTCAAGACCTCGGTCGACCTTGCTACGCCAGACGTGCTCCATTGACTCTCCGTCAGCAGCAGTTGCAACTTATCAGTTAGGTCTCCATGACCTTAATCCACAAGACAGTCAAAATGCTTCCCCAGCATTCTTGACATAAAATAGTCATTTACAAACAGTTACAAAATACAGTTTCTATATCGAACTCTCGTCTTTCCACATTATGCCTCCTCAATTCACATTACTTAATCCACATTCCATTCAATGTGTATTCATTTTCATCCATTTACTCATATCGACGACACATTATTTTCCATACGCATTCACGTTCATTATTCAACATTCACCTCCATGTTCGTACATCCACATCATACCTCCAATCCCACATCCACATACATACATCCACATCCACATTCACACATATGCATACATCCACATCTCCATGCATACATCCACATCCACATTCACATTCACATCCATACATCTACATCTACATGCATACATCCACACCTCCATGTATACATCCACATCCACATTCTCTTTCGCATCCATACATCTACATCTACATGCATACATCCACATCTCCAAGTATACATCCACATTCACATTCTCATTCACATCCATACATCTACAGCTACATGCATACATCTACATCTCCAAGTATACACCACATTCTCATTCACATCCATACATCTATACTAAAGAAGGAACTAGCATAACCTAGAAGCCAACGGGATATCTTGTTATCACTGAAGTTTTACCGTCTTTCCATGATTTGGGTTTGGTACATTTTTCTTTAGAAGGCTTACATGAACTTTGAGATGAGTAGGTAGAAGAAGCTCGTATGGCTAAGTCACCTACTTTCTTTGAAAGCACATATGGCCCACTATATCTGGGGGATAACTTCTTATACTTCCCAGAGATAAAAAACTTCTTTTGGCCGTACTCGAATGAAGACCATATCTGCTTCTTTGCATTCTCTGACTGTCCTCTTCTTATCTTCCTACTGCTTTTGTCAATCCTGGGTAACTTTTATATCTTTATGAATTGTTTGCATCTGTTGCTCTATGTCATCAAGCATTTGACTGGTCATCTCGACCCTAATCAATGGTTCGGACCTAGTTAATGGAGTTAAGCAGTCTTGTCCGAGACGGACCCTAATTAGATTCGTATAAAGGAATTGGTCTCTGAATTTGGGTTCTTGACTTTCCTGTGCCCTTGTCATGGTAGGAGTCAGGCAGTCTTTTAACTGATGACCAAAACCTTGGCATCCAAAATACCGGTTCTCACTTCTGAACTCATCGTTCTGAATCCTTAAAACAGGTGGGATCCTGAGAAGTATTCTGGGAAAAGGGTCTTCCTTTTTTAAACAAAATATTTCTTTTATTTTAGAGAGGAAATAATTATAAGATCAGAGAGGGAGGTTCTTACTCTGCATACCTTGAAGGCTGGGGAAAGAATCTTACAGATTGGATGAGAATGGGTATACATATGAATTGGATATGGATTAAGTAATAAGGACGGATGTGAAACAATGTGAAAGACGAGAGTTCATTATAGGAACTGTATTTATGATCTATTTTTAAATGACTGTTTTATGTCAAAAATGTTGGGGAAGCATTTTGACTGTCTTGTGAATGAGGTCGTGGTGACCTAACTGATAAAGTTACAATAGCTGACGGAGAGTCAACGGAGGACGTCTCGCATAGCAAGGTCGGCCGAGGTCTTGACCAGCCGATTTAAATGGCGACTTCCGGTACGGTGGATGAGGGACCAAGGAAGCGGCCTATGAGTGAAGCGCTAGGTCACCTGCGAAGGATCCTAGAGGGTGCTGACCATACGGTGCTCGGGCTCTGGGTCATCGAAGATACCCACACGTGCATCGTGGAAGATATTGGAACAAGGAGTAAGAGTTGTTTTCTAAAATCGGCGGGCATGGATCTGGTTGATTGGACTTGCTGGTCCTCAACGGATGAGTCCATGGCTCTTTTATATGGATCTGTTGGTTGATCTTGCTGATCTTCAATGGAGATTTCATCTTGATTTTTATAAGTGAATATATTATCGACGGGTACTATGAGCTAGGAACTATCGAAAAGGCCCTTGAGGGATAGGTGGTGAGCGTTCTGGTTGCCAATGATGCCATATATACACTGATGAAGGAATGATTGGAAATAAGAATTCAACTGGAGATTTTGAGGATTATGATCAGTGACACTATGGTTTCATTAAATGATTGTTTTTTAAAGATAGCTGAATCTGTCAAAAAGACAATTTCATATTGGGTGTGTAAGTGGTGTGACTGGCATTAAATGAATATTCGGGTAGGGGGCCTGGGAACTCTTTTCCCTGGAACCCGAGACAAACCTAACCAAATTCCTAATTGGATTCCATCACTACAGTGGTTGGGCGGTTGGCTAACCCATGGGACTGGATGGGGTAGGTTGGACTGATGGATCCGTAAAATAAGACTCAATTCTGTTATAATACGATAGATGAAGTAAATCCTGGATAGTAATTGTTCTATGGAAAAAGAATCAACGGTTGTGTCTCTCGATGGGGAAAAAAGCGTTGGTTTCTATGATCTGACCAAGTGACTCATAGGTTTGGTCGGATCAGTTTGGTCAGTAATGACCCTGACTACGTTAGAGTACAAATATCCTGGAGGAATCGCTTGTACTTTCTGAGCGAGGAAAGTTTTTCCGGGTTCGGTTTTTGAAGAACCAAGGGATTAGTCTCTTGTCTGGATATCCGTGGGCGAGGTCCCGAGTGAAGGATCTTGCCTCGCGTAAGGACTGCTACTTCCACTGCTAGCACCCCCCGAATTCGCCGTTGCGCGGAGGGGGCAGGGATCTTTCAGTAATCCTTTGTACTTGAGTGTCTTTTTTCTAGTGCTTCCTACACCATACATGAGGACAAGGTCCCCCGTTTCTAGTTCCTTTTGTTTCTAGTTCCTTTTGTTTCTAGTTATTGTTAAACCAATGTTTTCTTCGTAATTTTTTGACCATAAGACCATGTGATGCAATTAGTCGGGTTTCATCAAGTTTCTTTAAGTCAATTAGCCTTTCGGCTAATGCATTCTCAGTTAATCGTTCTTGCACTGCAATTATCAAGCTTGGAACTAGGTACTCCATAGGCATTACTGCTTCAACACCATAAGCTAGACAAAAGGGAGTATATCCTGTCGCTACCTTATACGATGTTCGATATGCCCATTAAGCTTCTGTTAGCTTATGTTCCCAATCTGTTCAACTTTCTTCTAATGTTTTTGTCAAGATAGTACATAAAATCTTGTTTGTACTCTTCGCTTGACCATTAGCCCTTGTGGATAATAAGGGGATGGCTTCCGGTGGACTACAAGGAATCCAGTAAGTAAGTGATCAATCACCTCATTATTAATAAGGTGTGAACCTTGATCAATGACTAATTCTAATGGGTAGCCGAATCTTGAAATGATCATATCGGGCTTGTGATGGATACACAGCAAGACTAATAGGTCTAACAAAATCAATTCCCCATTTCTCAAAAGGTTGTCATACAATAATAGTGGTAAGTGGCATCATGTCCCTTTGGTGCGGAATAACAAATCGCTGACTCTTCGCACCTTTTAACAAACTACATGGCATCCGCAAATAACGTAGGCCATCATAGTCTTGCTTGAAGCACTTTGGAGCTGTAATTTCCCTAGTGAGATGTCCTCAGTGTGCTTCATCTAATATTGTGACAAATTCGTCTTCCCACACACATCTCCTTAAGACATTGTCCTTACCTAGCTTGTATAGTTCTCCATCAATTAATTGATAAGGTGCAGCAAGCTTAACAAGCCGACATATTTTATCTTTGTTCAAGGGTCGTTCTTGTGGAAAACCATAAGATAGATAATTGATATTTCTTTTCTCCATTCGGGAACCATGTCTAGTTTGAACAAACAAGTGTCTGGGAGGTCATCGTTGACACCAATTGCTAGTTTCCCATTTGGAATTCTTGACATATGATCGGCCAACACATAAGTTTCCTTTCTTATCATGATCATGAAGTCAAATTCCAATAGTAGTAACAACCAGCATGTGATTCTTCCCATGGTGCAAGGCTTGTTCACCAAGTATAATAAAGCGTGATGGTCCACAAAGAACACAAATTTGTTGGCCAATAGGTAATGTTAATACTTCTTGACAGCATAAACCATGGCCAACCTCTCTCGTTTTGTGGTGGTATAATTCACCTCTACATCATTCAATTGGCAAACTAGTGAAGTAGTAGACTGGGTAGTCCAGTTTGAACTCACCAGGCTGTGCCAATATGCATCCAATATCAAAGTTCTAGGCATCGATGTGCACATGAAATATAAGGTCCCAGTTAGGTGGTCTCAGAATTGGTGCACTAGCCAGTGCTTGCTTCAATCTATCATATGCTTCTTGGCATTCTTCAGTCCATTCAAAGACAATGAGTAGCTTATATAATGGTATGGCAATTTCAGCATAAAATATTTTGAAGCGGCGATAATACGCAACGTGGCCCATAAATCTTTGCACACCTTTGCAATTAGTGGTGGCTGGGGACAATTCCAAGATCAATCTGACTTTTGTCAGTGGATATACCGACATTGGTGAGACTGAAAGGTTGTGCACATTAATCATTGGAATGTTTTGCTGGGGCATTGATGAGACCGAAAGGCATGACGTTGTAAGCAAATGTTTCCCACATTGTATTGAAAGGTGTCTTATGCTGGTCTTCAGGTGCTATAGACAACCTGAAAATCCATCTAAGCTGTAAGCTTCTTCACCAGCTACTCTCTCCAAAACGTGTTCCGTATAAGGCAATGGGTAATGGTCCTTCCTACTAGTAGCTGCATTGACCTTTTTGAGATCAATATAGACCCTAAGTTTCCCATTCTTCTTTGGCACTATTACGATTAGTGACAACCAATCCATATGTTCTATCTTGTAGATAAAGTCTGCAACAATGACTTTATCAATTTCCTCCTTTATAATTGCTACATATTTAGGATTCATCTGGTATGATTTTTTCTTGGTTGGTCTTGATCCATCCATGAATGGGATCGTGTGTTGCACCACTTCAGGTGGTACACCCTTTATCTCTTTGTAGTTCCAGGCAAAACAATCCTTAAACTCCTTAAGGAGAGCAACAAGATATTTTTCTCCAACCGGAGTCAAGTCCTTAGCAATATAAACAAGTTTGGTTTCCTCCCCTAGTTCTGCAATATCAATTTCCTTAACTTTAGCTCGGCCATCGTATGATGTGGATAACCCATCTTCCTTAACTCTTTTTGCCATCAATCGAACCACTTTTCGTTCGTCAATTGTGTATGTTTTGAAATGGTCTCGTACTACTGAAAGCAAGTATGGTTTATCCTCATCCTCACTTTTTTGTTTTAGCCATCACGTTCTCAAAAATTGACCAAACTGATCTAGAAAATTCTAGAATCAGTTTGCTTGGTTAGAGGCTCATTTTTTCCTATAAATAAAAGCCTCCCCCTTTGTAAAAGGTTAATAGTGTTTATGCACTGTTACTCTACTCCTCCCCCAGAGTCAAAAACATTGAATTCAATTGATAATTCAATTGTTTTTCACTAAATCCTCTCCAAAAGAACTGGTGGCCACTCTTGTTGCAAACAAGAGTAGAACCCTGGCAAAATTTTCTTAAATTTTGTGGAACTAAAGTTTATCATTAGGTTATTCTAAAAGAGTAATTTCTTCCGTTTGTGCATTCTAAAAGATTTGTTTTTATTTCAAAAGTGTCATTCCCATTAAAATTGAATTTATGCATAGAAAGATGCATAAAAGAATTTATTTTTATTTCAAAAGAGTTATTCTCATTCATTTTGATTTTATGCATAGAAAGATGCATAAAGGAATTTATTTTTATTTCAAAAGAGTTATTCTCATTAATTTTGACTTTATGAATAGAAAGATGCATAAAGAAATTTTTTTTCAAAAGAGTTATTCTCATTAATTTTGACTTTATGCATAGAAAGATGCATAAGGGAATTTATTTTTATTTCAAAAGAGTTATTCTCATTAATTTTGACTTTATGCATAGAAAGATGCATAAGGGAATTTATTTTTATTTCAAAAGAGTTATTCTCATTAATTTTGATTTTATGCATAGAAAGATGCATAAGGAAATTTATTTTTATTCCAAAAGTGTTAATTTTATTAAAATTGATTTTATGCGTAGAAAGATGCATAAAGGATTTATTTTTATTTTAAGTGTTATTTTTCTTAAAATTGAATTTATGCATAAATAGATGCATAAAAGGATTTTGTTAAAAGTGTTATTCCCACTAAAGTTGATTTTATGCATAAATAGATGCGTAAAGAATCTTTATATCAAAAATTAAAAATTCTCTTAAATTCTATGTTTAATGAGATATGATGAGAATCAGATAGATGTGAATGAATGGATGGATGGATGTGATATGAATAAAAGTGATGAGAATGTGGTGTGGATAGATGTGATGAGATGCAATGTGAATCAGATAAATGTGAATGAATGGATGAGATGTAATGTCATGTGAATCAAAATGTAAATGAATGATATGGGATATGAGTGAATGCATGTGATGATAATGGATGTGAATCAGAATGTAAATGAATGATATGGGATATGAGTGAATGCATGTGATGATAATGGATGTGAATGTGTATGAGAAGAATGGATGTGAATGAGTATGTGAAAGAATGGATAAGGATGTGTATGAGAAGAATGAATGTGAATGAGAATGTGAAAGAATGGATGTGGATGTGAAAGAACGGATATAGATGTGTATGTGAAAGAATATATATGGATATGAATGTGATGGATATGAATTGAATGTGATGTGATGGATGTGAATGGATGGAGGTGATGTGATGTAAAATGGATAGATGTGAATGGATGTGATGTCATGTGAATCAGGATGTGAATGAATGATATGAATGGATGTGATGTTATGTAAATTGCGATGTGAATGAATGATATGGGATGTGAATGGATGAGATGTCATGTGAATCGGGATGTGAATGAATGATATGGGATGTGAATGAATGATATGGGATGAGAATGGATGTGATGTCATGTGAATCGAGATGTGATGAATGTGATGTGATGTGATGCGAATCAGGTAAATATGAATGAATGAAATGTGAATGAATATGATGTGATGAGATGTGGATATGGGTAAATGCGAGTGGATGAGATTTGATGAGGATATTTGAGATGTGGATATGGGTAAATGCGAGTGGATGAGATTTGATGAGGATATTTGAGGAAAGAAGTGATGAGATGGAAAATGATGCGATTGAATGAGAATGGGAATTTATATGAAATGAATGTGGATTAAGTAATGTTGATTATTGTGGAAAGACGAGAGTTCGTTATAGAAACTGTATTTATGGCCTGTTTTTAAATGATTGTTTTATGTAAAGAATGCTGGGAAAGCGTTTTGACCGTCTTGTGATTAAGGTCGTGGAGACCTAGCTAATAAAGTTGCAACAGCTGACGGAGAGTCAATGGAGGATGTCTCGCGTAGCAAGGTCGGTCGAGGTCTTGACCAGCCCCGGTTTAATTAAAATGGTGAGCTTCCGGTATGGTGGATGAGGGACCAAGGAAGCGGCCTATGAGTGAAGTGCTAGGTCACCTGCGAAGAATCCTAGAGGGTGCTGACCATACGATGCTCGTCGACGATACCCACACGTGCGTCGTGAAAGATATTGGAACAAGGAGTAAGAGTTGTTTTCTGAATTCGGGCATGGATCTGGTTGATTAACCTTGCTGGTCCTCAACGGATGAGTCCATGGCCCTTTTCTATGGGTCCGTTGGTTGATCTTACTGATCTTCAATGGAGTTTCCCTTTTGATATGTGAAAATATTGCCAGTTACTATGAGCTAGGAACTATCGAAAGGTTCTGGTTGCCAATGATACCATAGATACACGATGAAGGAATGATTGGAAATAAGGATTCAACCGGATTTGAGGATTATGATGATCAGTGCGACAATGGTTTCACTAAATGATTATTTTTAAAGATAGATGATGCTGAGAAAAAGGCAATTTCATATTGGGTGTGTAAGTGGTGTGACTAGTTTTAAGTTTGCATGAATATCTGGCTAGTAAAACAATCTTTAAAAACAGGTCTCAATTACAGTTTCCAACAAACTCCCATCTTTCCACATCATTCCATGTCATTTCTCATCATTCCACATTCTTCTACATCAATTCACATCGCATCATTCCACATCCATTTACATCATCCTATATCCATTCACATTCATTTACATCATTCCACATCCATTTGCATCCATTCTCATCATCCTACATCCATTCTCATCATCCTACATCCATTCACATCATCCTATATCCATTCACATCATTCCTGTTGAGAGATGTAATCGCGGTGATGTGTGTATGTGGGAAAGCACCCTCCTAGAGGTGCAAGATATTGTGGCAAGATAGGAATGCCACATGTAATATTGAATGGTGTGTGAGTGCTGACCAAAAGAGTGGAAAAGGATTTGCCACATGTAATATTGAATGGTGTGTGAGTGTTGACCAAAAGAGTGGAAAAGGAGTTGCCACATGGATGATGACATGTAAAGTGGGATAAGGCTAGAAAGCCTATATCATTGTATGGTTCATTTGTGATATGCAATAGAGATCAAATGTTGAGTGTGCAATCTCTCTCTCTCTCTCTCTCTCTCTCTCTCTCTCTCTCTCTCTCTCTCATGGAGTTCTTAGTGTGGTTTAATCCACTTTAATTATGTTGCTTAATCTATGTCCTTCACAATGATCAATCCCATTTTTGGATTGTTAACATGGTATCAGAGCTTGGGTGGCAGAGCTTGGGTGGGCTCTTGGTCATGGTGATTATTTATGTATAGTTTTTCTTGGTTATGAGTTCTTTGATTAAGCATTATTTTCAGTTATATGAAAAAGAAAAATATGCACACTCATATTATCATTTGGATTTGCATTTGTGAGGATTTGAGAGAAATTTGGAGCTGCCATTCTCAAGTTTAAGAGGATATTTGCAACAAGGAGGTTGCATAGAAGTTGCCCAAGAGAGTTGCAAATGGGAGTTTTGCAACATGGAGAGCTTGCTCATCATCAAAGAAGCTGAAAATGGAGATTTCAGCAAGTATGAAGATTATGGAGTCTTCGGTGTCATCAAGGAAGCTGCCAAGGAGATTTGTGAAGGTATTTTTGGTGATTTTGCCTCTAATTTGGTATTTGAGCATGGAAGAATGCTCTTATTTGAGAAGGGTTGTTGATTTGTGGGATGAGAAGATCCCATGGTTCTTTGCATTTGGGCAAAGAGTGTAAGAGGTGCAAGCTTGTCAACTTGGTGGCAAGCTATACTGGGCTGATTTGCAGCTCATGTTGGAGCATGTTGAAAGGGCATGGCTCACAGAGTTGTTCATGGAAGATGGGCAACAATGGTGGAAGCACTAAATAGCTTTCACATGTTTGGCACCTAGAGATTTCTTGTGAGAAATCTTGCATATAGAAGCACCCTTGAAAACATATTGCATGTGAGAATGGAAGGCATGCAAATATTGGAGCTCAATGGTGAGAAAATGTGGCCACATGCAGTGTAGAGCTCATAATGGTCACATCGGCAATTTCAAGAAACTTGGAAGCAAAGGCTACCTACAAGGTAGCATGCATTTTGCAGTTTGTGGTGGGGAGAAGCTCATAATAGAAGAAGAGGTCCTAGCTGAAAGGGAACAAGTAAGGCATGCAAGAGAAGGAGCTTTAGCAATAGTTGCTAAACTAGAGCAACTTCAAAGAGAACTAAGCAAACCGTCAAATAGCAGTAGATCGTGGATCACGAGGGACAGCAATGCCTGCAGTGTTTGCAGGGAAGCATGGCGAGATGCAAGTTGAGGGCAACAGATATGGTTAAGAGGATGTAGCCATGGGAAGCACAAAACTTCCTTGAGAGCAGTTAAAGCTCGATGAATAGTAGCTGAGAAACCTGTAGAGGAAGTAGAAGCAGGCATTGGCAAAAAAGTGATGTAATAGCTTAGTAGGCATCTAGCACGTGGTAGACCAGAGCGTAGCAGTGATTAAAGTCTCTGAGGAAGAGATATGGCGGTTGATGCTACAAGCAGTGAGCCGCTTGTGAAGGGAACAAGCAAATAAACCTTGGAAAGAGTAGAAAGCAAACAAAAGAGGTGGCAAGCCACCACCATTGCTTAGAAAAGCATTAAGAAAGCTAACAACAGCAAGGCGCGGTTGCAAAAGAAGCATCCAATGTTCACAACAATAGAAGAGCCGACAGCACCTCGTAGTAGAGAGAGAGACAGACTAAGGAAGCACAACAATCACCAAAGCCTGAGAAGTGAGCACATGTCTAGCCAGTTTGCAGCTAAGGCCAATGTAATAGCCACGCCCAACACTGGTAAGTTTGCCAGCATGCAGGAAGCTTAGGCGACCCACCATCGATCACTTGCTAGCTGGAGAGAAAAGCAGTGAACAAAAAATCAAAAATGCATAAGCACAACAAGGTGGAAGCAGTGCAGGTAGACTGTGCAGATGGATTCCATGCAAAGAAGCACGGGCATAGTCCAGCACGAGTGCGGACATCAGGGTTAGCATAGCTGGACAACTTCGAGTGCAGCAGACAGATAATAGACGACAGAGAAGTAGAGAAGCAGAGAAGCTTTTGTGAGAGAAAGCATGAGCACCACAGAGTTGCGTTGAAGCCTAGAAAGAAAATTTGTGGTACAACGAGAGAAGTACAATGGTAGCAAAGAAGGTTGCAATGAAACCTTCAATGAAAGCAGTACAAAAGTCCCATTTTAGACATCACCACGGGAGCTGCAGTGTAGCAACAGTGTTCACAAAAAAAAGTAAAACAAGCACATGATGAAGAAGATGAAGTTGTAGTTAAAGTCAATAAGAGTTACAGAGCATGTGGGCCCATAACCCATAGGTCCTAGATCTGTCAAGGTGTAGTAAAGAAGGCATTCAACGCCACTTGCAGAATGGCATGTTCAGAAAATACCAAGGGCAAAATTGAATCAAGAAAATTCAAAAATTTTTTAAGGTTAAAGACCCTTAATTCATATAAGGGTACATTCACACTACCAAATCAATTGTCTTTTTGTTATGCCCCACATTCACATGTTTTTAAAGCATTGTGACAAATTTTGAAAAGAATTTTGAGTTTTTTCACACACACATAAGTGGGTTCCCTGCCCTTTCCTTGGTGCATAAAATGGATATGTATTTTTTTGTTCTCACACAATTGATGATGGGTAACCATACCGAGCATGCGTGCTCAAAACATGAATATTTTGTAATCACCCACATTGGTATGAGGGTCGCCTTGCCCGAGCTCACATAGAAGCTCGAAATGGTTGTTGTGTGATGTGTACATGAGCGATGCACGTGTGAGGTGCATGTGCATGGGTTGGTTCCTACCCGAACTTCTATGTTCAAATCGGACTCAGTGTGGTTCCGCTGTGAGCGAGTTGGCTCAAAATGGACTTGGTGTCTAAGATGGTAGACACACGCACACATGTTTGTTTGATGGACACTCCAATGTATCATTGAAGGGGAGTGTTGAGAGGTAGCGATTGTGGTTGTGCAATGCTACATTGATATGGGTGATGGGTGAGTTGTGGAACACCTCGATTAAGAGGGGGTGTTGAGAGATGTAATCGCGGTAATGTGTGTATGTGGGAAAGCACCCTAGAGGTGCAAGATATTGTGGCAAGATAGGACTGCCACATGTAATATTGAATGGTGTGTGAGTGTTGACCAAAAGAGTGGAAAAGGAGTTGCCACATGGATGATGACATGTAAAGTGGGATAAGGCTAGAAAGCCTATATCATTGTATGGTTCATTTCATTTGTGATATGCAATAGAGATCAACTGTTGAGTGTGCAATCTCTCTCTCCTCTCTCTCTCTCTCTCTCTCTCTCTCTCTCTCATGGAGTTCTTAGTGTGGTTTAATCCACCTTAATTATGTTGCTTAATCTATGTCCTTTACCATGATCAATTCCATTTTTGGATTGTTAACAATTCCTACATCCATTCACATCATTCCTATATCCATTCTCATCCATTCACATCATTCCTACATCCACTCACATCCATTCATATCTATTCACATCATTCCTACATCTATTCACATCATTCCTACATCCATTCACATTCATTCGCATCATTCCTACATCCACTCACATTCATTCGCATCATTCCTACATCCACTAATTTTTATTAACATCATTCTTACATCCACTCACATCCATTCACATCATTCCTACATCCATTCACATCCATTCACATTCATTCGCATCCATTTATCTAAATGAATTGTTTTCATAATTCTCATAAATTTAATGATTCTATAATATTTGTGCATAACCTTCTTTATTTTTCTGACTATTGAATAATGCTCAAGACTTCACTTTTAGCATAAAATTTATTATGCATAAATTCATTCTCTAATGATATAAATTTTTCCATAGCTTCCCTATATTTTCTAAGAAATGATAATACTTAAAATTCCACTTTTAAATAAATAAAAATACCCATATTTTGAAATATGCCAAAAATTTCTCTTTTAATATTCAAAATGTTTGTACCTAGAATATCATGGAAATTCCTCTTTTTTCATCTAAATTTTTATGCATGTAAAAATAAATATAACAAAAATTTCTCTTTTCTCTATTTAAACAATTATGCATAAATACTATAAAATTATTTTTCATAAATATAACAAAAATAATTCTTTTAGCGTAAAAATGTTTATGCCTAGAATATGATGAGAATTCCTCTTTTTGCTTTATTAAATTTATGCATAAAAATAAGATTTATCTTTTTTCTGAAAAATTTTGCCATAGCTTTGCTGCAACTTCTAAGAATGTTTAATTTTTTAACTTTAAATAAATATTCATAATTGAAATATGATAAGAACTCCTCTTTTAAACTAAAATTTATTTATGCATACATAACATAATTATAATCATAATTATAAGCATACGATTAAAGCTCTTGACTATTCTTAAATATCCATTCCTCATTTCCAAAAATGTTAGCATAACCCTCTTTCAACTTAAAATAAATTAATATGATTTTTCTTAATCATAAACAAGCTTAAAGAAATTAATCATCATTTTTATCTAGATTAAAATCATAAAAATACCTAATCTTTTTCTCTAGCTTGTCAAGCCTAGAGTTTTGTTTAAGATAATGAGTTTATCATTAAGAACCATCCTTCTAACAAGGATCTAACCATAAAGATGATCAAGCTTTCAAAAAAGAGAGATTTACTAATAAAAATACTATAATAAAGCATAAAGATTAGTATTAAACCATTTAAACATTATGAATCATTAGAAAGCTTGATTTCAAGAAAAAACCATTTAATTGAAAGCTTCCCAAGCATTAGAGGGGTTGGGAAGAAGATAACCATTGAGAAAGATAGAAAAACCATTGGATTAAGGCTTACCTTTGATTTTTGGCTTGATTCTGTAAAGAAAGAAGTGAAGCCCACAAAGCAAGATTTGGCCACCAAGTTGGGGAGGGTAATCTCCAAGAGAGCATGGAGAATTGTGAAGCTCCAAAGCTTCCAAAAGTAGAGGCAAAATAGAGGGATAATAGAATTACACTAAAATGAAGATAATACTGGCATGTAATTACTCAAAGATGAAAATACAAAGGAATGAGGTTCTATTTATAGGTGAGGGAGGCCACTAACCAAGTCCAACTGGGTTCTAGAGGCTTCTAGCTTCAGTTTGACTCAATTTGGACAAGTTTTGGACCAGTTTGGCTCCCTTTTTGATCCAGTTTGCAGGAGGAGAGAGGAGAGATAAAAATATCTTATTTTTTTGAATTAAAAATGCAAGGCAATGATGTAAAAAAGGTGCCTCCTCCATAATCCCTTTTCCTCCTTACTGAGGTGTCAAAATTTGGTTTTTTAACTAATAAACCTTAATTTTTAACTAATAAACCCAGCACTTGGTGAACTCTTCATCTTATGTGAGCATTTACTCATTTTTGAGTATTTTATTTTATTCTTTGTATTTTTATCATCCCAACACTTGGATTAATCCTATTGGCCCTTTGGAACCTTATTTGGACCTTAATAAATTTTTTTTGAAAATGTGGATCCTTAGGCTAAGGTCTCTTATACACATATTCAATTTATTTCTAATGCACATTGGAAAATTCTTTTTGAGGTTTTGTTTCAGGCTTAGATATTAGGAGAAACTTTGTTTCCAAAATATCTCAATTTTGTATTACCTCTCTCTAGAATATTTTCTCTCTGGGGATGATTACAGAGACTGAAGGGGAGGTTCTTACACCTTTACATCTCCAAAGATGGAGGGAGGAGTCTTACATCCTACCCCACTTAAAAAACACGAGATGTCCTCATCTTGCCAACTAGAGGATAATCTGTTTCATCTCTTTCTTCTATTACTTCCAGCGTTATTGCCTTGGAAGTGGACGGCTGGTTTGGGAACTTCTCTCTTTGATTTCCCCAATTCTTAGACTGAGGTCTTGCATTACTTTGCATTGAAGCTAAGGGTTGGTTAGGGGGTCTACCTTTGGGGTTTCCTTGATTTTGACGGAAAGGACCTTGATTACTCTGGAGAAGGAAGGAGCTGGAATCTTGGTCCCTGATTTCCTTGTCCTGAAAACCTTGATCCAAAAGAAGTTGTGAAATCCATATTACGATGACCGTATCCGGAGCAATTAAAGCATTTAACTTCTTTGTTCAAAGGTGGAATTGCTGAAGTTGAATTCCAAGGGATTGTGTTCCAAAAAAAAGACCTTTCTTTCATTCTGGAACCTCTCATATATCCTGAGTTTTCCCTTGTTGTCTCTTTAGGAGGTGAAAATTTGGAATCACCTTTCGGAGCTAGGAATCTTTTGAAAGATGATGGTGTTGGCTTCGGCGGGACCTTGACAACAAAGGCCTTGGCGAAATCCTTCGCCATCCGCCTGCTTCAGCCATGGAAACTTGCTTGGCATTCTTTACCAGGGTATCCATAGGTTCGTTCATTCCTCGAATGAAGCTGTTCTTTATCCACTGGTGGCAAAGTATTTGAGGAGGAGAGCAAAAGCCTGGTGGTATTCCTCCATGGTTTGGCTTCCCTGGGTTAGCTCCAGGAATTCATTCATCTTGGTTTCCAAGAAGCCGGGAGGACAGAATCTCTTCCTTAGGTAAGCTTTGAGATCATTCCATGTTTGGGTGTTTTGATCCAAACGGTTTGTCTCATAATGGTTTCTCCATGCTACTCTGGCTGTTTCTACGATCTTCAGCCTAGCAAGAGCCACCTTACTCTTTTTTTTGTACCTTGTGACATCGAAGTACGCCTCCATCGCTTCGATCCACTTCTCTACTGTTTCTCCCAAGTGTTCCCCTTCACCTTTGAAAGGTCCAAGCTGAGATCTATGAAGAGCTTTGCGAACATTTGGGTCGAGCTCTTCATCATCGAGTTGGGGGTTAATATTCCTACCACGAACGACCTTGATCCATGATCCTATCAATACGAAAATTCTTATTAAGTCCCTTTTTCCAGCTTAACCAAGATACTCTGGTGAAAAGATCACTTTATAATTTGACTCCAACTTTAGATCTAACTGATTCTAGGGTTCCTTAAAGTTTAGTCAATCCTCATAGAATCATGGGATAAAGATCCCTTCTACAAGAAGAACATACAAAATTCATTATCAAAAAATAGTTCATTCATATCCTTAACACAATAATGGTTCATCAGACTAGTAATTCCATCTGAACATTTCCCACAGAAATTTCAGTTATACAGGTTCTCAATTTGTCATTCCTCAATAGGGTCCACTAGGACAAAGGTCAACTTTGCGAACATTTCCCATAGAAATTTCAATTATACAGGTTCTCAATTTGTCATTCCTCAACCTGTATAACTGAACATTTCCCACAGAAATTTCAGTTATACAGGTTCTCAATTTGTCATTCCTCAATAGGGTCCACTAGGACAAAGGTCAACTCTGCGAACAATCTGTCAGCCAATCCACTAATCTCATAGTGATCTGCTAAAAGTCTTAATTGTCTTCCAGGTTACTAACATCATCAATGGGATTCTCTCCATTCATCCTCCTCATGACTTTATTCAACTTATCTACTTTCAACCAAAATTCAGAAATCATCATCTTTCAATCAGAATCCAAATCAATTCATCAATTCTCAACCAGAATTCTAAAATCATATCAACTAGCATCTGAAATCATCATCTAGGAAAGCTTTTTTGCTTATAACTTCAAGGTCTTAGATTCACTCGTATATATTGTCAGTATATACAGAGCTGCACTTATACTCACGGATATACAGGTGGTCACGGTCCTTGGTGTTATAAGGTAAATGCCATCATATCTAGGCCTCAAGCAGTAAGGGATTCCACACAATTACGGTACTTCCATCTAAAAACCCAAGTCCCAATTTATGAATCCCAATTCTGAATGTCAATTCGTATGAATTTCAACACACAATTACAATCTTTTTCTGGTAACTCATAGATTTTTGACATTTCTTGCTTCTTAGTTTATCAACTTTAGCCAATTTGCTCTAATACTAGCTGAAAGATCCCTGCCCCCTCTGCACATCAAACTCTGGGGTGCTGGCAGCTGAAAGATCCCTATCCCCTTAGCACAAAGATCCCTATCCCCTCAGCACAACGAATTCTAGGGTGCTAGCAGTGGAAGTAGCACTTCTTGCGTGGGGCAAGGTCCCTCACTCGGGGCCTTGCGGACAAGAGACT
The DNA here is from genome assembly GCF_041138505.1 of Cibotium barometz. Lineage (NCBI taxonomy): Eukaryota > Viridiplantae > Streptophyta > Polypodiopsida > Cyatheales > Cibotiaceae > Cibotium > Cibotium barometz. The sequence goes on from NC_141053.1 coordinate 1,253,605, forward strand.
AATCCCTCGGTTTTTCCGAACCCGAAAAAACTTCCCTCGCCTAAAAAGCACGGGCGATTCCTCTAGGATATTTTTACTCTAACGTTGTCAAGAGCCTTAACTAACTGAATTGATCTAACCGAGCCCGTAAGTCCCAATAGTCAGATCAAGGAAAAGACTTGCACTTGGATCATAGAGACCAACGCTTTTTTCCTCATTGAGAGGCACAACCGTTGATTCTTTTCCATAGAATAATTTTTATCTAGGATTTACTTCATCTATCGTACCATAAAAACAGAATTGAGTCTCATTTTAGGGATCCATCAGTCTAGCCTAACCCCATCCAGTCCCAAGGGTTAGCCAACCCAACCACTGTAGTGATGGGATCCAATTAAGAATTTGGTTAGGTTTTTTCCCGGGTACCAGTGAAAAGAGTTCCCAGGCCCCCTAGCCAGATATTCATGCAAACTTAAAGCTAGTCACACCACTTACACACCCAATATGAAATTGCCTTTTTCACAGATTCAAATGTCTTTAAAACAATCTTATAATGAAACTATAGTATCACTGATCATAATCCTCCAAAATATCCAGCTGAATCCTAATTTCCAAATTTTCCTTCATCCGTGTACCTATGGCATCATTGGCAACCAGAACGCTCATCACATATCCACCAGGGGCCTTTTCGATAGTTCCTAGCTCATAGTACCCGGCAATATTTTCAGTTATAAAAATCAAAATGGAATCTCCATTGAAGATCAGCAAGATCAACCAACAAATCCGTATAAAAGAGCCATGGACTCATTTGTTGAGGACCAGCAAGGTCAATCAACCAGATCCATGCCCGAATTCAAAAAACAACTCTTACTCCTTGATCCAAATATCTTCCCCAACGCACGTGTGGTTATCTTCGGTGACCCAGAGCCTGAGCACCATATGGTCAGCACCCTCTAGGATCCTTCGCAGGTCATCTAGCGCTTCACTCATAGGCCGCTTCCTTAGTCCCTCATCCACCGTACAGGAAGCTCACCATTTAAATCAAACCAAGGCTGGTCAAGACCTCGGCCGACCTTGCTATGCGAGACGTCCTCCATTGACTCTCCGTCAGTTGTTGCAACTTTATCAGTTAGGTCTCCACCACGACCTCATTCACAAGACGGTCAAAATGCTTCCCCAGCATTCTTGACATAAAATAGTCATTTAAAAACAGGTCATAAATACAATTTCTATAACGAACTCTCGTCTTTCCACATTGTTCCACACCAATCCACATTATTTAATCCACATCCATTTCATATGTATTCCCATTCTCATTCAATCATATCATTTTCATCTCATCACATCTTTTCTCATTTATCCTCATCAGATCTCATCCACTTGCATCTACCCATATCCACATCTCATCACATCACATTCATTCACATCTCATCCATTCACATCACATCTCATTCATTCACATCTATCCCGTTTCACATCACATCACATCACATTCATTCACATCACATATCATCCATTCACATCTATCCCAATTTACATCACATCCATTTCACATCACATCTCATCCATTCACATCCCGATTCACATCACATCACATCTCATCCATTCACATCCCATATCATTCATTCACATCCCGATTCACATGACATCACATCTCATTCATTCACATCACCATCCCATCACATACATTCTATAACATCGCATCACATCTATCCACATTATATCTCATTCATACACATCTTATCTCATTCATCCACATCGCATCACATCTATCCACATTATATCTCATTCATACACATCTTATCTCATTCATCCACATCCATCCAATCGTTCACGTGTACGACTATCCACATCTATTCATACATTCATATCTATCACTTCACATCCACATATATTCATGTCACATCACATCTCTTTACATCACATCACATTCTTTCACATCCACATCCACATCCACATCCATTCTTTCACATACATCCACATCCATTCTTTCACATACACATCCACATCCATTCTTTCACATACATCCACATCCATTCTTCACATATCCACATCCATTCTTCACATACACATTCACATCCATTCTTCACATACACATTCACATCCATTCTTTCACATACATATCCACATCCATTCTTCACATACACATCCACATTCATTCTTTCACATACATATCCACATCCATTCTTTCACATACACATTCACATCCATTCTTCACATACACATCCACATCCATTCTTTACATACACATCCACATCCATTCTTCACATACACATCCACATATACACATCCACATCCATTCTTTATATACACATCCACATCCATTCTTCACATACACATTCACATCCATTCTTCACATACACATTCACATCCATTCTTTATACACATCCACATCCATTCTTCACATACACATTCACATCCATTTTCATCACATACACATCCACATCCATTCTTTCACATACATCCACATCCATTCTTCACATACACATTCACATCCATTCTTTCACATACATATCCACATCCATTCATTCTAGCGTAAGATAGTCCTTGAAGAAAATAGGGTTTCTATGCAAGTTTTCAGTTTGATTTTCTTTTGAATACAAGGAGTATTTCTTGAACCAGTATCCCCAAAACTTCTTCATCAAAATTTTGAATTTCATACCAGAATTCCTCAAATTCTATAACCTTGATCCACAGATCAATTTGAAGGGTCTCAAACTTAGTTTCAGATTTGGCGAAGTTTTGAGTGTATTTTTCTAAACTGGTCACACCTTCTTTCCTCATCAAAACTGACGAAAAATTTTGGTCTTGGTCATAGTCTGATTCAAGGTTTGAGTCGAATAAGATTTTTCCTGAACTATCTTTCTCGAAAAGGTTTGATAATTCAGTTACTATTTTACTGAATTTCTTTCTTTGAATATTCACTTAACTGATTTCTAAATTAGTTATAAATTTCAATGAGGAATAAATTAATCATTTGTCTGAATATTTTGATCTCGATAGATTTTTTAAATTTTCTTTTTACAATCCGTGTGAATATAAAATGATAGAAATTTCTTTGTTAGAGTATTTAATTATTCATTTATCAAATACTCATAGAATTTAAACATAGAATTTAAGAGAATTCTAATTTAAGAGAATTCTAATTTTGATATAAAAATTCTTTATGCATCTATTTATGCATAAAAATCAACTTCAATGGGAATAACACTTTTATATAAAAGAAATCCTTTTATGCATCTATTCATGCATAAAATCAAATTTAATAGGAATAACACTTTTATAATAAAAAAATTTCCTTTATGCATCTTTCTATGCATAGAATCAAATTTAATAAGAATAACACTTTTGTAATAAATTTTTTTTCCTTTATGCATCTTTCTATGCATAGAAATCAATTTTAATAAGAATAACACTCTTGTAATAAAAAAAAATTCCTTTATGCATCTTTCTATGCATAAAAATCACTTTTTAATAAGAATAATACTTTTGTAATAAAAAAATATTCCCTTATGCATCTTTCTATGCATAAAAACCAATTTTAATAAGAATAACACTTTTGTAATAAAAAATTCCTTTATGCATCTTTCTATGGATAGAAATAAATTTTAATAATTATATCAGTGATATCCATGCATATTCATAGGTGAATATGTACATGGAGTAATTAGAATATTTCTTTTAGATGAAAAAATGGTGGGAATTACTCTTTTGGAATAACATAAAAACAAACTTTCTTTTTCACAAAATTTTGGAAAATTTTGCCATAACCTTCTTTGTATGGCTGACCATTTCTCATTTTTATCTTTATTTATTTAACTTAATTAACCCAATTTAGAATTATACATCACATGATCTGAGGGGAAGTGTAAAACAGATCTCACCATGCTTGACAAAAAATATGGAGACCCAAGGTCTGAGAGACGACGGAACATATGAAGCGACAGGTGGTTACATTGGAATTGATTCTGGATGTCATAAATTCAAGAGAGTAAACAATAAGAAGAGTTTAATTAATCACATAGTTAATCTTTCTAGGATTGAGAAAGGGTTGAATGTAAAGAAGAGAAGGGGGTGGCCTTTTTATCAAAGGCATAGCATTTGAATTTAATTCAAACATTTGTAAAACATAAAAATAAAGAAAACCATAGATTTTTTATTAAAAATTCGTATAAACAAAGTAAGAAAATTATCTTACATAGAGCTTGTAAGCTCTCCTTTAGCTTGAGGGATTGAGGGTTCTACTCTTGTTTGAAGCAAGAGTGGCCACAAATTCACTTTGGAGAGGATTAGGCCAAAAATAATTAAATTATTAAAAAATTCAATGTAGATGGCTCAGGATAGGAGTAGAGTAAAAGTGCATAAACACCATTAAGCTTTTACAAAGGGGGAGGCTTCTATTTATAGGAAAAAGTGAGCCTCTAACCAAGCAAACTGATTCTAGAATTTTCTAGATCAGTTTGGTCAATTTTCCAAATCAGTTTGGTCAATTTTTGACCATTTTTGGGTCAGTTCATCTAGTTTTGAAACATGAGAGAGGAGAGATGAAAATATCTCATTTTATTGATTAAAAATTGAGGGTAATGATGAGAAAAAGGCGCCTACTTCATAAGGGAAGATCCCCACACTAAGGTGTCAAAATTCAGTTTTTTAATTCTTTTCTTTGGTCCTTAGTCCACTCTTCATCTTATGTGAGCATTTACTCATTTTTGGGGGGTTTTTTCTTTATTCTTCAATTTATCTCCTCCCTACACTTGGATTGATCTTATTGGCCCATAGGAACCTTAATTGGACCATAATCCAAAAATTTCTGAAAATCTGGACCCTTAGGCTAAGGTCCTTTTTAATACCTATTTTCAATTAATTCCAATTGCACATTGGAAAGTTCTTTTTGAATTTCTGTTTTAGGGGAAACCATTATAGACACTAGGAGGATTTTTATATCCAAAAATATCTCAATTTTGAATTACCTCCCTCTAGACATTTTCTCTCTCCAGGCCAAAACAGGGTAAAATAGGATCTTTCTTTTATTTTAGAGAGGGGAATAATTATAAGATCAGAAGGGGAGGTTCTTACACCTGCACACCTTAAAAGCTGGAGGGAGGAATCTCACAATAGCGGAAGTAGCAACCTTGCACGTAGGGCAAAGCTTCCCACACTCGGGGCCTCACCCATGAATGTCCGGATAAGAGACTAGAGGGTGCTGACCATACGGTGCTCGGGCTCTGGGTCGCCAAAGATACCCACACGTGCGTCATGGAAGATATTGGAACAAGGACTAAGAGTTGTTTTTTGAAACCGGGCAGGGATCTGGTTGATTGACCTTGCTGGTCCTCAAAAACGGATGAGTCCATGGCTCTTTTATATGGATCTGTGGGTTGATCTTACTGATCTTCCACGGAGATTCCATTCTATTATATGAATATATTGCCGATTACTATATGAGCTAGGAACTATGGAAAAGGCCCCTGAGTGAACAGGTGGTGAGCGTTTTGGTTGCTAATGATGCCATAAGTATACTGATGAATGAATGACTGGAAATAAGGATTCAACCAGAGAATTTGAGGATTGTCATCAGTGAGATAATGGTTTCATTAAAGGATTGTTTTAAAGTTAGTTGATGCTAAGAAAAAGGCAATTTCATATTGGGTGTGTAAGTGGTGTGACTAGTTTTATGTTTGCATGAACTTCCAGCTATGGGGCCTTGGAACTCTTTTCCTTGGTACCTGGGACAAAACCTAACCAAATTCTTAATTGGATCCCATCACTACAGTGGTTGGGTGGTTGGCTAACCCATGGGACTGGATGGGGTTAGGCTAGACTGATGGATCCGTAAATCGAGACTCAATTTCGGTTATTACGATAGATAAAGTAAATCCTGGATAGTAATTGTTCTATGGATAGGAATCAACGGCTGTGCCTCTTGATGGGGAAAAAAGCGTTGATCCCAATGGTCCAAGTGCAAGTTTCTTCCTTGATCCGACCGAGTATCTTTATAGGTGTAGTCGGATCAGCGTGATCAGTAATGATCTTGACTACGTTAGAGTAAAAAGTTATCCTGGTGGAATCGCCCGTGCTTTCCGGGTAAGGGAAGTTTTTCGGGGTTCGGTTTTGGAAAAACCGACGGATAGTCTCTTGTCCGGATATCCGTGGGGACGAGGCTCTGAGTGTGGGTCCCTGCCCGGTGCATTAAGTGCTACTTCCGCTGCTAGTACCCCGAATCCATCGCATGGTGGGGACAGGGATCTCACAGTTGGTATCAGAGCATTTGGTTAATGAGGATCAACCGAGAAGCCAAATATATCAAAAATCTATCTAGAATCACAAAAAGGTTGTAATTGTGTGATATAATTCATACAAATTGATATTCAAACTGAAAAATTCATAATTTAGTAATTGGGTTTTCAGATGGAAGTACCGCAATTGTATGGAACCCTGACTTGCTTGAGGCCTAGACATGATGGTATCTATCTTATAGTTCCAAGTATCATGACTACCCGTATATACCGAGAGTATAATTGCAGCTCTTTACTGACAGTATATACGAGTAAATCTAAGACTTAAAATTATAAGCGTTAATGCTATCCAGATGATGATTTCGAATGTGGTTGATATGATTTTTAATTCTGTTTGAGAATTGATGAATTGATTTAGATTCTGATTGAAAAATGATGATTTTTGAAATTTAGTTGAAATATAATAACCTAAGCGAAACCACAATGAGGATGAATGGGACGAGTCCTTGTGATGATACTCATAACTAGAATGATGATAATGAATTCAGCAAATCACTATGAGATTAGTGGATTGTGCTGTCAAACTGCTACTGTTAACACTTGTCACGGTAGATCAAGTTAAGGGATGACAAATTGATAACTTACTTAACTGAAATTCCCGTGGAGGAATGTTCAGAAGGAAATTTTTCGGTCTAATGGACCATTATCGTATGAATGATATGATCTAAATGAATTATTATTTAATGATGAGTTTTATATAAGGGATATTTATCCCAATATTCTGTTGGGTTGACCAGAATATAAGGAACCCCAGAATAAAATTGGATCTTAAGCAAAAGAGTTGTCCTCTACTTGCGAGATGAGGACACCTCGCACTTTTTAAGTGGGGTAGAATCTAAGATTCCTCCCCAGCCTTCGAGGTTGCAGGAGTAAGAACCTCCCTTTTTGATCTTATAATTATTCCCTCTCTAAATAAAAGAAAGATTCTGTTTAAAAAAGGAAGACCCCTTCCCTAGAATACTTCTCAAAAGTCCCACCTGTTTTAAGGATTATGAACGATGAGTTCAGAAGTGAGAACCGGTGTTTTGGATGCCAAGGTTTTGGTCATCAATTAAAAGGCTGCCCAGGATCGACAGAAGCAGTATGCAGAAAAAAAGAGGGCAGTCAGAGAGTTCAAAGAAGCAGTTATGGTCTTTATTTGAATACGGACCAAAAGAATTTCTTTATCTCTAGGGGAGTATAAGTAGTTATCCCCCAGATATTGTGGGCCATATCGGATTTCAATGAAAGTAGGTGACTTAGCCTACGAGCTTTTTCTACCTCATCATCTCAAAGTTCATAATGTATTTCATGTGAACCTTCTATAGAAATTGTGCCAAACCCAAATCATGGAAAGACGATAAAACTTTAGTGACAAGATACCGTTGGCTTCTAAGTTACGCTAGCTCCTTTCTTTATATAAGTCGTAACTTTACCGCTCGCAGTAATCTTACTTCCATCGATCTCCTTTCTTTCTTAATCTCCTTCATGGCTTGGCAGTAGGAATTGGTTTTATCCACGATGATTTCTCACCTTCAAGACACAAGTGAGTCTGTGAAGAAGGATTTTATAGAACTGTATGAGCGCTCACTTTTTCGGCGGACCTGTCGAGATATAACTAGGGTAACACCGTGGGGCGACAGCACTTCCGTAACAATGTTCGCTTGGCTATGGTTATTGAAGCTTTGGGTTTGGGTCCCCGATACTACTGCGTAATGAGATCAAGGCATGGTGGATTTTCTGAGCAGGTCTTCTTATTGGCGTGTTTTCTTCCTCATTAGAAGATATGCCTTTATCCCATTTTTGGCTTGCCTCTCAGAGGTCCTTTTAATAGGTCACCTCATACCAGTGAGATAGGTGCTGCAATAACCGGCCGAATTATTCCCATAGATGAGTTACCTTATACGTGCGCAGCTTGTGAGTGCTGCTTTTGTGACCATATGATGGACGGGCTTATGGAAGTGTAAAAAGTTCTTCTATCTTACTGTATATGTTCCAAGAATGAATAAAGTTGAAATCTTGTTCTGAGTCTTGCTCTCTTTGAGACTTTTCTTGGTGGTTAATCTTAATTAAAAAATTTTCTCTCAGTCTCATATTCGTGTATCTTGCGAAATTACCCCCAGTTTGCGAGGTATATTGCAAAAGCAAATTTGTCTCAATGCCTTTTTATAAGGAAGAGAGTATATTCAATGGATGGTGTGAGATGATGGTTCACTACATATATCCATTTGATGTTGTGTGATGTGGGTCATATGAAAATGCATGGGATACATTTGATTCACACACACACACGAGATAACTTGCTCTTGGATTGATAGACTAAATCACTTATAAATCATAAATTGTATTGTCAATTAAACACATAAGGGTGATGTTGCTTAGGGCAACAACAAGGCAAACTTCTGACCAAGCACTCTGAATTATTCTTTATTTTTAGCATACATTCATTATTGGTGGGATATACATCATCTTGCTTTCTGTAATTATCTGTTTGGATGCACCATCATTTGGGTCTACTTAGTGGTGCATTTGTATCTACCGTTAGAGCTTGGATACTTGTTAGGTATTTGGATGCTTATGGTTCATTTCCCTTTTTCTTTTTTCTGACTGAGTATTCGGGCTTTGCATTCTAAGGCCGCATACTATAACTCACTTATCTCTTACTTCTATGGTTGATGGTAGTTGGCTGGATATGTTGGCTTGATATGTTGATATGTTGACATGTGAATACCTAGCAATAGAATAGATGACTAGTTTGAGTAGTATGGACATGGACATATGAGGCCCGTTTGTCTATCCACTGTGTGGATTACTATGCATTACATTTCTTGTGGATGATTACAAGATAGGTTTACAGGTTATCTATCTGAATTTTGGGAATTGACTCTTGTTGACTACAAAGGGACTAATTGACCCAACCTTAGCTTAAACATTGGGGTCTTTGAGTGACATTTATAGCATGTGGTAGGTCCTATGACACCTATAATACACATGCGGGCTAACTATTTGTTTGTATGTGTTGGATGGATGCAGGTAACAGGTTCTACCCTCTCAAATGTCTGCAATTTAAGCTTTAAGATACATGGTTTACTATTTGAGACACAATCTCCCATGAATGATGACATGATTATTGTATCCAATACCTTTATTATGTAATCATGTTTAACACTTCATTTATCAAGACTGTTTGGGTTCTCGAATTTTTGTTCGACTGTGGATATGTTATTGGAATAAATAAAACACACACACACACACACATAGAGAGAGAGAGAGAGAGAGAGAGAGAGAGAGAGAGAGAGAGAGAGAGAGATTTTGCTTGCCTTTTAGCTTTATAAATAAACAAAATGATTTTTTAATTTGAGATATATGAATCAACATGATATTTTTTTCAAATTAGCTTGGGATAGCATGTTTGTAAGGGACTTTGTCTCATCCTACACTTAGAAGCTACCAATCAAGTTTTGGTCAAATAATTACCCTTTCTTTCTTTGCTCAATCAATGTTCAAGCCAAGTTTTGGTTGTATGATTACCCTTTTTTGGCTACTTAATCACTAATGTTCAAGTTAATGAGTGCTTTGAGAGCTGGTTCAAGAAAGTTACAATGAAAGATATGTACCTTTATGGGTTACAATGAAAGATATGTACCTTTGTGGGTTAAAATGTACCCCAAATCAATGAGCACGCAAGAAGTTGTTCAAGAAAGTTGCAACAAAAGACATGTATATTCATGGGTTAAAGTGCATCCTATGGCCTTTATTAAAATTCAAAACAAATGTGTGAAAAGATTCCTTTAAAGAAACATTTCACTTTTTTTCATTTTTGGTTAAAGTGCATCCTATGCCCTTTATTATAATTCAAAAACAAATGCGTGAACAAATTTCCTTAAAGAAAAATTTAACATTGTTTACGTTTGAGAGGTGAAATTTCCCTCAAATAAACATTTAGCTTTCATTATGTTTGAAAGTTTCAAAGTTCTTAATATTTGGTATTTGACAATAATGTTTTTTTTGTACTAAGAGAAAATTATTTAAACACTAATAGCTAGTTGTACTCATCCATAAGGACTCTAAGTGGTTTTCTATTGGCTTAGTTAATAGGCTTTAAAAAAATAAATCTCAGAGGAAGTTTCTCTCCCCACATCATTATGCATGCCCGTTGATGAGGTCAATTTTTCCAAACAAAATGTAGCTATGCACATTTATCATAGTCACCAAGCTTATTAAATTACCCCATGAGAAATGACCCTTAGTAAAAAAGAATGTCAAGCTATCCTTTTTAAAAAAAGTGAGAGTAAATACTAAAATACATGCCACTAGGTTAGATTAAAACCCACAACCTCCACTTCCAGGGGTGCTACTCTACTGAGCTAAAGTCTAAGAGGCATAGTCAAGCTTTCCTTTAACATGTCCTTAATGTTTTCAAAGGGATATAATTGTCCTTTTTCTTTCAAAAATCACAATTCCTACTCTACTCATTGATTCAAATAAGAAAAGGCATGTTAATACACAAAAATATATAGAGATAAAATTTTGATAGTTGAAACCAACACACCTGCATTAATTAGTCGTTTTAGGATTTTAAAAAACCCCATTTTTAAAACAAGCTCTAATTCTAATGTGTGTGTTGCTAGCTTAAAACATTTACAATATCCATAGATGAAATGAAAAAACTATTCATGAAGCCATACCATCTTGATTTAAAGAAATATTATACATGAAATAAGTTCAACTATGAGTCATGTACATTTTACGGTCAATGATGACAACTTGTATCTAGTGGAAATACAATTAAAATAGCAAGGCAAGCTTATTTGAAATTAACCACAAGAGAAGATAAGGTAGGTCATGTTACATGCATCCATATAAACAGACAAAACATTTTATTAGCTTGAATGCATATTACAGGTGTTAATGGACCTATCCACATGTTATAGATGTCACCCTATCCTTATAGTTAAATAAATAACCTAATCAACCATGATTATGTAAGTCTAGGTAACTATGACCTCTGGTATAGATTAAGTTGTTATGTACTTACCCAAAAGAACAAACATTTATCAAAATCTTTTTGAATACTTTATGTGTATCATGTTTAACAACTGACATTATATAAGGTAGATTTGAATATATCCAGATCCATTAGTACAAGGGGAGAGTGGCCCCTCTCAGTCAGGGTAGACCAAGATATTCAGCCATCTTAGCTACAATCAATTTTTGATGAGTTATTTATCAGTACACCTTGTATAGTTCATAAAGATGTATGTGCTCTAAATATAAAACAAGTCATAGTACTGAACATAGCAAATGGGACTAGTCCAATCACCAAGCCAAAACCCCTCATTATAGTGCCATGCACAAATAGCTTCTAGTGTTTATGTAGAGGAAAAACAACCAATGCATCCCTATACAGTAATTACCCATAATTACCCAATGTTTAGCTGTAGATTAGAAGCCAAAATAGCCCACTCTAAATTTCTTCAGAGGTTATGTTCATGGTTGCAGAGAGTAGCATCAGAATGCTTTCAACATTAGTTATTTTAAGACCAACTATCATATGGAAACCCTGCTCATTTAGTCCAACAGTCAGCATAATTTTTTAAGAATAGTATACAGAGTTGAAAACAAGTCCATAGAGATTTTATTTAACCTATTAGCAGATTTTAATCCAAGGTCGATAGCCCCATCTGCTAAAGTATTACAGTTTTGCTAAGAAAATTATGTAATCAACACGTAGCAGAATACTCAGTATTTCACCCAATCCCCCAAGTAATCAACACCATAACCAGTACTTCAACCAATAGTCCAAGTAGCATCAGATCAAGTTCTAGCTAGTTACCATATTTAATTATTATGTGTACATAACTTATATTATAAGTGGAAAGATCTGAGTCAGATCAATTAGTTGAACAAGATAGGACTTAGACATTCATCATAGTTGAAGGTCAACTAAAGTGAGGTAAGAAAATGTAATGTTCAATCTTTGTATAATCTGAAGTGCTTGAAGGTCTGTGAGTGTCAAAGGACATAGAGGTAAGGAGATCTGAACCAACTGAATCAACTGGATCAGTTTAGTTAGACCTCAGTCAAATAAGAGTCAGTAGAGGACAACTAACATATTAGATCTAGAGATTTGAGGATTGACGATTGTTGGTTCTGGAGGAAAATATGAGGGTCTAGAGGACAACTAACATATTCAGTAGGGGTCCTAGATCTAGAGATTTGAGGATTGACGATTGTTGGTTCTGGAGGAAAATATGAGGGTCCAGAGGAGAAGAATCTGACAGAGATCAGTAGTAGCTAGCTGAATTAGATTACAGTTAGGTAGTGATTAATTGAGACTCAACTGGGATTAGTTTAGGTTAGTAGGTTATCAAAGAGTCATACTTGACTTGAGAAGACATTTTAGAGGATCATTTGATTCAAGTTGAGGAGGGTAAGGTGTCGGACTGTATCAACAAAGATTTAGAGGATAGCTAAAGGTCAGCTAAAGTGAGGTAAGAGATTGTAGTGTTCAATCTTTGTAGGATCCAAAGTATTTGAAGGTCTATAAATGTTAAAGGACATAGAGGTGAGGGGATTTGAATTAATTTATTCAAAATTAAGTCAAAAAAGAGTCAATAGAGGACAACTGACAGAGGTCAGCAGATTTAGGAGTTAGCTAAATCAGATTTTAATTAGGTAATGGTTAGCTGAGGGTCATCTGGGGTCAGTTTAGGTCAGCAAGTTATCAGACAAGGTTAGCTGAGGAGATAGGGCTGAATATAAAGGTTGTTCAGATTCATATGTGACCTAAGAAGTCATTTTAAAGGATCAGCTGATCCAAGTTGAGGAGGGTAAGTTGTCAGACTATCTTAGCAGAGATTCAAAGGATAGCTGAAGGTGAGGTAAGAGACTATAGTGTCAGTCTTTGTAGGATTTGAAATGTTCGAAGGTCTATGAGTTTCAAAGGACACAGAGGTAAGGAGACCTAAATTGGCTCAATCAGCTGAAACAATTTAATCAGACCTGAGTCAAATAAGAGTCAGTAGAGGACAACTGACATATTCAGTAGGGTCCTAGAACTAGAGATTTGGAGATTGAAGATTGTTGGCTCTGGAGGAAAATCTGAGGGTCTAGAGACAAGAATCTGACAGAGGTCAACGCAGTAGTTAGTTAAATCAAATTACAATAGTGGTCAGCTATGGTGCTGGGGTTAGTTTAAGTTAGCAAGTTGTCAGAGAAGGTCAACTGAGGGGATAGGGTTGAAGATCAAGGTTGCTTAGAGTCATATATGACCTAAGAAGACCTTTTAGAGGATCAGCTGACTCAAGTTGAAGAGGGTAAGATGTCAGACTGTATCAGCAAAGATTCAGAGGATAGTTGTAAATCTATCGTGTGCTGGGCTGGGCAACTCATAACCATCTATAGAAGATGTAGTCTAAACAGAGTGATGATTATGGCCAAAATGAACCCATGTTCATAATCACATGTATTGATAGTTCTAAGTAACATTCTTTCATTTTTACCATGCAAAATAGTTAAAACAAGGCTTGATCTAGCAATACTCAGAGCTAAAACACATAATGATGCCCATGAATACAATTCCATAGATTAGTTTAATTTCTTGCAAAATCCCAGCTTATTCAAGTATGAAAAAAAACAGTGTTGTTCTTAAGTACTTGTGTACCTGGGCAGAAGGACCCCCTGCAGAGGCAAGAGTGAGAGACATCGTCTTATGTTCAATAAAAAAATAAAGAGGCTAAGTGAGTAAAAGAACCCACCTCCATTCTAATATATGGGTCGCTACTACTGAGGCAGAGGAGAGGAATCTTCCATCTTCATCATAGCAACAAGTGCTGCAAGAATGTAACAGCCCACCACCATCCTTTGCGAGATCATGATAGACAATTGTATACAGAGGTGCAACAACCTATATGCAGCCGGTGCCACAAAAACGTAACTGCCCACCCCCACCACCCCTTGTAATAACACAGAGGTGCGGGGCAGAGTCGCAACATCCAATAGGTCCAATGTGAAAGAGTTTGCAGAAGTAAAGAACCCTAGCAAAGCAGGCTATTATTCCATTTATGCCACTACATGTGTCATTTGAGCACAAATGGAGTAAGTGTGTGTGTGTGTGTGTGTGCATGCGCACGCAACCACCCCAACCCAAGCACCATACTCAAAATGAGGCAGCAGGCCCCACAAGTATGGGCCTATTTCCTCATCAGAGTGATGAGTAAAGACGGATTAAATTTAGGTCCCGATGACTAGTTATTTAGGGCTAGAGATCCATCTAAATTTATTTGTGGATTTTAAAGATAGGAAACAAAATAGGTAATCTTGTATTAGGCATTGGGATTCACATCCCTTGTAGCCCTTCAGTAAGGTGTTGTGCAACAACAAATGGTGTGCCCGATAGTTGGTAAAACTCTTCACCTTTTAGTCTTGTCGAGCATCCCACTCTATATGCTAGTTGTTTGCATATAAGTGACTATTGTGCCTAGCGGCTCAGTGGTGAACAGAGTGCACAATCAGATCACTTCCCATGTCATGAGAGCACCACCTCCATACTGCATGTGTGAAGGTGGCAGGCTATAACCACCGAAATAGCCGTTTCCAAGATCAAGAAGATAAAGCTTACAAGGGTGGCTGATCACTACTGCAAGGAGGTTTCATGTTGCTAATAGCTCACAACTAATAGATGATAGCCAGTAGTGAGAAGTAAAACATGGTCATAGTCCTTAGGGAGTAGTAGTCTATGTGTTGAGCAGTTGCTCTATAATGATCCTATTATGATTCTGAAAGCAATCGAGTAAACAAAGAGCAATGTTGCCATTCATTATGTCTCTGTGCTACTCTGTGGAATGTGTTGAATAAGAGTGTTATATCTCTGTTTTAATAAAAATGTTGTGCATTGAGAGAGAGAGAGAGAGAGAGAGAGAGAGAGTGAGAGGTTTATGTAGTAGCAGAGTGAGAACAGAGTGAGAGTGTGTGGAGTTCTAAAGTGGAGCAGTGTTTTGAGTGTCCCCATGACCACTCTAGATGGTGTTTGAATCCAGAAGCTCTAGTGGTGGGTGGCAACTTGCTTCCCATGGCATTACCTGACTGGTCTGTTACTTTAGACCATTGTCTTGCCATTCCACCAAGAGGAAAATCAGCGAAACACCTGGCGATCCTGCTAGGAAACTCTACCGTAACTCTGTTGTGGAAAACTTCCTGCTGTTGCTACTGAGGGAAACGTATACCGCAACAACTAGGCCAAAAATCTTTCCTTTTTGGGATATTGCGGCAGAGTAGAAAAGTCTCCCAGTGTGAGTAGCATTGTGCACCTTCAAGCAAAGGAGAATCTAAAAGAGAAAGTTCTAGTTTTGCTCAAACTAATCTTGCTAGAATTAGATCCCTAAAGCAAGTTTGCAGAGAAGCCATAGCATGGAGGGCCTTTTCTCGGCAAGTCATTTATGGAGAACCTTCCACCACACAACCCAACCAACAAAATGGACTCAAGCATGCCTTCCACAAGATTGTGAACTTGAGGATGGAGAAAAGTAATGCCTTCCAAGAAACCCTCTAGGAAGTTTGCAGTTATTGGGAGTGTCTCACACTGTTCCAATCAAGAAGATAGTGCAAAAACTTCTACAACCCCACACGAGCAAGAGGGAGCGTCAGATTTCAAACATAATTTGGACCAAGAAAAGGAGTGCCGAGAGAGCTATAAGCTGTGCATAGTCGAGGTCTAGAAAGACCAAGAACGGTGGAGTGACAAAACTAGGAAGAACAACCATAACAAGAAAACCCCCGAAAAAGGTTCAAGAGAGGCATGGCATCATTAGCCAAAAAAAATTCGGTGTTCTCAAGAGAGAAAGGGAAAGATGTAGATCTGCATGTAAGGAGGTTTGAGAAATACTGAAAAGTGGCCAGACCTTGGGATGTAGAAGAACCAAAGCTGAGTCAAATCCACATAGATGCTTTCATGAACACCTTCAAAGAAAAGAGCAAAAGCTCATAATTCCGCGAAAATGTGTTCTTTTCTCAATGCAAATAAGAAGGCCACCTCAAGGAGAAATGCACAGTGCTATCAACGTGTACCATTTATAACATGTACAATCATAGTTCATGGAACTACACGTACAACTTGAAAAATAGATATTCCATGGTGGACAATATGGAAGGAGCGGAAAGAAGACCCCCATGGATGGGAAGGTATGGGAGAAGAGGCCATAGAAATTACTCAGAAAGAAAAAGAAGCCAAGGACATGCTGCTGGTTCCTGCAACCTTCACATGCTACTATTGTCATCAATACCCTGGGCACACCAAAGGCAGAATGTGCCATGAAGAAAAAACATGATGAAGAAAGATATGCAAAATTAATGGAACTCAAAGAAAATCTGCTAAGTTCCAACATGATGCAAGAGGATGACATAAAGATGGAGGTTCAAGACATCTTGGCAATCACAAGGGCAAAAGCAAATGAATTTGGTGTAATAATCACTATGCTAGATAATCAGGACTCACCCAAAGCCCACACAAGAAGGTAGCTATGGGCTGGGAACAGTAAGAGAAGGTGAGGATCCAAACCACTAAGGAAATAGAAAGAAGGCAAGGTAAGCAGAAGAAGGGTGGCTCATGCAAAGTCATTGTATATCACCCGAAAGCAGACAGAAATCTACACAAGGTGCGTGCAGAGCATAACAATGAAATCTGCTTAGAAGAAAGCAAGAAGGATGTTGATTGGTTATAAACCAATGTAGTATCAATGCTATTGGATAGACACGTTCTGCTGAGACAAGTGCTGGACTTATGTCCTAGATTCAAGGCTAAAATCTTGATGGCAGGCATTGAAGGACTAAGCAAGGAACTGAAGCACTCATCATAAGAAGAAGAAACCCCAGAATGCAGCAAAGTGCAAGCTAAGGAACTCCCAGCATCCAAAGATGATAAAGTGGCCAAAGTCACTATCCAACTGAACAATGTGCTCATCAATGATGCAGTACTAGATGGTGGATCCAGAGTAACTGTCATTACTGAGAGGAAACTGTAGTGGGATTGGGTCTCAAATGGGAGCCCATTCCATTCAACATAAGAATGGCAGATAATAGAATAGTGGTTCCTATAGGAATTATCAAGAATGTCCAAATGAAAATCAAACAAGTAGACTTCAAGGTCAACTTGGTGGGCATAACCACTGAAAACCACACAAGGCCTTTCCAAGTATTATTAAGGCCCTGGTTGAGGACATGGCAAAGTAATACAGGACTTAGCAGAAATAGAATCTCTATCAGAAAGGGGAAGTGGAAAGTTCACAAATGTTGATCTTTCCGACGTAAAGTGATCAGTAACACTTGCTCAAAGGCCAGTTCATGCGGAGACATTTAATATGTCAGAAGGCTTTGATGATGATGAAGAAGATAGAATACTTTGTAAACATCCTGATATGGTGCTCTTATACATGTTACATGTGGATGAAGTGATCGGGCACTATGCAAAAGCAAAAGATGAAAACACGGAAGAAGTAGCCAAAGAAATGAAGAAAAAAGAATCAAATTCTGTAAAACCAGAGGGCTCAAGGAGAACAAAACTAAGCAAAACCATGCAAGAGAAAGCCTCAAAATATATTGAATGGGCCCCAAAATTTAGAGCAAGAGGAAGAGATTCAAGAGATCCGTTGATTGGGTGCAAAAGCAAAAAGAGAACCAGAAGAAAAATGTCGCAAAAGTAAGCCCGGACAGACTACAATACATGAATCTAGGAGATGAAAAAGAAGAAAAGCCTGTGAAGGTTAGTATAGAACTGGAAGAAGAATTCAAGAAAGAGTTGGTGTCCTTACTAAAAGAATACCAAGATGTCTTCGCTTGGTTATATGAGGAAATGGAGGGAATTGACCCTGAATTCTTCCAACACAGCATCAATTTAAGAGAAGGAGCCATAGTAGTTAGACAATAGAGGTACAGAATAAACCCTAACTATGCCAAACAAGTCAAAGAAGAAATCAATAGACTAGTAAGAGTAGGTTTCATTGTGCCAGTAGAGAAAGCTACTTAGATATCTCCAATTGTGGTAGTTCCCAAAAAGAGCATGAAGATCAAAATCTTTGTGGACTACCGCGCAAGCTGAATGTCGGAACTACCTCGGATTCCTTTCCACTCATGTTTATGGACCCTTTTCTAGATGAGGTAGCTGGAAAGGAAATTTACTCATTTTTGGATGGATTTAGTGGGTAAAACAAAGTAAAAATGGCACTAGAAGACAGGGAGAAAATAGCATTCATCACTAAATGGGGTGTCTTAGCGCCTGTCATCATGATGTTTGGCTTGAAAAATGCACCTACTACTTTTCAAAGAATGGTGCAAGAGATCTTCTATGATTACCTGATATAATTCATGAAAGCTTTTGTAGATGACTTTAGTGTGTCTGCAGATAAGGCAAAGCACATCTATCATTTGAGGTTGTGTCTACGGAGATGCAGAGATACAAGGCTTAAGCTAAATTCAGCCAAGTGTGCATTTGCAGCAGTGAGATTAGGAACACTATTAGGACACACTGTGTCAACCCAAGGATTGTCCATAGATCTTGCTAAAGCGGAGGCCATATCTAGGATGTCTTGTCCTTAGAATATTAAGCAACTAGAGAGGTTCCTTGGTAAGGTTAAGTGGCATGTTAGATTTTTAAAATATTTAGCACATGTGGTTAACCCATTGTATGCACTTACCAAGAAACATGTAAAGAATGAATGGAGTCCGAAGTGTCAAAAGGCATTCTAATGGCTAAAGAGCATGGTGTCAATTGCACCAGTAATAACCACCCCATACTGGAATGAAATGTTCCATGTGTATGTAGATGCTTCAGGCAAAGTAGTGGGGGGTAGTGCACTAATGCAGAAGAAGTAAGAGGGTGTTAACCCAATTATAGGGTTAACAAGAGCTATCGCCATTATCTTACATCAAGAAGCACGATAGATAACCAAAGGGTCATACATTCAAGATATGAAGCAATAGTGTCCAAAGTTATAACTTGGACGGGCACCCATAATGGTGTGAAGGAGTATTTATGGTGATTCTTGCTTCAAGAGCGTGTGGTAGCAAGATAGGATGAAGTCCTGAGTGATGTACTTCATGGATATATTATGAGAGTAGTCATTGTAATAGCATTAGGACTCATACACCTAAAGTGCCCGGTCGGTCAGTTTAAGTGAGTGTGAACACTTATGGCCATGTATATAAGTGAATTTCTCTCATAATACAACATACTCTCCCATTGTGCAATTGAGTCCTTCTCTTGCTAATCCTCTTGGTAATCTCTCTCCCTAATGCATGCTAGTGAGTGTGTGTAAGTGAAGTGAGGTGAGAGGAGGGATGAGTACCCATAGTGCAATGCGGCGGTGTAACAACGCTCGCGGGAGGTGCGGTGGAATTGCTTCTCAAGGAGTTGTAGATCTTGGAGACCTCAATGGTTATGAGCTCGGCCATTGGAAAGATCCTCACTCACGATAGTTGCAGTTCATCAAGTAATCTCTTCTTGGATATGTTTCAAGGAGGGTTAGGAGGGTGAGCCTTAACATTTTTGGTGCCGCTGCCGAGGAGCCATTGCTTGGCTTTTTTCATCGTTTTTCCTCTAATCTATGCATAACCCGTTGCCCATTATCTTGATTAATGGTTTCCCATGAAAAAAATGTGGATTTGATGGTGATTTGTGTGAGATTTGGTGTAAAATAGCTCTCTTTTTTATTTTTGAAAAGAAAGCCTTTTGCGTAATGTTTAGCTTAATTTATTGTTTTTGTTGTTGTGTCATTGTGGTTTTTCATGTTCTTAGGGTTTGCACATAGTTTGTATTAGGCTTAGTTTGCATCCATTGCATCAAACAATGCAATTTTTAGTGAATGTTCGCTCTCTTTAGTGTTAAACATAGAACTAAGATCATTAATTTTAGTTTAATTGTGTGTTTATTGTTAAAATTATTTAGATTAGAGTGTTAGCAAGCATTAGGAGTAGCTTAATCTTTCAAAAAATTTATTAAAACCATTAAAAAACCCTTGAATTTGACTAATTTCTCTTAATGGACTAGTTTTTATCATTAAGGGTGATTAATCTTGTTGAGGCAAAAAAATTTAGAAAATGTGTTAAATGGGGTCTCAATTGATCATATGAGCAGTCGAAATCAATTTTTTCATTAATTGGAGAAATTTGACTCTATTTGCTTAATTTTACCTTAAAAGACGAGACCATAATTAAGAGTCTAATTAATCTCCTATTTTAGATTAATTTACACATTTGTTGATGCGTAAAGATTAGCAGTCCCTTGCTCTATCCAATGATGTGCTCAATTGTGTGAATTAATTAAGGATTAGTGGTTAATTAGAATCTTTGATTAGTGTAAAAGAGAAAAAAATTAGTGAAAGGATTAATCTTGGATTAATTCTTAATCACTTTTTTACATAACTCATTAAGGCTAATGAGCATTCAATGAGTAGATGCTCATGAGTTGTCAAATCATCCATTTTGGGGGTCATTTATGAAGGGTGTAAGGGGGGTGTCATTAAAAGGTGTAAGGGGGGTGTAAGGGTATAAGGGGGGTGTCATTTTGGGGGTGTCATTAAAAGGTTGACTTTTTTTATTCCCACTTACCTTTTTGAAAAAATGCCCATATCTCCTTCATTTTAAATTAAAAAATATTTCCCCCAAAAAGAAAAATTCGTATTTTCCATTAGAGTTTTTAAAAAATTCAAATTTAATATTTTCGTGAATTTCGGTTCACAATGTGAACCATTTTCTGCAACTTCACGGCCAAAGGGTTCACGCCCTCGAGAATTGCACCCCAAAAAATCAAATTTAATATTTACGTGAAGGAGGTGAACCATTTTCTACAACTTCATGGCCAAAGGGTTCATGCCCTTGGGAACCACGGCCAAAAAAAAAATCGAATTTAATATCTCCGTGAAGTTCGGTTCATGGCATGAACCATTTTCTACAACTTCACAGGCAAAGGGTTCATGCCCTCGAAAATCGCACCCAAATAAAAAATAAAAAAATTGAATTTAATATTTCCGTGAAGTCCAGTTTACGACGTGAACCATTTTCTGCAATTTCACGGCCAAAGAGTTCACGCCCTCGAGAATCGTGCCAAAAAAATGAATTTAATATCTTTGTGAACGTCAATTAAATTGACGTTCACGTGCGTATAGCGAACGCCAGGCTTCTTGAGGTTGTATGAGCTGTAAGAAAATATAAAAAGCAAAAAAAAAACTATGCTTGCTCATTAACAAGCAATTACGCAATCAGACATGGCAACAATAGAGGGATTGCCAAGGATCACACAAGGATTGAACCCAATGGCTGACATCTTTGAGCCATTGAGATCTATGCCGCAAATGTGTTGAGATATTGAGCTCAACTAGTTTTTTCAGCCAGATTCGCATTTCGAATGCATTATAGGCCCTGTTTTGTCACTACAAGGTATTTTTGACAGTTTTCTGGAAGTTCTGGTAGAGAACTGTTTTTGCTCGAAATCTGGTTATTGTAGTGCAACAGTGCATTTTGGAAGTGCATAGGGTTTGCACATGTATTGTTGATACTGGGTGTATGTACATGTACTCTGGTCACATTTGGTGACACCAGGTTGTGCTGGAGTACTGCTACTACAGTTACAGGAGATACTGTTGTATTATAGGTTGCATACAGAAGTTGTCTGTTTGCAGGTTATTTGATTGTTGCAGGAAAACATGTCTGACGGAATTAATCAGATTGTTAGTGAGAAGCTGGATAAGAATAACTTCCATGTCTGGAAGTTCAGAATGACCAATTTCCTAATAGGTAAAAGATTTTGGGATTATGTGGAAGGAGACAATGAGGAGCCTCCAAAGTTATCTGAGGAGAATGCCACTCATGCAGATATAAAGGCATTTAAGGATTGGAATCAGGGTGTGCAAGAAAAGTCATGTACTGGCTTTCAATTAGTGTCACAGACACTATGACAGGATGCAAACACTACAGCAGTTGCATGGCAGAATTTGGTTCACATGTTCCAAACTAACACAAAGGCAAGAAAGTTGCAGTTAAAGCAAGAGTTGCATACTGTGGAAAAGAAAAGCATGTCCATTAATGAATATGCCTTAAAGATCAAGGGCATTGTTGAATCCCTTGGGTCTATCAATGTATCAGTGGAGGATGATGATTTGGTGAGTGTCTGTCTGAATGGGCTTGGCAAAGAGTACAAGCCATTCAAGACCTCCATTACAATTAGGGAGAATATTCCCAACTATCGAGACTTGATAACTATGCTGATCATAGAAGAAAAGGCTTTAGGTGAGGATTCTTCTTCATCACAAAGCAAGAACACATTGGAACAAGCCTTCTACTCTAATTCAGGTAGAGGCCGTGGTCAAGGCAAAGGTGGTGGCTGACAAAGAAATCAGAATTTTGGACAACAACAGTCCAATGATTCATAGCAACAATCATACACAGGTGGAAGAGGCCAATCTAGAAGTACGGGGAGCCAAAGAGGCCGAGGTGGTTGGCAAAGAAATCAAAATTACCATACAATGCTATTACTGTTAGCAAACCAGGACACATGGCAAAGGACTGCTACAAAAAGCAAAAAGACTTTAAAAGTGGGAAGTTGCAACAAGGCAACTATGCATCATCTAGCAAACATGGAGGTGATGACAGAAGTGAGCAACTGTTTGTGATGCAGCACATGCTTAGTTCCATAATAGGGAATGTATTAGGATCTCAAGATATATGGTATGTGGATTCTGGCACCTCTAACCACATGACCAGTCATGCTGAGAGTAGTCTAGAGATAGGCAAAAAATGAAAAAACCAGGTTATGTAGAAACAGGTGATGATACTATGCATCCCATTGAAAATGTTGGTAAAGTGCCATTGTCTATGCAGGATGGCAAAATGAAGTACTTGGCTGATGTACTTCATGTTCCGAATATTACAAAGAACCTAGTTTCTGTTGGACAGCTGGGGGTTGAGCAGGGTTTGTAAGTGAGGTTTAATCCTCAAGGATGTTTTGTGGAAGACTTCAAAAATAAGTGTCACTTGGTTGCAAAGGGTAATAGAAGTGGTGTTGAAAATACAAGTGAATAGGGTGTGTGCGGGAACAAGCCCTTGGTTAGAGACTGTAAAAGAGAAGATGTAAATGTGAAAGAACCTGTGAAAAGGTGAGAAGAATCTACTGGGAGAGAATAAAGGGTAGCATGAGAAGATTTTAGGAAGTGTGGAGATATTCTGGGAAGTGTGAAGATATTCTGGGAAAAGTGAAGAGGTGGAGAGAATCAGGGAAAAGAGGTGGAGTGAATCATGGAGAAATCAGTGGGATTAGATGCTTAATGTAAACTCTATAAATTGAGGCATTTTCCTAATGAGAATTTGTTGGTTTTTGAGTATCCATGCCTACATTAATCTATTTGTTAATTACCCACTAATTACGTCTTAATTATTTGCTAATCACTAATTACGTCTTAATTACTTGTTAATCACTAATTATGTCTTGATTATTTGCTAATCACTAATTACGTCTTAATTACTTGCTAATCACTAATTACATCTTAATTATTTACTAATCACTTTGTTAATGATGTTGATTCTAGTGTTTGATCCACCATAGCTCATCACAATGCCCTAATTTCAACATGGTATCAGAGCCATGCTAATTTGTGAGCCCATTATCTTGCTAATTATTTTGCTAATTAGGATTAGTAGAAAATTATATTTTTCCCTCTTTTTTTCAACTAGCTTCTGTACCCCCAGCCAATGGAGGAGCTCCCTCTCCTTGCACACATAAAATTAGGCCAAACCCTTCTAGCACATGATAGGTATCTCATAGCTCTTCAAGCTCATCCAAACAACGTAGCAAACCGCTGTGCGGATGAAGGAGAAATCACTGTTTTAGCAGCCTCCATTTTTCAGCAGAAGATCTCAGATCTACACTCACTCAAGGTGAATCACTCTAATTCCTCTTAGCCCAAGGTGTTTTCAAGCATGCTCTATAAGCTGGTGAAGACAGAATTCAATTTCATGAAGTCTACAGTGAGATCCAAGCTCTTCATCAAATCTGCAGCAGGTGACTGGTAAAACAGAGATTAAGCTTTCAATATTTGGTTAAATCTTGTGTTTCTTGGCTTAATCCTCTACTAGACTCATTGCTATTGATGCCTTTGAAAGCATTTGAGCATTTGAAAGCATTTGAGCTCATTTGAAGTCTAAGGCACCAGATCTGGACTCCCCAAATACTCTATTTTTTGCACACAAAATAGTGGATTAATTTGCTAATCAATGATTAATCAGTGCTAATCACTATATTTTGGTGCAATTGAGGGTTCAAATTAACCATTAGGTATCTGATACAGATCCCTATAACTTCAGATTGCAATTCGGAGTTGGTTTGATACTCCAACCATTTCGTACAAATTGGTTACCCTTGATTTAATGTAATTTTTGGTAAAATTGTGCTGATAAATTTGTGATAATCATCATTTTGCATTTAACCCTTGGTTAATGCCTGTAAATCTCACTCAAATTCAAGATTATTCACAGCCAGAGTTGCATTTGGGAATGTGCATAAGAATGAATGCTATACGCATTATGTATTGGGCACATTACATCAGTGTAAATATGGGATCAGACACTGCCCTTGTCCAGAATAAGGCAAGAGGTAAGACCTCCCGCATAAATTTGGGTTTGCATTGCATAATGACACAAGATGAACATCAAAAGCCCAAAGAAACTGTTAGCAAAACATTGAAACATGTTGCTCACATGGAGCAAAAAGACCTGACGGACAAGCTCATGGCCCCAGCCATGAAAGAAGAAGAATATCTCTTTCCAAGAAGAGGATCCACACCGAGAAGAAGATCTGAAGGAAGACATGGACACAAGAAGAGAAGCTGCCACAAGAAGACTGAAAGAAGAGACGGACGCATGGAGAGAAGCTGCCACGACAAGAAGACTGAAGACAAGAGAAGATGTGAGGCTCCAAAGAGTGAGGAGCCATGTGAAAATCTCTGAGAGAGAGAGAGAGAGAGAGAGAGAGAGAGAGAGAGAGAGACCCCACAACCCAATGTAACTTGCCCCAACAAAGTAAAACCACCTCTGAGCCACCGATAATATAGGCCACGTGGTAGATAGATGTATGTGTGAGCACTTTAGTCAAGCCTGCGGGCACTTATAGTAGCCTTGGACACATAGAGAGAGAGAGTGTGTCAAGGACTATGGAGTTTAGGGACTTGAGGCACTGGTCGCGGGCTATCAAGTAAGAGAAAAACTTGGTACAGGGTCCAGGTGTGCTAAGTTAACTTGAGGGGAGGTGTAGACACTGGTCGCGGACTATCAAGTAAGGGGAGGCAAACTTGGTATAGGGTCTAGGTGTGCTAGGATTATTCACTTGAGGGGAGGTGTTGAAAATACAAGTGAATAGGGTGTGTGCGGGAACAAGCCTTTGGTTAGAGGCTGTAAAAGAGAAGATGTAAATGTGAAAGAACCTGTGAAAAGGTGAGAAGAATGTACTAGGAGAGAATAAAGGGTAGCATGAGAAGATTTAGGAAGTGTGGAGATATTCTGGGAAGTGTGGAGATATTCTGGGAGATATTCTGGGAAAAGTGAAGAGGTGGAGAGAATCAGGGAAAAGAGGTGGAGTGAATCATGGAGAAATCAGTGGGATTAGATGCTTGATGTAAACTCTATAAATTAAGGCATTGCCCTAATGAGAATTTGCTAGTTTTTGAGTATCCATGCCTACATTAATCTATTTGTTAATTACCCACTAATTACGTCTTAATTATTTGCTAATCACTTTGCTAATGATGTTGATTCTAGTGTTTGATCCACCATAGCTCATCACAATGCCCTAATTTCAACAAGTGACAGGATGTTTACTTTGGATGTGAACATGCTTGAGATAAGGGCAGCCATGCTCACGCATGGAGCAGGTGTCATTGCAGATATTGACATATGGCACAAGCGCATTGGTCATGTGAATGTACAACGACTGAAGTCTATGCAGGCCCAAAATATTGTTGCAGGTTTGCCAAAGTTTAAGGTTGACGGTATGCATAAGGTATGTGAAACATGCCAACTTGGTAAGCAGGCCAAACATGCTTTCCCACATGAAAAGCATGTCAGTGCAAGGCCATTGGATGTCATACATTCAGATGTATGGGGACCCGACCAAGACTGCAACAATTGCGGTTGCAGGTACTATGTTACATTCATTGATGACCACACTAGGAAAGTGTGGGTTTATTTCATGAAGGAGAAAAGTGAGGTGTTTGCTCACTTTCAAAGATTTAAAGCCTTGGTCGAGAAGGAAAAAGGCATGCAAATAAAATGCCTAAGATCATATGGGGGAGAATACTTCTCCAATGAGTTCAGCGATTTCCTGAGAAAGCAGGGAATCAAGAGAGGCAGTTTATGTGTAGGTACACTCCGCAACTGAATGGTGTTGCAAAAAGGAAAAACAGTCACATTGCAGAAGTGGCACGTACCTTGATGGTTGAAAAGAATATGCCGCATTACTTTTGGGAAGAAGCAGTAGCAACTGCTATGTACATTATGAACAGGACACTCACTGCAGTTGTTCATAGTATGACTCCTGAACAGAAGTTTACAGGCATAAGACCGGATGTGTCTCACTTGAAAGTGTTTGGGTGTATTGCATATGTACATGTTCCTGAGAAGTGAGAACAAAGTTGGATCCAAAGGTAGAGAAATGCATTTCATTGGTTATGCTATAGATCAAAAAGGTTATAGATGCTATAACCCTACCACTCGTGAGATGCGAGTAAGCAGAGATGTTGTCTTTGATGTGAGATGAGTAGCTGGTATGCACCAGTAGTGAAGGCAACAGAAGATGCAGATGTAAGAAGTGCTGATGTTGCACCACATGTAGAGTGAGTGGACCTGGGGAGTCCTCGAGCAGTGGATCCAATGTTAGCCCATGGTCAGCAGGCAAGTTGAGGAATGATTTGAGGTATACATGTATCACGAAAAGAGAAGGAAAAGGTAGATCAATCTTTTGTGCCTGATCTATCAGCAAATCACTCATATGTGGATGGTGACTCTAGTGGCTCTGAGCAGAGCCTTGATGAGGAGCTTGGCATTCCATCTGTGGTTACTCTTAGTGTGTAAGGAGAACCAAGGTTGTTTTGAGGACACCCGGTAGTGATCCAGGTGTACACAAATCTACTGTAAGATTCCTCCCCAGCCTCTCAAGAAGTCCAGTATCTTCCCCTATAATCAAATCTCTCTTCACAAATATAAAAGATCTTGTTTCTACTTGTTGTTTTGACCTAGAGAGAGAAAATCTTTTAGAGAGAGGTGATTCAATTTTTAAATATTTTTGGATGGAAAAATATCTCATCTTATTAAAATAAATTCCCCCGAAACAGAAGCTCAAAAAGAATTTCAGAAGATGCATTAGAAATAAATTATAATCTGTTTAAAAGGCCTTATCCTAAGGGTCCTGATTTTTTGAAAATTTTAAATTAAGGTTCCTATGGACCAATAAGATTAATCCAAATGTAGGGAGGAGGTAAATTGAAGAAATAAAGAAAATCCCCCCAAAAATGAGTAAATACTCACATAAGATGAAGACTGGACTAAGGACCAAAGGAAATACTAAAAAAATGAATTTTTGACACCTCAAAGTGGGGATTCCCCCTCATGAAGTAGCTCACTTTTTCCTATAAATAGAAGCCTCCCCCTTTGTAGAAGCTTAATAGTGTTTTATGCGCAATGTTACTCTACTCCTCCCTAGAGCCAAAAACAGTGAATTTTTTGATAATTCATTAGTTTTTGACCTCAAAAGAGTTTTTGGCCACTCTTGTTTGCAAACAAGAGTAGATCTCTCAAACCATCAAGCCAAAGGAAAGCTCACAAAAATTCATGTAAGCTAGAAATCCTACTTTTTCTTTATTCCGTTTAATGGTTTTCTAATTTTTGTTTTCTTTAAAATGAAAAATGATGTTATGCCTTGTTGGAAAGGCTTTCCCCCTCTCTTCAATCTTGAATTCAGCCTTTCCTTATCCTAGATATGTAATCAAATTGTTAGAATTAAACTTTTCATATTGTTTTTCTTTAAAAAGTGGAATTTGATTAGTTTAGAATGCTTTACACCATTTGTAATAATTTCTAAGTAACTTAAGAATGAAAAAAATTGAAAAATAGTCAGCCATACAAAGGAGGTTATGGCAAAATTTTTTTAAATTTTGTGAAATAAGTTTTATCTTTTATTATTCAAAAAGAGTAATGCCCACCGTTTGCGTATTCTAAAAGTGTTATTTTCATTCTAGGCATAGAAAAATGCATATTATAAATATTTTTATTATAAATGTGTTATTTCCATTAGAATTAATTTCTATGCATAGAAAGATGCATATTGGAGATTTTTTTTAATTCTAAAAGTGTTACTTTCATCAAAATTGATTTTTATGCATAAATAGATGCATAAAAGAATTTTTTATTATAAAAGTGTTACTTTCATCAAAATTGATTTTTATGCATAAATAGATGCATAAAAGAATTTTTTTATTATAAAAGTGTTACTTTCATCAAAATTGATTTTTATGCATAAATAGATACATAAAAGAATTTTTATTATTATTAAAGTGTTACTTTCATCAAAATTGATTTTTATGCATAAATAGATGCATAAAAGAATTTTATTATTATAAAAGTGTTACTTTCATCAAAATTGATTTTTATGCATAAATAGATGCATAAAAGAATTTTTTTATTATAAAAGTGTTACTTTCATCAAAATTGATTTTTATGCATAAATAGATGCATAAAAGAATTTTTTTATTATAAAAGTGTTACTTTCATCAAAATTGATTTTTATGCATAAATAGATGCATAAAAGAAGTTTTTATTATTATAGAAGTGTTACTTTTATCAAAATTAATTTTTATGCATAAATAGATGCATAAAAGAGTTTTTTAATTATAAAAGTATTACTTTCATCAAAATTGAATTTTATGTATAAATAGATGCATAAAAGGATTTTCTTTTATATAAAAGTGTTATTTCCATAAAAGTTGGATTTTATGCATAAATAGATGTATACAGAATTTTTATATCAAAATAAGAGTTCTCTTTAATCCTATGTTTAAATCCCATGAATATTGGTAAATGAATAAGTAAATACTCTGTGAGAGAAAATTCTACCGTTTTATATTCTCTAGGATGGTAATGAGAAAATTCAGAAAAACTATCGAAGTCGGAATTTTAGATAAATGATTAATTTATTCCTCATAGGAATTCGTGATTAGTTTTGAATTCAGTTAAGCAAATACTCAATGAATGAAATTCAGTAAAGTAGTAATTGAAATATTACCCTTCGAGAAAGATAGTTTAGGGAGAACCTTTCCAGACTCAAACCCTGAATCAGACTATGACCAAGACATAACTCCTTTGTCAGTTTCAAGAAAAGACAATGTGACCAGTTCAGGAAAATTCACTCAAATCACCCACCGAATCTAAAACTAAGTTGAGACCCTTTGATTTTGATCTGAGGATCAAGGTTACAGAATTCGAGGAATTCTGTTGGAATTCAGACTTGCGATCCGAAAGTC
Source organism: Cibotium barometz (assembly GCF_041138505.1). Lineage (NCBI taxonomy): Eukaryota > Viridiplantae > Streptophyta > Polypodiopsida > Cyatheales > Cibotiaceae > Cibotium > Cibotium barometz. The sequence goes on from NC_141053.1 coordinate 1,283,408, forward strand.
TTGGGATATGGATTTAAGATATACTCATTGTATTCAAAAGAAACTCAAAACTAAAAACTTGCATAGAAACCTTGTTTTCTTAAAGGACTGTCTTACGTCAGAATGCTGGAGGGAGCATTTGGTATATGTGTTTTTCTAAGGGAAGTTCGGTTTGCAACACGGGGAGTGTTCAAAGGACGGCTCACGCGGCAAAAACCTACCTAGGTCTTGACCAGCCTTGGTATGGTGAAAAATGGTGTGCTTCCAGTACGATGGGCGAGGGCCGACGACGGGTCTCTGCGTGAAGTGCCAGGACACCTAAGGAGGATCCTGGAGGTTTCTGACCAGGCGATGCACGGGCTCGCGGTGCTGAGGACACCCATGTGTATGTCGTGGAAGATATATATGTATGATGACGAAAAATTATTGTAATCTCTTACTGGATCTCGTTGTGCTGAGACCAGCTAGAGTCCAGAGTGATACCTGTTTTTGAGAAATAAGGAACTGGATGGAAATTTTGAGTTATGATATCTGTAACCAAGAATTGTTTGTCAATGGATTGTTTTATAAGTTAAAGTTTAAAGAGGAGTGTGTGCGTATCTGTATTCTAAAGCAAAAGTTAAGAAAGGCATTCAGTTATGGGTGGGTGAGTACTTGTCTGGTTCTACCAATTCCAGTGGTTGGGCGGTGGCTAAACCCATGGGGTTAGGCTGGAATCAGTAGAGTTTTGGATAGGGTTAGGCTGGAATGAGTAGAGTTTTAATAATAAAATTGATTAATAGGAATACGCTTTGAATTCGAATAGTTAAATAATAACCTAAAGACTTCTCAAATGAATAGATCAACGGCTGTGCCTGATTCAATTAGGAAAAAAGTGTTGATTTCTTCAAGATAAGTCTATAATAGTTTTCCTTCTATCTGGTTTAATCAGATGAAGGTTAGTTCAGTATCTTGACCTCGTTAGAAAAATTCGTTAAAAAATTCAAAATGGTGGAATCGTCCCCGTTTTTCGGGCATGGAAAATTTTCCCTGTTTTGGTTTTCAGAATGACCACCAGCTTAGTCTTGTGCCGCCCAGACATTCGAAGGCGAAGCCCTGAGTGGAAAACACTGCCCCGCGCATGAGGGAGCTGCTTCCGTTGGCCAGCTACCGAAAATCCGATGTGCAGAGGGGGCAGTGGGATCTCACAGTTGGTATTAGAGCTATGTTGTTGTAAATTTACGTAACAGCAACTGAAATTGCTTAAAATTTTAAAGTAAATCTTGGAAATAATGTTTTCGCTTGTTAATATTATGTTGAATGAACTTCAAAAATTGAAAACTCATAAATTGAATTGGAAATTTATAGATGGATACCTAGAATCTATCTGGCATTCCTGAACTCTCCTAGAGTCAGGATATGATAGCCTTTGCATATTCGAGCACCTCATCAACTTTGCTACCACCCGAGTAAGCAAAGTGAGACTTGCATGTCATTTTGAGAGTCTTTACTTTCCTGATCTTGTAGAGCGACGTCAGTATATGTGGTTCTTTGGAGGACGATGTATTAATATCAGTACCAATTAGCGTCAGAGGCTCAGGCAAAACATTTCCTTAGCCATGATTCTGATAAGGCTAGGGTTTGTTCAGCATGTACAACTCTTTAATCATTCGCCCAGGAACTTCAGAATTTCATGTCGAGTTTTTAGGCTCCTTAGCCGCTTTATCCGTAGAAGTAGAATTACAGCACCTCTTTCTGTAATGAATCGTGTACCATGGGATGTCTCCTTCGCAATTTCACTTCTTTATGCATACACGATTGAGGCAGTGACTTTTGGAGCCGTGATGCTCTATGTATATATCAAAAAATTTTAATAATAATAAATGAGGTTTTGCAAAATAAAAATAAAAATCTAAATTGCTTTCATGATTGTGAATATGGTTAATCTTGTTCAAGAAGTATGATGAAATAATTATCAGTTTAAAGATAAATCTCAAAAATTAAATAATCATAAATCTATTGTCAAAGTTAAGTTGACAAAAATCTCGTTTTGTTAGAGTCATGAGGCGCGCAGCCCGTGCAAGGCAACCGGATCCTCTAGCCGATGATGAAGAGTTAGATCCGGATGTTTGAAAAGCACTACACAGATCCTAACCTGGTCCCTTTAAGGGTGAAGGGGGGCAGTTAGGTGAAGTAGTGGAAAAGTGGATTAAGGCTATGGAAGAATACTTTGATGTAACTGGCTACAATGAGAGAAGCAAGATGGCTCTCGCCAGGTTAAAGATTGTGAAAACGGCCAGGGTCGCTTGGAGAAATCACTGCGAGACTAACCGTCTCGACCGGAATACCCAGACCTGGACCGATCTTAAAGCTTACCTCAGAAAGAGATTTTGTCCTCTGGGCTTCCTTGAAACTAAAATGAATGAGTTCTTGGAACTAAAGCAGGATAGTCGGACAATTGAAGAGTACCATCAAGCTTTTGCCCTTCTCCTCAAATATTCTCCACAATTGGATGAAGAGCAGCTGATGGCCAGGTTCATTCGAGGAATGAACGAGCCATTGGACACCTTAGTAAAGAATGCCAAACCTGTCTCTCAATGGCCGAAGTAGTAAGAATGGCAAAGGACTTTGCCAAAGACTTTGTAGCTAAGGTCCCGCCAAAGCCTGCACCCTCTAATTTTAAAAGATTCCAGACCCTGGGAAGTACTTCAAACTTTCCACCCCCAAAGAGGCAGCAAGGCCCAATTTAGAATCAAGATGCGGGAAGATTCAGAAGTGGAGGAAGACCCTTCCTCCACCTAGAACACTTTCTCAAGAGCCCCACCTCTTTCAAGGATTTAGAGGAACGAGCTCAGAAGTGAGAACCGGTGTTTTGGATGCTAGGATTTTGGTCACCAGCTAAAAGAGTGCCCGACTCCTGCCATGTCAAGGGGACATGGAAGTCAAGGACCCAGAGTGCATAGACCAATCCCTTCGTATCAGTCTCATCAGGGTCCGTCTCACCCAAATCAGGGAAATCCCAGGAGAACTCCAGCTCAGCCATCTACCTTTGTCCAAAGTAGCCTCAGAACTCCTTCTCAGAACTAGGGCAACCAAAGAGAAAGAGTTATGCCTCAGACTGCAGCAGCCAGAGCAGTCACAATAGTTGAGGTAGTGGAAGAGGAAAGAGGATAGATTTATGCTGCAATTGAAAACCAAGGGCCAAATTGCCAATTCTTAGTCATCCATACTCTAGCTGAGTATCAGGGTAAGCCTTTTAAGATTTTGATTGATTCAGGCAGCAGTACTCATTCTTTCATTTCCCCAGGATGCTTGCATAAGCTAGTCTTAGAACATAAATCAGGGAAACCTATGTAAGTTGAATTGGCCAGTGGGAAGATTCTTTTCACTCACCTTGAGACAGATCGTATTCAGTTCAATCTAGATGGGAATTTAACTGACTGTCAGTTCAGAGTCCTACCTTTGGGAGTTTTCGACGGGATCCTTGGAATGGATTGGCTCTACAAAAATCAAGCTGACATTCACTGTCATAATGGAACCATTTCCTTCCGTGACCTTCACGGAAGCAAAGTTGAAGGAACCGGAATTTCAGGATCCCCAAGTCTGCAATTAGTAAAAGCTTCTAAGTTACTAAAAGGACTTAGAAAGAAGCAGCTCATTTATGTTGTCAAAATGAATCTAATAGACTCAAAGTTAAAAGCTAAAGAACCTGAATGGTTAAGTGATTATGATGATTTATTCCTAGCAGAATTAATTGAGATGCCTCTGATTATTTGGGAAGTAGATCATGAGATAGAATTGACCCCCGGAGCTCAGCCACCACCAGTAGCCCTGCGCACGTACAAAATGCCAGTTCTTGAAGCCATCAAACTCAAGGAACAGCTTAGACAGCTGTTAGAACAAGGGTTTGTAAGACCCAGTGTTTCACCTTGGGGTGCGCCAATTTTCTTTCAGAAAAAGAAAGATGGAACGCTAAGACTCTGTGTGGACTACAAAGGTCTCAATCAGCTGACAGTTAAGAATAAGTATCCTATCCCCAGAATTGATGAGCTTCTGGTGGGGAGAGGCTAAGTGGAGCCTAGATCTTCACAAAGATAGATCTCAAATCAGGGTATTATCACATCCGGATTAATGAGCGAGATATCCCGAAGACAACCATCAATACTCGATATGGGCATTATGAATTCACTGTCATGCCGTTTGGATTGACAAATGCCCCAGCTACATTCAATCGCTTAATGCAAGACATTCTCAGAGAATACTTGGATGATTTTGCTCTTTGATGATATTCTGATTTACTCAAAGAATGCAGCTGACCATGAAGTTCATGTCAGAAAAGTTCTTGAGATTCTAAGGAAGCACCAACTCTTTGCAAAAAAGAGCAAATGCACTTTCTCTGCCGACCATGTTGAATACTTGGGCTTTCTGGTATCCAAAGATGGAATTTCTCCAGATTTTGCAAAAGTCCAAGCAGACATAGATTGGCCTGAACCAAAATCAGTGAAAGAAGTCAGGGGATTCTTGGGATTGACTGGATGGTATAGAATTTTTATACCAAAGTATGCTCTCATAGCTTCGCCCTGACTAATCTTCTCAAGAAGAATACCTCGTTTCAATGGTCTGCCCCAGGTGCCAGAGTGCTTTTGATAAGCTGAAGACCGCCTTGGTAACCAATCCCATTTTGAAGTTGCCAAATTTCTCTCTACCCTTTGAGGTAGTAACTGATGCCAGTGGTTTTGCCCTGGGAGGTGCACTTATGCAGGAAGGTCATGCAATGGCCTATGAATCCCAAAAACTCAAAACGCATGAGAGGAATTATGCTCTCCAGACCTCGAACTACTTTCAGTAGTATATGCCCTAAAGTTGTGGAGACATTACCTATTGGGTCAAAGATTCACTTTGATGACAGATCATCAGAGCTTAAAGTGGATCTTCACTCAGAAGGATCTCAACATACGCCAAAGAAGGTGGATGCAGACCCTACAAGAATTTGATTTTGAAGTCAAGTACCGCCCAGGCAAAGAAAATGTGGTAGCAGATGCCCTCAGCAAAAAAGCCTCCTTGCTTGCAATTACTATAGTGTCAAATCCTTTGATTATTGAAGCAAGAGAGAAGATCATGCAGGATAGATTCTTTGGCCGCCGTATTGCTACCCTACTTATGCACGAAAGCAAAACTCCACAGGAGTTGAACCGAGTTCAAGGGTACAGCCTGGATGATGGAATTATGTATTATAATCGCAGGCTATGCATTCCCAATGATGAGGGAACTAAGGGTCAAATTCTGAATGAAGCCCATGATAGCCTTATTTGCAGGACATCTAGGTTTCATCAAAACCTACATGTCTGTGAAGAAAAGCTTCTTTAAGCCTGGACTAAAAAAGGATGTACTTAATCATGTACGTCAATGTCTGACATGTCAGAAAGTCAAGGCCGAGAGAGTAAAAATGCATGGGAAGTTACATCCATTAGACATCCCCCAGATGAAGTGGGAATGCATCAATATGTATTTTATTACTGGATTACCTTTAGTGCAATCAGGTTACAACTCCATCTTCGTGGTAGTTGATAGACTAACCAAAGTTGCCCATCTGATTCCAGTACACTACAGTGGATGTGGCCAGAGTGTTCCTCAAGGAAATCTTCAGATTGCATGGCCTACCCAGAAGAATAGTAAGTGATCGAGACCCCAAATTCACGTCAAGATTTTGGACTGCATTTTTCAAAGCAGTAGGAACTTTCTTGGATCTCAGCACAGCTTACCACCCCGCGACCGACGGTCAAACAGAAAGGGTAAACCAAGTAATCGAAGATATACTTCGGTCATGCTGTGGTGGCAGGGAACCCAAGAAGTGGCTAAGTTATCTGCACCTAGTTGAGTTCACCTACAATGCTTCTTATCATCGAAGTATTGGTCTTCATTCGAGTACGCCCCAAAAGAAGTTCTCTATCTCGTGGGAAGCACAAGAAGTTATCCCACAGATATTGTGGGCCATATCTAATTACAAAGAAAGTAGGTGACTTAGCCTACGAATTTCTTCTGCCTCCTCATCTCAAAGTACATAATGTATTTCATGTCAGCCTACTTAAAAAGTATGTACCAAGCCCGAATCATGTGCTTGATGATGATGAAATCTTAACTTCTTCAACCCAAGGGCAGATGGAAGTCCAACCTAAAGAAATCCTTGATGTCCGAGAGAAGGCCCTCAGGAATAGAATTCTGAGAGAATTATTGGTTAAATGGAAGTTCTATTCTTTTGAAGATGCCACCTGGGAGAAAGAAGCTGAACTGTTGCGGGACTACCCCCAGTTTACGAGATGAGGACATCTCACGTTTTTCAAGTGGGAGAGAATGTAAGATTCCTCCCCAGCCTTTCAAGAAGTCCAGTATCTTCCCTTGTAATCAAATCCCTCTTCAGAAATATAAAAGATCTTGTTTCTACCTGTTTTGGCCTAGAGAGAGAAAATCTTCTAGAGAGAGGTGATTCGGTTTTTAAATATTTTTGGATGGAAAAATATCTCATCTTATTAAAATAAATTCCCCCGAAACAGAAGCTCAAAAAGAATTTCAGAAGGTGCATTAGAAATAAATTATAATCTGTTCAAAAGGCCTTATCCTAAGGGTCCAGATTTTTTAAAAATTTTAAATTAAGGTTCCTATGGACCAACAAGATTAATCCAAATATAGGGAGGAGTTAAATTGAAGAAATGAAGAAAATCCCTCCAAAAATGAGTAAATACTCACATAAGATGAAGAGTGGACTAAGGACCAAAGGAAATACTAAAAAAAAGAATTTTTGACACCTCTCAGAGTGGGGATTCCCCATCATGAAGTAGGCACCTTTTTCCCATCATTGATTTTGAATTTTAAATCAATAAAATTAGAAATTTCATCTCTCCTCTCTCCTAATTCAAAACTAGATCCAAAAAGTGAACTAAGCTGACCCAAAAACGGTCAAAAATTGACCAAACTGATGTGGAAAATTCTAGAATCAGTTTGCTTGGTTAGAAGCTCACTTTTTCGTATAAATAGAAGCCTCCCCCTTTGTAGAAGCTTAATAGTGTTTTATGCACTGTTACTCTACTCCTCCCCAGAGCCAAAAACAATGAATTTATTGATAATTCATTAGTTTTTGACCATTTCCTCTTCAAAAGAATTGGTGGCCACTCTTGTTGCAAACAAGAGTAGATCCCTCAAACCATCAAGCCAAAGAAAAGCTCACAAAAATTCATGTAAGCTAGAAATCCTACTTTTTCTTTATTCCATTTAATGGTTTTCTAATTTTTGTTTTCTTAAAATGAAAAATGATGTTATGCCTTGTTGGAAAACTTTTTTCCTCTCTTCATTCTTGAATTCAGCCTTTCTTTATCCTAGATATGTAATCAAATTGTTAGAGTTAAACTTTTCATATTGTTTCTCTTTAAAAAGTGGAATTTGATTAGTTTAGAATGCTTTAAACCATTTGGGATAATTTCTAAGTAACTTGAGAATTAAAAAAAATTAAAAAATGGTCAGCTATACAAAGGAGGTTATGGTAAAATTTTCTTAAATTTTGTGAAATAAGTTTTATCTTTTATTATTCAAAAAGAGTAATCCCCACCGTTTGTGTATTCTAAAAGTGTTATTTTCATTCTAGGCATAGAAAATGCATAGTAGAAATATTTTTATTATAAAAGTTTTATTTCCATTAGAATTAATTTCTATGCATAGAAAGATGCATATTGGAGAATTTTTTTAATTCTAAAACTGTTACTTTAATCAAAATGGATTTTTATGCATAAAAGAATTTGTTTTATTATAAAACTGTTACTTTCATCAAAATTGATTTTTATGCATAAAATAATTTTTTTATTATAAAAGTGTTACTTTCATCAAAATTGATTTTTATGCATAAAAGAAATTTTTATTATAAAAGTGTTACTTTCATCAAAATTGATTTTTATGCATAAATAGATGCATAAAAGAAAATTTTTATTATAAAAGTGTTACTTTCATCAAAATTGATTTTTATGCATAAATAGATGCATAAAAGATTTTTTTATTATAAAAGTGTTACTTTCATCAAAATTGATTTTTATGCATAAATAGATGCATAAAAGAATTTTTTATTATTATAAAAGTGTTACTTTCATCAAAATTGATTTTTATGCATAAATAGATGCATAAAAGAATTTTTTAATTATAAAAGTGTTACTTTCATCAAAATTGATTTTTATGCATAAATAGATGCATAAAAGGATTTTCTTTTATATAAAAGTGTTATTTCCATAGAAGTTGGATTTTATGCATAAATAGATGCATACAAAATTTTTATATCAAAATAAGAGTTCTCTTTAATCCTATGTTTAAATCCCATGAATATTGGTAAATGAATATGTAAATACTCTGTGAGAGAAAATTCTACCGTTTCATATTCTCTAGGATGGTAATGAGAAAATTCAGAAAAACTATCGAAGTCAAAATTTTAGATAAATGAGTAATTTATTCCTCATAGGAATTCGTGATTAGTTTTGAATTCAGTTAAGCAAATATTCAATGAATGAAATTCAGTAAAGTAGTAATTAAAATATTACCCTTCGAGAAAGATAGTTGAGAGAGAACCTTTCCAGACTCAAACCCTGAATCAGATTATGACCAAGACATAACTCCTTCGTTAGTTTCAAGAAAAGACGATGTGACCAGTTCAGGAAAATTCACTCAAATCACCCACCAAATCTGAAACTAAGTTGAGACCCTTTGATTTTGATCTGGGGATCAAGGTTACAGAATTTGAGGAATTCTGTTGGAATTCAGACCTGCGATCAGAAAGTCTTGGGATATGGATTTAAGATATACTCATTGTATTCAAAAGAAACTCAAAACTGAAAACTTGCATAGAAACCCTGTTTTCTTAAAGGTTTGTCCTACGTCAGAATGTTGGAGGGAGCATTTGGTATATGTGTTTTCTAAGGGAAGTTCGGTTTGCAAACAGCTGGCGGGGAGTGTTCAAAGGACGGCTCACACGGCAAAAGCCTACCTAGGTCTTGACCAGCCTTGGTATGGTGAAAAATGGTGTGCTTTCGGTACGATGGGCGAGGGCCGACGACGCGGTCCCTGCGTGAAGTGCCAGGACACCTAAGGAGGATCCTGGAGGGTTCTGACTAGGCGATGCACGGGCTCGCGGTGCTTAGGACACCCATGCGTATGTCGTGGAAGATATATATGTATGATGACAAAAAATTATTGTAATCTGTTACTGGATCTCGTTGGCTGAGACCAGCTGGTCTCGACGGAGAGTCCAAAGTGATACCTGTTTTTGAGAAACAAGGAATTGGATGGAAATTTTGAGTTATGATATCTGTAACCAAGAATTGTTTGTCAATGGATTGTTTTATAAGTTAAAGTTTAAAGAGGAGTGTGTGCGTATCTGTATTCTAAAGCAAAAGTTAAGAAAGGCATTCAATTATGGGTGGGTGAGTACTTGTCCGGTTCTACCAATTCTAGTGGTTGGGCGGTGGCTAACCGGATGGGGTTAGGTTGGAATCAGTAGAGTTTTAATAACAAAATTGATTAATAAGAATACGCTTAGAACTCGAATAGTTAAATAATAACCTGAAGACTTCTCAAATGAATAAATCAATGGTGGCTGTGCCTGATTCAATTAGGAAAAAAGCGTTGATTCCTTCAAGATAAGTCTGTAATAGTTTTCCTTCTATTTAGTTTAATCAGATGAAGGTTAGTTCAGTATCTTGACCTCGTTAGAAAAATTCGTTAAGAAATTCAAAATGGTGGAATCATCCCCGTTTTCCGGGCATGGGAAATTTTCCTGGTTTTGGTTTTTGGAATGATCACCAGTTTAGTCTCGTGCCCAGACATCTGAGAGCGAGGCCCCGAGTGGGAAACCTTGCCCCACGTATGAGGGAGCTGCTTCCGCTGCCAGTACCGGGAATCTGGTGTACGGAGGGGGCAGAGTGGGATCTCACATCTATGAGGGTTAGATACCCTATTGATAGGTTGAGATATGATGGATATACAGCTCATCATTGTGCTTACATGGTAAAAGAAATACAAGAGGTTGAGCCCACTTGCTTTGAGCAGGCAATTGGAAATAAGAAATGGGAAGATGCCATGGATGAGGAGATGGCAGCATTGGATGCAAATGCAACATGGGAGTTAGTGCCTAAGGAAAAGAAGGGAATTGGATGTAAGTGGGTGTATAAATTCAAGCACAATGCTGATGGTTCAGTGAGCAGGTACAAGACAAGATTGGTTGCCAAGGGCTATGTACAGACTTATGGCATAGACTATGAGGAGATATTCAGAAAATGTGGTAGCAGATGCCCTCAGCAAAAAAGCCTCCTTGCTTGCAATTACTATAGTGTCAAATCCTTTGATTATTGAAGCAAGAGAGAAGATCATGCAGGATAGATTCTTTGGCCGCCGTATTGCTACCCTACTTATGCACGAAAGCAAAACTCCACAGGAGTTGAACCGAGTTCAAGGGTACAGCCTGGATGATGGAATTATGTATTATAATCGCAGGCTATGCATTCCCAATGATGAGGGAACTAAGGGTCAAATTCTGAATGAAGCCCATGATAGCCTTATTTGCAGGACATCTAGGTTTCATCAAAACCTACATGTCTGTGAAGAAAAGCTTCTTTAAGCCTGGACTAAAAAAGGATGTACTTAATCATGTACGTCAATGTCTGACATGTCAGAAAGTCAAGGCCGAGAGAGTAAAAATGCATGGGAAGTTACATCCATTAGACATCCCCCAGATGAAGTGGGAATGCATCAATATGTATTTTATTACTGGATTACCTTTAGTGCAATCAGGTTACAACTCCATCTTCGTGGTAGTTGATAGACTAACCAAAGTTGCCCATCTGATTCCAGTACACTACAGTGGATGTGGCCAGAGTGTTCCTCAAGGAAATCTTCAGATTGCATGGCCTACCCAGAAGAATAGTAAGTGATCGAGACCCCAAATTCACGTCAAGATTTTGGACTGCATTTTTCAAAGCAGTAGGAACTTTCTTGGATCTCAGCACAGCTTACCACCCCGCGACCGACGGTCAAACAGAAAGGGTAAACCAAGTAATCGAAGATATACTTCGGTCATGCTGTGGTGGCAGGGAACCCAAGAAGTGGCTAAGTTATCTGCACCTAGTTGAGTTCACCTACAATGCTTCTTATCATCGAAGTATTGGTCTTCATTCGAGTACGCCCCAAAAGAAGTTCTCTATCTCGTGGGAAGCACAAGAAGTTATCCCACAGATATTGTGGGCCATATCTAATTACAAAGAAAGTAGGTGACTTAGCCTACGAATTTCTTCTGCCTCCTCATCTCAAAGTACATAATGTATTTCATGTCAGCCTACTTAAAAAGTATGTACCAAGCCCGAATCATGTGCTTGATGATGATGAAATCTTAACTTCTTCAACCCAAGGGCAGATGGAAGTCCAACCTAAAGAAATCCTTGATGTCCGAGAGAAGGCCCTCAGGAATAGAATTCTGAGAGAATTATTGGTTAAATGGAAGTTCTATTCTTTTGAAGATGCCACCTGGGAGAAAGAAGCTGAACTGTTGCGGGACTACCCCCAGTTTACGAGATGAGGACATCTCACGTTTTTCAAGTGGGAGAGAATGTAAGATTCCTCCCCAGCCTTTCAAGAAGTCCAGTATCTTCCCTTGTAATCAAATCCCTCTTCAGAAATATAAAAGATCTTGTTTCTACCTGTTTTGGCCTAGAGAGAGAAAATCTTCTAGAGAGAGGTGATTCGGTTTTTAAATATTTTTGGATGGAAAAATATCTCATCTTATTAAAATAAATTCCCCCGAAACAGAAGCTCAAAAAGAATTTCAGAAGGTGCATTAGAAATAAATTATAATCTGTTCAAAAGGCCTTATCCTAAGGGTCCAGATTTTTTAAAAATTTTAAATTAAGGTTCCTATGGACCAACAAGATTAATCCAAATATAGGGAGGAGTTAAATTGAAGAAATGAAGAAAATCCCTCCAAAAATGAGTAAATACTCACATAAGATGAAGAGTGGACTAAGGACCAAAGGAAATACTAAAAAAAAGAATTTTTGACACCTCTCAGAGTGGGGATTCCCCATCATGAAGTAGGCACCTTTTTCCCATCATTGATTTTGAATTTTAAATCAATAAAATTAGAAATTTCATCTCTCCTCTCTCCTAATTCAAAACTAGATCCAAAAAGTGAACTAAGCTGACCCAAAAACGGTCAAAAATTGACCAAACTGATGTGGAAAATTCTAGAATCAGTTTGCTTGGTTAGAAGCTCACTTTTTCGTATAAATAGAAGCCTCCCCCTTTGTAGAAGCTTAATAGTGTTTTATGCACTGTTACTCTACTCCTCCCCAGAGCCAAAAACAATGAATTTATTGATAATTCATTAGTTTTTGACCATTTCCTCTTCAAAAGAATTGGTGGCCACTCTTGTTGCAAACAAGAGTAGATCCCTCAAACCATCAAGCCAAAGAAAAGCTCACAAAAATTCATGTAAGCTAGAAATCCTACTTTTTCTTTATTCCATTTAATGGTTTTCTAATTTTTGTTTTCTTAAAATGAAAAATGATGTTATGCCTTGTTGAAAAACTTTTTTCCTCTCTTCATTCTTGAATTCAGCCTTTCTTTATCCTAGATATGTAATCAAATTGTTAGAGTTAAACTTTTCATATTGTTTCTCTTTAAAAAGTGGAATTTGATTAGTTTAGAATGCTTTAAACCATTTGGGATAATTTCTAAGTAACTTGAGAATTAAAAAAAATTAAAAAATGGTCAGCTATACAAAGGAGGTTATGGTAAAATTTTCTTAAATTTTGTGAAATAAGTTTTATCTTTTATTATTCAAAAAGAGTAATCCCCACCGTTTGTGTATTCTAAAAGTGTTATTTTCATTCTAGGCATAGAAAATGCATAGTAGAAATATTTTTATTATAAAAGTTTTATTTCCATTAGAATTAATTTCTATGCATAGAAAGATGCATATTGGAGAATTTTTTTAATTCTAAAACTGTTACTTTAATCAAAATGGATTTTTATGCATAAAAGAATTTGTTTTATTATAAAACTGTTACTTTCATCAAAATTGATTTTTATGCATAAAATAATTTTTTTATTATAAAAGTGTTACTTTCATCAAAATTGATTTTTATGCATAAAAGAAATTTTTATTATAAAAGTGTTACTTTCATCAAAATTGATTTTTATGCATAAATAGATGCATAAAAGAAAATTTTTATTATAAAAGTGTTACTTTCATCAAAATTGATTTTTATGCATAAATAGATGCATAAAAGATTTTTTTATTATAAAAGTGTTACTTTCATCAAAATTGATTTTTATGCATAAATAGATGCATAAAAGAATTTTTTATTATTATAAAAGTGTTACTTTCATCAAAATTGATTTTTATGCATAAATAGATGCATAAAAGAATTTTTTAATTATAAAAGTGTTACTTTCATCAAAATTGATTTTTATGCATAAATAGATGCATAAAAGGATTTTCTTTTATATAAAAGTGTTATTTCCATAGAAGTTGGATTTTATGCATAAATAGATGCATACAAAATTTTTATATCAAAATAAGAGTTCTCTTTAATCCTATGTTTAAATCCCATGAATATTGGTAAATGAATATGTAAATACTCTGTGAGAGAAAATTCTACCGTTTCATATTCTCTAGGATGGTAATGAGAAAATTCAGAAAAACTATCGAAGTCAAAATTTTAGATAAATGAGTAATTTATTCCTCATAGGAATTCGTGATTAGTTTTGAATTCAGTTAAGCAAATATTCAATGAATGAAATTCAGTAAAGTAGTAATTAAAATATTACCCTTCGAGAAAGATAGTTGAGAGAGAACCTTTCCAGACTCAAACCCTGAATCAGATTATGACCAAGACATAACTCCTTCGTTAGTTTCAAGAAAAGACGATGTGACCAGTTCAGGAAAATTCACTCAAATCACCCACCAAATCTGAAACTAAGTTGAGACCCTTTGATTTTGATCTGGGGATCAAGGTTACAGAATTTGAGGAATTCTGTTGGAATTCAGACCTGCAATCAGAAAGTCTTGGGATATGGATTTAAGATATACTCATTGTATTCAAAAGAAACTCAAAACTGAAAACTTGCATAGAAACCCTGTTTTCTTAAAGGTTTGTCCTACGTCAGAATGTTGGAGGGAGCATTTGGTATATGTGTTTTCTAAGGGAAGTTCGGTTTGCAAACAGCTGGCGGGGAGTGTTCAAAGGACGGCTCACACGGCAAAAGCCTACCTAGGTCTTGACCAGCCTTGGTATGGTGAAAAATGGTGTGCTTTCGGTACGATGGGCGAGGGCCGACGACGCGGTCCCTGCGTGAAGTGCCAGGACACCTAAGGAGGATCCTGGAGGGTTCTGACTAGGCGATGCACGGGCTCGCGGTGCTTAGGACACCCATGCGTATGTCGTGGAAGATATATATGTATGATGACAAAAAATTATTGTAATCTGTTACTGGATCTCGTTGGCTGAGACCAGCTGGTCTCGACGGAGAGTCCAAAGTGATACCTGTTTTTGAGAAACAAGGAATTGGATGGAAATTTTGAGTTATGATATCTGTAACCAAGAATTGTTTGTCAATGGATTGTTTTATAAGTTAAAGTTTAAAGAGGAGTGTGTGCGTATCTGTATTCTAAAGCAAAAGTTAAGAAAGGCATTCAATTATGGGTGGGTGAGTACTTGTCCGGTTCTACCAATTCTAGTGGTTGGGCGGTGGCTAACCGGATGGGGTTAGGTTGGAATCAGTAGAGTTTTAATAACAAAATTGATTAATAAGAATACGCTTAGAACTCGAATAGTTAAATAATAACCTGAAGACTTCTCAAATGAATAAATCAATGGTGGCTGTGCCTGATTCAATTAGGAAAAAAGCGTTGATTCCTTCAAGATAAGTCTGTAATAGTTTTCCTTCTATTTAGTTTAATCAGATGAAGGTTAGTTCAGTATCTTGACCTCGTTAGAAAAATTCGTTAAGAAATTCAAAATGGTGGAATCATCCCCGTTTTCCGGGCATGGGAAATTTTCCTGGTTTTGGTTTTTGGAATGATCACCAGTTTAGTCTCGTGCCCAGACATCTGAGAGCGAGGCCCCGAGTGGGAAACCTTGCCCCACGTATGAGGGAGCTGCTTCCGCTGCCAGTACCGGGAATCTGGTGTACGGAGGGGGCAGAGTGGGATCTCACATCTATGAGGGTTAGATACCCTATTGATAGGTTGAGATATGATGGATATACAGCTCATCATTGTGCTTACATGGTAAAAGAAATACAAGAGGTTGAGCCCACTTGCTTTGAGCAGGCAATTGGAAATAAGAAATGGGAAGATGCCATGGATGAGGAGATGGCAGCATTGGATGCAAATGCAACATGGGAGTTAGTGCCTAAGGAAAAGAAGGGAATTGGATGTAAGTGGGTGTATAAATTCAAGCACAATGCTGATGGTTCAGTGAGCAGGTACAAGACAAGATTGGTTGCCAAGGGCTATGTACAGACTTATGGCATAGACTATGAGGAGATATTCAGCCCGGTTGCAAGAATGCCAACCGTGAGAGCTGTCATTGCTATGGCTGCAGGGAAGGGTTGGTCTTTACATAAAATGGATGTAAAGAATGCTTTCTTGCATTGTGATTTGCAAGAAGAAGTGTACATGATGCAACCATCACGTTATGAGAGTGATGCACATCCAGATTTTGTGTGCATGTTACGCAAAGCCTTGTATGGCTTGAAGTAGGCACCCAGAGCATGGTCAAACAAGATCAGGGAGTATCTTGTTACCATTGGATTCCAGATATCCAATGTAGATTTTTCACTATATGTGAAAAAGACAGATAGAGGGATCATGCTATTAGTCATCTATGTGGATGACTTGATTATCACTGGTGATAGTGATGCATACATACATAATGTTAGGATGCTTTTGAAGCAAAAGTTTGAGATGAAGGATTTGGGTGAGCTGTGGTATTTCTTGGGCATAGAGGTGGTGAGATCACCTCATGGCATTTAGCTATTACAGAGGCAGTATGGCTTGGATATGTTGTCCAAGTATGGTATGACAAGCTGTAAGCCTATTTCAGTGTAGAACACAAAGCTTTCCATAGATACATGTGAGCTTTTGGAAGATCCCACTACATACAAGAGCATAATGGGTAGTTTGATCTACATAACCATTACAAGGCGAGACTTGAGCTATGTTGTTGAACTTGTGAGTCAATTTATGCAGGCCCCTAGGAAACCACACTTGGTGGATGCAGCTAGATGGATCCTCAGGTACATAAAGTCCACAGTTGATTATGGACTTTAGGTGTTGTCCGTGTACGTGCTAGACTTTGAGGGGACCAATGAGAAAGTGGATTGGGCGTGTGTGGAAGATGTGTAAGTGATAAGTATGGATGTGGATGTATGTGGAAGAATATATGTGGATGTGAATGTGATGAATATGAACGAGAATAGATGCGATGAGATGTGATGTAAATTGGATATGAATGAATGTGATAGCCTGTGAATGAATGATAAGGGATGTGGATGAATGTGATAGCCTGTGAATCGGGATGTGAATGAATGATAAGGGATGTGAATGAATGTGATGGCATGTGAATCGAGATAAGAATGAATGGTATGGGATGTGAATGGATGTGATGTCATTGGGATGTGAATGAATAATATGGGATGTGAATGGATGTGAATCGGGATAGATGTGAATGAATGTGATGTGGTCTGAATGAGATGTGTTGTGAATGAATGTGGTGGTCTGAATGAGATGTGATGTGAGTGAATGTGATGTGGTTTGAATGAGATGTGATGTGAGTGAATGTGATGTGGTTTGAATGGATGAGATGTGAATGAATGTGATGTGATGAGATGTGCATATGGGTAAATGCGAGAGGATGAGATCTGATGAGGATATTTGAGGGAAGAAGTGATGAGATGAAAAATGATGTGATTGGATGAGAATGGGAATTTATATGAAATGAATGTGGATTAAGTAATGTTGATTAATGTGGAAAGATGAGAGTTCGTTATAGAAATTGTATTTATGACCTGTTTTTAAATGACTATTTTATGTCAAGAATGCTAGGGAAGCATTTTGATCGTCTTGTGAATGAGGTCATGGAGACCTAGTTGATAAAGTTGCAATAGCTGAGGGAGAGTCAATGGAGGACGTCTCGCGTAGCAAGGTCGGCCGAGGTCTTGACCAGCCTTGGTTCGATTTAAATGGTGAGCTTCCGGTACGGTGGATGAGGGACCAAGGAAGCGGCCTATGAGTGAAGCGCTAGGTGACCTGCGAAGGATCTTAGAGGGTGCTGACTATACGGTGCTCGGGCTCTGGGGGTCGCCAAAGATACCCACAAGTACGTCGGGGAAGATATTGAATAAGGAGTAAGAGTTGTTTTCTGAATTCGAGCATGGATCTGGTTGATTGACCTTGTTGGTCCTCAACGGATGAGTCCATGGCTCTTTTATATGGATCCATTGATTGATCTTGCTGATCTTCAATGGAGATTTCATTTTGATATGTGAATATATTATCGGTTACTATGAGCTAGGAACTGAAAAGGCCCTTGAGTGGTCAAGTGGGAGCGTTCTAGTTGCCAATGATGCCATAGATACATCGATGAAGGAATGATTGGAAATAAGGATTCAATCGGAGATTTTGAGGATTATGATCAATGACACAATGGTTTCATTAAATGAAACCATTGTGTTCTTAAATATAGATAATGCTGAGGATTATGATCAATGACACAATTGTTCTTAAATATAGATAATGCTGAGAAAAAGGCAATTTTGTATTGGGGTGTGTAAGTGGTGTGACTAGTTTTAAGTTTGCATGAATATCCGGCTAGGGGGCCTGGGAACACTTTTCCCTGGTACCCGGGACAAAACCTAACCAAATTTTTAATTGGATCCCATCACTACAGTGGTTGGTGGGTGGTTGGCTAACCCAAGGGGCTGGATGGGGTTAGGCTGGACCGATGGATCCCTAAAATGAGACTAAATTTCTGTTGGTACGATAGATGAAGTAAATCCCGGATAAAAATTGTTCTATCAAAAAGAATCAACGGCTGTCAATGAGGAAAAAAGCGTTGGTCTCTATGATCCAAGTGCAATCTTTCCTTTGATCTGACTATGGGACTTACGGGTTTGGTCAGATCAGTTTAGTTAATTAAGGTTTTTGACTACCAAAGAGAAAAGTTATCCTGGTGGAATCGCCCGTGCTTTCCGGGCAAGGGAAGTTTTTTCGGGTTCAGCTTTGGAAGAACCAATGGATTAGTCTCTTGTCCAGATATCCGTGGGCGAGGCCCCAAGTGTGGGACCCTGGCCCGCGCAGGAAGTGCTACTTCCGCTGCTAGCACCCCTAAATTTGTTACGCGGTGGGGACAGGGATCTCACAACTTCCATGCCCATAGTCACTGACACCTTGCAACCCATGTGTGAACGATGTGGCATTGAACACATGTTCCTCAGTTTCACAGTTTAGACCATTTCATGGGTTTAGGCCATCATTTCACGGGCTAACCTTTCACAACCTAAAAACCTGCACTTTCACGGAGATACCATTTCACGAAAAAATCAATTCACGGGTTTAGGCCATTTCATGGAAACACCTTTCTCACGGCTTAAAAATCTGCACTTTCACGATATTTACCCACCTCACGGGTTTTGGACCCTGTCGTCTCACGGTACTATCACGATGTGCACCTTCTCAATTTAGATTTTGACCTCCTTAATTGCTCACACCACTAACACACTTCCCATCAAATTTAACCTCGACACTTTCCAAAAAAGAAGAAGAAGAAGAAGAAGAGAAAATAACAAGGCATGGCACATGCCCTCACCAGTCAATGGATTGACCTTCTTCTCAATGTTACAGATGTCGACCTTAGCTACCTCTGACTCTAGAGACTCTGGTAGTGACACAAGCTAGTGCAAGGAGATCCCCAGTTAGCAACAGAAAGAAAAGACCCACACAGGGCCCGAAACTGAGCTATTTGGGTCAGTATGTCCAGGCGTTCCATGGCGCAATCATCAACAAAGAACTCCACACTACGCATGGAAAGGTAGCTTTGCAATACCATAGTTCTGAGCGCTTACAAATTTTGGATGATGTTGAAGTCAAGGAAAAACTAGAGAAAGTGGGCCTAGGGCGGATGGCACAATGTCTCCCCCCGAACCATTGATACAGAACTGTGTGCAGAATACATCAAGACATATGACAAGGCCACGAAGAGGGGAAAGGTAACTAAAGCGGATGGCACCACACAGAGTAGGTTTTGATCACGGAAGAATTGATACGAGAGGCTCTACAATTACCACCACCAATTAAAATACACACATAATTACGAAAAGATGTCCCTAGATGTAATGTTGAAGAAGAGTTTTTACAACTCCAATGGAGCCGAGTATGACAACATCAAGGATGAAGCCACAGAAAAGGCCTGCAGAGCAATGTCTCTCATTATGGAAGTAAAGCCAGTAGACAGTTACAACAACAAGGTGTCCCTAAATAGGATAGCCAAAGTACATGAGGAAAAAGAAGATGATCGGGCTTATTACATCCACAAAGAAATGGAAAATTATCTAAAGGCACACCAGTCAAAGATCTGCAACCCTTATTTGATGACATAGGTGCTGAATCACATAGCTCAAAGGCCTCTTTCAGATCTGGAACCAGAAGAAAGGATGCAGCTGGCAGTACAAACAGAACCGCCACCACTTACTGCTGAAGAAATGTAGGAAGGACAAGCCATACTGATGGAAACAAAAGAAATCATGAAGAAGATCAAGAAAGGGAGAAAAAAGAAGACTAAGAAGAAGATGAGAGGCATTATACTGGACATTGCTAAGGAGACACAAAGGATCAAGGCCAAGCTAGCCCAGAAAATAGTGTCATACCAAGAAGTACTGGGGCAACAGGAAGTAGCAAGTCTTAGCTTGACAGCACCTCCAGAGAGGATGGAAGCACATCATCTAACTCCCCCTCAAAGTTCGGCACAACTAATTTTCAAAAATCTTTCCCCCCTTAAAAATTCGTCAGATACACCTGATTCTGCTAAGCTACAGAAGGAGTCTCAACAGGAAGCATTGCAAAAAAAAACAGAGCCCCAAGGACACGAAGAATCCACATCACTCCTAGTAGGACCTCCCAAAGAGTCACGGGATACAGGGAAATGACAAAGGGCTGAAGAGACACCAAATCCCAATAAAAGGCAACGCCTGGAGGATGCAGAGAAGATACCAGAGACATATTTCCTCCATAATATATATTATGATAGATTCTTTCAAGAGACTATGAAAGGACTAGAAGGACTCTTGCACTTGCCACACTCTGGGATTGGAAGGGGACGCAACAACAAGTGCTTCCCTTTGGGAACAAGAGCAACATGTATGGCGATGCCATCTTCTTACGATCCATATACTTCATGATCGAAATGCAATGCTACGGAAGCAGGTCCAAGAGGCTACCACTCAAGTTCAAACACTTCAAGAGCATCTAATAATAACATAAGCAACAAACAGGGATGTCATCCCTAAGAAGCTTAAAAGCTGCCGAGGAGCAGGAAGCCAGATACCAAACACTCGAAATAACAATCTTGTTCTGATTCAAACTTTAGTGCAAAAAATCAAGAAAAATACAGATTTGAAAGCACAATTGGAACAAGCCAAGAAGCAAATTCAAAGGGAAGTCACACATAACAAGGAACAAACGGCTATCCAGGCTCAATAGCTACAGGAGCTACAACACATCTCCCACGCCAAGGAAGAAGAACTACAAAGATGACTAAATTCACTATCCTCAACTCTAAAAGAAGTGGAACAAAGAGAGCTCCAAGTCCAACAAGAAAGAGAACAATGCAACAGAGCAAACATAGAAAAAATAAGAGCCCTCAATGAGACCATGAGCACCAATAAGTCTGAAATGCAGAAAATGATGGCTACACACCAAGAAGCAATGATGCAAATAACATAGCAACTCCAAGCAAGTCAAGACTTGGCCACAAAAAGACTTCACAAGATTATAGAGACTCAGGGAATGGAGGGTATAGCTAAACGAGCACATGAGAGGCAGCAACAAGGCGTTTTGAAGAGCGGGATGCCACAAGGATGGTAAGAGAAACAACTATTTCCGATCTTCTCACCACCAAAAGGACTCGCGCGCATACAAGAGTTTGAGCGTTAGCTGGCCATCCAGGAATGCAGCCAACGACAAGAACCAACCGACGAGATGTGACCACTCCTTGAGCGAGCCTCGGAGATAGGTTCGTTTTGCTAGTAACTCCCCGGGCCCCTCCTCAAACTCTGACTCTCTTTTTGTCTACACGAACCCTCTCTTTACTTAAATATGATATCAATCTGTCTAATGACCTGAGCCTAGGAGAACTAACACTTATTAAACAAAATACAGAACGTGATGCTGATCCTACCGTCATCATGGGAATTTTTTGGGGGGACTTAGTACTGAACGATCCTAAAGATATTTTCTTCTATCGTTTGCACCCCATTGTGCTCAACCTTCATAGTTGGTGTCAGGTGCTACAAAACTTCAAAATCCTAGACAACAGCATGCATCGATAAATTAGACGTGTTTGTTCCAAATGATATTCCTGAAACACCGGCCAACTACGAGGTTGTAGCTCGCAGTTTTATCAATGGATCATAAGCCATGGGTGGTTAGAAGGTATATAATACTCACCGACATTTAAATATGTGTGAGTCCACATTATATCATCCTTTTGGTATTCTCAAACTATATCAAAATATCCACAAACATCGAAGCCATGTTAACCACCGTACTTTATAATTGTGATAAAACACATATTGAGTATCCTAACATATCTTCGGAGGATATCACTGAGCGACAAGAATTTATGAAGCTCCACAAACCCCCTAGTTTAGGAGAGGGTCAAGAAGAAGCATCAAGTTCATCACTTAATCCTACTTACCATGTATATTCAAATGTCCAAGTAAATTACTTAATCTATATCCAAGTGCTCCGCCTACCTCTACTGACAACAAATCTCAGGCCAACTGTATATTTTCTAGACTTCTTTCTCAACCCTTAGAATTTCCCACTAACACTCTCACCCCCGAGGAGTTTTTGGCACCCCCATGGCCAACTCAAGAGGTTAGTCATACTCTACCACAAGATACACTTGAGCCATTTACTGATGATTCTATTCTTGAGTCCTTGTCTGCTGCTGTGCAAAGTACAAAGGTTTAATAAGAGTCGAGAATCCTCTACTTAAGCCAAAGCTCATATTCAAGGTGTTAATGCAAATAACACCCTTTGAACCAACTCGGCGAATTCTATCGGAAGCCTATTCAGATGTCACATGAACAAAATAGCCATATGTACCATAGCCTCTCCGAGCACCAAAACTAGAATTAGAAGAGCTATTTCCTTTGGCTGGAGAGGGCACGTTATGGTCCAAAGTAGCATGACATACAAAGATGGCAAACCCACACTTGGCAGATCTACTAGAAATTAGAATTGTTACATTTATGATCAGTTACTGCTTCCGCGCGGGTGGAGAAAGGCTAATCCAGTCCACACAAGAGGGGGTTGTACAATGATTTTCACAGATGATGCCAACCCCAAACTGGAAGATTTTGGTATACAACCGGATTGGAGGAAAGAGTACCTTACAATTCCAGAATATAGCCATCAATATATGTGTGCACCACCAACACAGAGAGTGGACCCTTTGTAGATGCCACTGAAGAGAAGGTGGACACCATTGAAGTTTTAAGAGACAAAGCAAAGAGATTCACATATCTATTACAACTTCCCTATATTCTTGCCAGCAACATTTACAGATATAGGAGAGTAAAGAAAGCAAATGCTCAGTTGGATACATGCATGGCGCCATATTCCGGACTTGGTAATTGTGTCTAGTGTGTTTGATTCCTGAAACTGATTGTGATCCTCGTAGATCAGCCCAAAGAAAGATATGATAGATATGGTGCACTGTGATCAACCAATTCGACATGAATCAAGGACCTAGTGAATAGAGGCATGATGTTATATTATCATCGCCTAAGATGTCTACCAACATACATGCGTGTCAGATTTGAGGATATGGTTGACACTGGGTTCTTGAGATCACACACTGCATTCAGAAGATCAGAAGAACCCTTAAAAAGCGTCACGCTAGAACTTCTATTGTCACATGAGTTCGACGACCAGGTCTTTCGACCTTGGTAACAGGTTCTGAGGAAAGAACCTACATCAGGTATAGGGAGGGATGTTAATCCCATTTTGGATTAACAAATATTCTCCTCCACTTGAGGACTAAGTGTCATGCAAAGGCACTATAAAAGTTGTACATTATGAGATATTGGCCACCCAAGGCCTTAGTTAAGTAAGTTTTGGGCGCCCAAGTGTGAATAAGGGCCAATTGTATATAAGGCATTTTCTCATAATGAATGGACACAATTCCCCTTTGTGCTATGAGAGTTCTTGCTTTTGTCTTGAGAGAGAGATTGAGAGAGAGCATTCTAGCACATGTGCCTTCTTTATACTTGTATGTTGTATGCTTATATGGAGGAGTGAGAGAGAGTGATTGCCTTGTGTGGTGGTGTGAGTGACTCTACGGCGGTGACAGCGTGGAGGTGGAGCTTGGAGGATTGGAGCTTCTCAAGTGAGCTTGGAGACCTCAAGGGACATAAGTTTGAATCATTGGTAAGTGCCCTATGATAATTGTGTTCTATTGCTCTTTCCAAATGTGAATGCATTGAATTCCTTCTTGGAGGTGTGGTAGCCCATAACAACCAAGTAGGACCCATGCTCAATGCTTACCTCGACACGTGCAGGGGGAGCCCCTAGCATGCGACCACTAGGGTAAACGGACCAGGGGACTCTAGATCAAAAGTTGTCAGAGACGCTCCTCAGATGCAGAATAGACTGCTAAAAAAATGGCATGAGATGATCTCAATCATGCAGCAAGAGACTAGCTACAAATTTGTCCTCAAATGTAGGGCTAAAGCCACGAGCCCACATCTCCATGAAAATCCATCTCATACTTTGGGACTAGGGGTCTCCCAAAATTGGGGTGCGAGTGAAGATCCTAGCCAGGAGGA